>NW_028280931.1:2520000-2887500 GCF_059751285.1 Brachycentrus maculatus | reverse complement strand
CTTCTTTCAAGAAGATGAAAACATCTGTAAGTTTTCAAAACTAGTCGTAAAGGAATATAAATAAAACTCATTAAGTGGCATATTGAAGTATTTAATTTTTTAAAAATAATCATCATTTTAATTTATGTAATGATAATTATGAATGAGTCTTGGGCACAAAAAAGTTTATAAAAAGGGTTTACAAAAAACAAAGTTGTACAGAAAAAAACATTTAATTATGAAAATAAAACATTTGTGTAAAACCACAAAAGAGTTTCTTAATAAAGATACAAATAGTTTTGAGAACTTCAAATGTTCTCATTAAGAAGTGAAAATAATATCATCTCTTTAAGTGTTTTATTTAAATATTTAAAATGTTTTGTTGTTTCACAAATTCAATGCCTAAACAACAAAATAAAAATTAAAGTTTTAAAAAAAAAACAAATATTCAAAGTATAATTCCCATAATTAGTATAAGTTAATACTATTATTTTAATACATTTTTATTAAAAAATAAAACGAAGTTCAAATTTGGATGGAATATTAAATTTGAATCAATAAACAAAGCTTAGAATGTATGTTACACGTGTATAAAGTGGTCACTTAAACCAGCCTATGACGGTCGTCAGCCCCGTAAATGCCCAGACCTCCATATTCTTCTTAATCTTTGATGAGATGTCAATTTTTTTTTTAAAAAAATATAAAAAAATAACAAAGCTTAGAGTCACAGTTCAGAGTAGAAAAATGAAGCAAAATATGTATAATACAAAGTATAGGTACTGAAGAGTTTAAAGTGTTTCATTTCGTATACTCGAAGTATGAAATAATGTTAAAACTTTAAATTATGAAGCGAATTTTTTAAATTTTAAGGTAAAGGTGAAGATACAGTTTTTTTGTTCTTTTCATACACAGTATCGATATTTTCTTCTTAATTTTCTCATTTCGTTAGTTAAAAGGTACGTCCAAATTGCTACTATTTTAATTTTGTTCATCACAATTAAATATCATAATCTAACGGTGAAAAAAAAAATTTAAGCCTTAAAATACCCCTTATAATAAACTTTTATTTTAAATTTGATTCATGATTAAAAAATATGAATTTGGTGTCAGTTTATAAAAAAATTTATTTTCCTGAAAATCTGAAAACTGAAATCCGTAAGGCTGAAAACTTGGAGAAATTACTTTAAATGGATGAAATTCGCCGCCTGTTATCTGTGAAACCTCGAGATTCTCTCCGCGATTACTTTGAAGGTTTATCTGTGGCGCTGGGCCAACTATATAGACCTGAAAATACATTACACGTGCTTGCCTTTCATTCCCCGAAACCCCTGAAATGGCTGAAGCGCCTGAAAAGCCCGAATTTCACCCTCACTTCTGCTGAGTAAGATTTACTCTTTCAAATCTGAAATCTAAATAAAATAAATATTTGAATTATGAATTTTTTTTAATATTTTCCTTATAAATTTGTGGTACAAGGATTTGTTTTTTTTTAAATATCACTAAATATGTGTATGTAAATTACAAAGTAAACAGGTTTTTTATTTCACACGAACACACAAATACTTGAATTACAAAACACACTATCGATAGTAAAGGATTTCATTAATTGATTCGACCATTTTGTGGTAATATCCATACATTACTTGTTAAATACCACTGTTTCTTATAAATCTATTGTGGTACGAGGATTGATGCATTCCGCATCATTTTCAAATATCGTAAAATATTTGAATATGATGCAGAATGTATCGAAACACGTCTCACAATAGATTTGATGAAATAGGGGTATTTACCAAACAATAAATAAATTTAAATAAAAAAGTAACAAAGTTTTCCAATTTCCGATTTGCGTCCGATCTCATTACATTACAAAAACGTTTTGAAATAAAATCTAACCGGGCCACCAATACAAAAAAATATAAATCTAATGTTTCAAATCCTGACATCATTCTTTTACGTTTCAAAGTGTGGCTGACCCATTGATTGAAAAGATTTTAAACATTGACTAGTTCAATCAATTAGCAGTTACTTTTCAAGCCTTCATTGCTAAGAATTGATTTAAAACAAAAAGTTCATTTTATGATCAGCCAACGGTAGTTTAACTTGTATTTTAGAAAATAAAAATGGTAGAACTAACATCTCTCTCTAAGGCATTGCTTTGTGTCTTCAATATGTACATATTATATTATTATATACATCTACCCCAACCATTTCATCACCCTTTGAATTCTATTTTAAGCCTAACAGATCTCAGTTTTGTCAACATCTCCCCAGACTGTTATATTAGGGGTAGAATATCTCTGTCAAGAAAATAAAATAAACAGATACTTATCATATCAACTCTTAAGTAATTTAGGAATAAAAAGCTATCTTCTTTATTTACGTTATGAGTTTATTTAGTTCTAATCAAAAGCAAAAGTAAAAATCATTTAAACACATTTTTGGTTGAAAATGTAACGTCTTTAATATTATAGGTGTCTCAACTTGAAATGAAACGTCTATCGTTCTTTTTTTATAAGGAAGATGGAAGTCTAAGCATCCCAGGTCTTTCGGCCTGGCATTAAGCTGGCTTTAGCGATCACTTAATACATTTTATATACAAGTTTTACTTGGTAAATACCACTATTTCTTACAATCCATTATGACACGTGTTTCGATGCAATCCGTGTCATTTTAAAAACATCTTATTTGAAGCTGAGTCTTAATTTTTGATTTGAATCCTTGTGATATTGAAGGATGGAGAAAAATTAAATGCTTTTTTATAAAGAGAATATATACAATAGGCAGTAGATTATAGTAACTGTCATGTTGTAAATAGTTTCAATTTTAATGAATTTGTATTGCTTCAAAATCTTTCAGCCTGCTTATGTTCTTACTTTAATATTTACTATCATAAATAATATTAACTTAAATATTAAATGTCCGCCTCTATAGTATAATGGTCAGCTTGCTCGGCTACCGTTCTAGAGGCCCCGGGTTTGATTCCCAGGTGGGTAAAATAAATGATTATTTCACTCTAATATTTATTCAATATAACCTTGGACTGGTATCTGAAGCGGAGGGCAGGTTAGTTTCTTCGTATGTCAGTGATCAAGAGAACACTGCGTTTATATGAAGGGTTTGAGATTTTATCAACAAACAAACAAAAATTCGAATGGTTCAAAAAGCACTCGTAATATTATTTCAAAGCACGTACAATAAAACATTTCCCCGAATGAATTTGTCTCAGTTTACCCTTCGTACTTAAAAACGTACTACGTAATACGTACATAGAATTAAGGACGTTCTACGTATTGTAGGGTTAGTTGTGCGAAAGCTGCCTTTTGTTCCATAATGGCCATTTCTCTAATAATTTTCCGTACAGGGGATTTCCCGGAATGCTTGCGAAATATGCTAGGACCGCCCGCTAGGATTACGTTACCAGGAAAGAATGTGGATGAAAATGGAAATATAAACTGATGTGATACGATCAAAATTGCCAGAATTATCAGTTTTAGCAAGAAAAAGGAATAATTTAATGATTTTTAGACTACAGGACCTAAAAGGTATATTTGAAATCCAGCTTAAATAACGTTACACTTGATTATTTATTAAATCATTCAAATTCCTAATTTTTAGATATTTTGGGTGAAAAAGGTGAGGAACAAAAAAAATATTTTAATTGAATGAATCTGAACAAACAATGAATCTCTAGATTTTAAAATCTGAACAAAGATGAAGATTTTTTTATTTAACTATATCTAGTGATAAAATGAATCGTGTGCAAAATTGAAAACAGCTGCAGAAGAACATCAAAGAAATTTTAGCCTTATCAAGTATTTTAAATTCTTAAAAGAGTCCAATTCGGGAATCGGAAAAATTGGGGGGTATGTGTAAGAAGAAGCATGAATGTGAAAGAGGCAAAGAATGTTCCCAAGGACAAAGTAATTACATTACATGCTATTAACAATTGACTTTTCACATTTTTTTTATAAATAAGTATAGGAAATGTGCCCTCGACACGCGAAAACCTTAATGAGTAATAAGAAATAATTGAAAATTTAAAAAAATATATGAACTTGTTTTATATGAGTATATATATATATATATATATATATATATATATATATATATATATATATATATATATATATATATATATATATATATATATATATATATATATATATATATATATATATATATATATATATATATATATATATATATATATATATATATATATATATATATATATATATATATATATATATATATATATATATATATATATATATATATATATATATATATATATTATATATTTATAAACATGCAATATCAAATGCATCTTAGGTATGTTTCGTTACAACTGAATTCAAGAAACCATGTATCCTTGAAGTTTTCGTTTAAATGTGAGAATTAATGATTTTATCTCAGAGAAAATCAAGACCTTCTTGCATTTTGGATCATTTCCAAGTAGTAAACACGTACATTATACCGGAATACAAACTGACAAGTTCGTGCCTCGCGGAAAGCTCATCTTATTAGCGTTTGCTCATACTGCTTGTTAACTTAACGCTCAAACTTTCGGCTTAAGGCTAAATCGCGTCGAAGCTCATAAGGTTAAGTTTCGCTACAAAAATTATGAGCGGCATTTCAAAGTTGCTTCATCAGAAAACTCATTTTATTTATTGTTTTAGTACGGCTAAGCTCGGATTAAAAACGTGCTTTCAGCTAATTGGATAAGGTACTTCAACATACTTTTTCGAGAAATAAAATTAAAATAAAATTATAATTAATATTTGAAGCGCTCTCTTTGCAATTTTCCATTTTATAAATTCAGCAAACGAAAAAGAAACACTAATTTAACTAATTTATTTATCTTGAAGAAAAATTAACTTGCATGGAAATCTTACCATCACGCTGCTGCTGGGTAGGCAGAGAGAATATAATGCCACACTAATCTGGTTTTTCAAACACTGTTTCCCTCTTCCACATTCATGCTTGTCATCATACATACACATTCAAGTTTTTGAAAAACTTTGTTCACATTTGCGTCATATTTTTTTATGTTCTTCACCCATTCGTTCCACATATCCAAACTATCTCAACAAACCATTCTTAATCTTATCGATTCTTCTATTCTATTCTCTCTGTCTACCCCTGAGGATGGAACGGCTTTAGGGTTAGTAAATTAGTTAATTTTATAAAATTAAAGAACTTTGTTTTAACCATTTTTTATTATTAGTACACTTTAACCTGCCGGTTTCGACAAGAATCTTGTCATCATCAGGGTGTTTTAAATTCTAAAACATTAAAATACTCAAATTTAATTGAATTCCCTCACCAAAAACTTCCACACACTCCAAAAATCCCATATGTTATTTTAAAATTACATTTAATTTAAAATAACATTTAGGATTTTTTACTGAGTGTATGGAAGTTTTTGGTAAGGCGATGTAATTCATTATGAGTATTTTAATGTTTTAGAATTTAATAAACCCTGACGATGACAAGGTTCTTGTCGAAACCGGTAGGTTAAAGTGTACTCATAATAAAAAAGTGGTTAAAACAAAGTTATTTAATTTTATAAAGTTTATAAAATGTGCCACAAAGTATCTGCTAAAAACATTAAAGAGATGTTAGTTAATTAATTTAAATGAAGTTTCATTAAAACATAAATATTCATTCTTAACATATATATTTATTCTCTCCATCAAAATAAATATATTAAATATTACATTATATAAACTCCACACAATTCTTCATGTCCAAGGTTGCTATGCCTTGCAGGAAATTAATCATGTGTAGCCTTTTGATTGATGTTATTAGTTTCATGAAGGAATACGTAACGGGGTGGAGATCAAACTGCTATTAAGGGCTGCGGGTCGGATTTGGGGTCGAACTATTAAATACCAATTTGATCACCGACAGAAAACCGACCTACTAAATATTTATCTATTCTATTACCCCACTGTTTTCAGTGAAAACAATTTCCCTGATTTTATGTCTCACTACCCTGTTATTTGTTTTCCGAGTTCTAAATCGAGAATTTTCTTCCCATTTATATTCTACCGTTACATGATTTTTTTTAAAAATAAAAACTGAAAATGATTTTTAAAGCGCTTAGTAGTATTTTCATTTTCAAATAATTTAACTTGCATTTCATAATTTATTACTCCCAACTAACTTACATCAATAATTTATAATAAATGAAATACGAATAGTGTTTTAAATTAAATTCAACTTTTCGATATTTCAGAAATGTAGTATTTTAGCGAATTTTGTTCAGGTAGGATTACTATCTTAGTAAAAGCTTAAATCTTAGCTGAATATATTTATACACACATATATATATATATATATATATATATATATATATATATGTATATATATATATATATATATATATATATATATATATATATATATATATATATATATATATATATATATATATATATATATATATATATATATATATATATATATATATATATATTTATATATATAAATATATATATATAAATAAATATTAAAAAAAGCCAGTTATGAAATTAAGGATTAAAATAACTACGCTACGGTGCATGTCATAGAAAAGTAGGTGAATGATACACAGGTCGTGAGCCCTGTAAATCTTTGCCCTGTTAAGCTTCAATTAATACATTTTTTCCATGCGAGTTCTCGACACCATCTGCGGTTGAATTGCATTAGTTTTTTTTTATTTATCAGAGACATTCATGAAATGTATAAAATATCCTTCCCGAATTATTTTTACATGCTAAGGGACGCTTAAAACATGATTTTAAAATTTTGTTTAACTTATGTTTTAACCAGTTATTTTATTCACAACATCTTGAATGTGTCCAAGTTTTCGATCTCAAATGTTAGTTTATCCATTTACGACTTATTTTCATTGACATATCAATATATATTGATCATTCATTCGTACCCTTATCGGCACCGCAATGGTGCATAGGGCTCTGCATCATATAAACGCAGTGTTATCGTGATCGTCAACACACGAAGGAAAGGTGATAAGCCGTCCGCTTCAGGTACCAGTCCAGGGTAATAATGAATACATAGATCAACGTTATTAATAAAAATACCTTTTTACAACATTTTGAGTGTGTCCAAATACTTGTTCACAAAATCTGGATTATCTCCAATTACAGGAGTTATTTTCATATTATTTTTTGACATCTCATCAAAGATGAAGAAGAATATGGAAGTCTGGGCATTTACGGGGCTGACGACCGTCATAGGCTGGTTTAAGTGATCACTAGAGACATCTATTGGTGAGACGTAAAGAAGCTTTTTTATTAAGCAGAAACTCTTATATTATTATCTTAGTGAAGTTCAAGTGATTCAAGAACAAGGTTTCTAAATTGGTTCATATATATAGAACTTCCAAGAATTTGAGTAGTGTGGTTGTCAATAATGGGTAGAATTGGTGAATGTTACACGTGTGTAAAGTGATCATTTAAACCAGCCTATGACGGTCGTCAGCCCCGTAAATGCGCAGACTTCCATATTCTTCTTCATCTTTGATGACATGTCAAAAAACAATATGAAAATACCTTTTCATTGGACAAAAGCAGATTTGTGAACAAACATTTGGACACATTCAAAATGTTGTGAATGAAATAACTGGTCGTATTATAAGTTAAATATGAATTTAAAAACAATCAACACTGTTGTAATTAAAAATATCCTATATTTATTTTCACTTAACGTGCTTGAAAACTATTCATTATATTTAATATTTAAGTTTTCAATCATAAGCGTTCACGTTTTGTAACCACCCAGTCATTCATTAAGATAATATAAAACTTCAAAGGCTTTCGTACGTAATAAAATAATAATTCCAAAACTTAACACAAAACCTTAACCCTTCCTCCTATATTAATACTTATATAAGAAAATTATTTTTTAAAAAGTAAATTTAAATTGTGTACAAGGAAAAGGAATGTCATTTTTAAATAAGGTTGTTTACAATAAAAAAATTTTTTAAATCACTATAAATATTTTATTATTCTTCTCCGTCTAATTCCTCATTGCTGAGGTTTGTGACCCAGAAGGGAACCTTCTGCAGTCAAGGGATAACTGCAGAAGCAATGACTCTTCTCCAGTTATCCCTTGACTGCGCTGCACGTAGCGCTCCAACCACTGAGGTGCTTGCTGCTGCCTTAATAATAATAATAAAACCCTTATCCGCACCCCAATGGTGCATAGGCACTGCTTCATATAAACGCAGTGTTATCTTGATGGTTTACACATTAAGGAAAGGTGATCAGCCCTCCGCTTCAGGTACTAGTCCAGGGTAATATTGAATAAATATGACAGTGAAAAAATCACTTATATTTATTTTACACCCCTTGGGAATCGAACCCGGGACCTCCAGAACGGTAGCCGAGCGTGCTGACCATTACACTACAGAGGCTGCCTTAACTTATTATAATTAATTTTATTATAACTTAATAATAATGTCTACCGGTTTCGAAGCTAACCGCTTCGTTATCAAGACTGATTTATACTAATTTTAATTGATTTATACTAATTTCAAGTGATTTTAAAATAAAATTACATTTTAATTATAAAATGGAAGATCACAAATTTAATGTTTCAAATAAAAATGATATTTTTTTTACAATTTTGTAAGAAAGTAACTTCATCCACCCTACACTAATTCTATGCAATAAATCTGCTGCACATCCTTTACCCTTATGTAAAAGTGACTCTAGATATTCAATAGAGTCATTTGGCATTTTTTCTCCAATTAACTGTATTGGAAGGATGGCAGCATTAGTATTCTTGAACGGTTGATATCGTAGTCATACAGGAGAAAGTGACCAAGTGCATTTTTAACAAAAACGTGATTATTGACTATTTTAGAGTACCTTTATATCACCCTGAAAAATCCCAAAGCGATTTAAAACTTGGAAGTATAATATATTGACTTGTTAAAAATGACTAACTGCATTGATCATTTTTTTGCCGAGCAAAAGTGACTTATATAATCGAAATCGTAATAAAATGGTTAAATTGTGACCAATCCTGTGTTTAACTCATATGAAATTATTTAATCGTACCAAAATGTATCTATTTAGCAAGCTTAAATTCCTTCTTCTTCTTCTACTTTTTGTAGATCCTAAGGATCTGTTTGTGCCTCCGCCTGCCGCTCTAGGGACGTTGACTCCCAGCTATCTTTCCACCTAAAGGTCTGCCTGGGAGAATTCCTGATTACTTAAAATCATTTATAATGGAAATGTAACATTCGGTGAGGACCTCCATATATTGCTCACTCCTTTCAGCTACGTCGTATATAAAAAAAACTTGATTTTTCAGGAGATTATTATTAAACTTTAAATATATATATATATATATATATATATTTTTTTTTAAATAAATATCAAGCCATTTTTTAACTTTTTACTATGCAACTTTTTAGGTAAAACCTGACATATTTAAAAAATAATTAAACAATACCTTTTCTTCAAAACACAATAACAACACTTTCTGCCCTGTAGCGGGAAAATATTAAGTTAAATTTATGCCGCTTTTGCTGGGATATAGTACATTTTCTGGGCATTCTAAAAACATGCACAACTGAAAATTGACGATTTTTGATATATGACGTTGTTCAAAGGAGTGAGCGATATATCATTCGCGTATCGCGCGTCAAAAGGGTTAAAAGTTGCGTGACTCGAGTGCCGAAATGACGCAGTGCGGACTGTAGTAACTTCGAATAGTTACTACTAACTCTCCATTTTTGCGTTTTGTTTGGTACAGTTCATAAGCAAAACACCGCAGACACATTGCGCGTATTAATTACCCACGCACACGCCTTCGGCTGTGTGCGTTAAAATGCGGTTTTAGCAGTTGAATCTCTACCGAGTTTGAGCCGTTCCGACGGGCCTGCGGTTTCCATGCCAGAGCTCTCCAGACTAATTTATTAACCGAATTCTCCACTGTATTAATTCAGTATAATTTATTCATAATTTTCAGCAAACCGTGTTGCTTAATAACGCCAATATTTTATACCCTAATTTATACATCGAATTATCAGATAAACCAGCTTATGAAACATTACTTTATTTTTATTATTATTGCTTTTATTTTTTCTCTGCTTTTAGAAGCTTCTCTGCAGGTAGGATATTAAGCATAGGGAAGGCAAATGTGAAAAATATATTACGACTTAAGTGAATAATCCAATGTGCGATGAACTCGTATTTTATTAATATTCATAATAATTTCAGAAAATTCTATTTTTTAAGTAAGATTTTCAATATCATTTTTAATTATCAAGGCAGGTACTGTTTCATAGACTGTGAAACTGGCGTCGCGGGTTTGATTCCCGCCAATTGCAAAATGAATTCAAGAAAGATTTAATTTCAATTGGTTTGGGTGTTTGTGATATGTTTTGCACATTTACCTTCCCTATCCTTACTATCCTACCTGCAGACAAGCCTCTAATAGAGGCTTTGCGGGTTATTCCTTAAAAATAAAAATAAATGAATAATCAGAAAACACCCAATTGAAAATAAATATTTCTTGAATTTATTTTGCACTGGAGGGGAATCGAACCCGTTACAAACGGCGCCTACATATTAACTTACTAACTAACTAACCATCTTGCCAATTTCACGTCGGAGTAAGCAGAGAGAATAGAATGAGACAATAATCTATCTTCGCCTTTTCCTATTCATGCATCTCCTCATTCATACCTGCAGATTTTCGCGACATTGAAAAATACAAACTTTGAGGAAACGAACAATAAAAAACGATTTAATATATAAAAAACCCTTTTCCGCACCCTAATGGTGCATAGGGCACTGTATCATGAAAAGGCTGTGTTATCTTGATTGTGAAGGAAAGGTGATCGGCCCCGCTTCAGGTACCAGTCCATGGTAATAAAGAATAAATATTACAGTGAAAAAATCACTAATGTTTATTTTACCCCCCTTGGGAATCGAACCTGAGACCTCCAGAACGGTAGCCGAGCGTGCTGACCATCACAATACGGAGGCGGACAAAAAACGATTTACAGTCCACTAACTTATTGTTAGATATTTTTAAATAACTCGGTTTAATTAAAAAATGTTTTATTATCTTTTTTTCTCGCAAACTTAAGACTTCCATCGTTAAGATAACAAAGGAAGAAAAAAAACAGGTTTTAAATTTCAAGTTGTGAAGTATTTTTAACGATCTTTATAGCCGAAGGACCCTTATATTTAACGCCATTAAAAAAACACCTTGAAGTTAAAGACTCTAATGAGGAGAGTCGAGATCCAACGCGGTGCAAAAACAATGAAAAATGTTTGGAATTTATTTCAACTGTACAATACATTTGTGTTACTCACCAAAAAGTTATACTTCCAATATTGAACAAAAAAATCCTTTATATTCAAATCAGCTATTTTTACTGTATTCTATCGAAATCTTAATTAAAGTTGCGAAAAAACGTGACCAATTCTGTGTTGAACAAATTTGATATCATTAAATCGCACCAAAACGTAACAATTTTACAAGCTAGAGTTCCTGATAACTTAAAATCATTTATAATGGAAATGTAACGTTTTGGTGAGGACCTACACATTTATCAAAGCAGTTTTAGTTTAAAAGAAGGAATAAAATGTACATGTTTGCAATGAAAATACAGTGTATTGAAATAAGAGACATTTTTAATTTAAGTTTTACTTGGTTAATACCACCATTTCTTAAAATCTATTGTGACACGTGTCTCAATGCGTTCCGCATCATTTTCAAACACCGTATGTGAAGCTAATTCTAAATTTTATAAATGTACTCTTAGGGCGCTGAAGGTTGAAGAGGCGATAGGAGCTGTTTTTAATTTTTTTATCATTATCAGTGGAAGCATAGATTTTAAGAAAAAGTGGTATTTACCTTAGTAAACACTTACACTTATGATGTATTTTTTTTTGACATCTCAACATAGATGAAGAAGAATGTGGAAGTCTGGGCATTTACGGGCTTACGGCCGTCATAGGTTGGTTTAAGTGATCGCTTTACACGTGTTACATTCACCAATTTTACCCATGATTGACAGCAACACTTCCTTAATCTTTGGAATTACCTTATAAATGGTTCAATGTCGAAACAAAGTACTAACTTGGACACACTCTAAAAATGTACATAAATATATATATATATATATATATATATATATATATATATATATATATATATATATATATATATATATATATATATATATATATATATATATATATATATATATATATATATATATATATATATATATATATATATATATATATATATATATATATATATATATATATATATATATATATATATATATATATATATATATATATATATAAATATATATATATATATATATATATATATATATATATATATATATATATATATATATATATATATATATACATATTTATATATATATATATATATATATATATATATATATATATATATATATATATATATATGTACCAGTCTGATGATGTCGGTAACGACGAAACCCGGTCGCTGGTCAAATAAAAAAGTGGAAAAGCTAAAAATATTGGTTTTAATCTAATAATAAATTAAAAATGCAATTCCATCACGAAGTGTCAGTGGATAATATAAATCTATGTATATATATATATATATATATATATATATATATATATATATATATATATATATATATATATATATATATCAATCACATAAACATTTACAAATTAGGGTTTTGTCATTATAGAAGTCGTATATTTTTATGCTCATATTTCAATAATATGGAAGGGTTAAAAAAACAACTTAAAATGTGTATTATTCAGTCAAATATTTCTGATTACGTTTAGCTTCAGTATACACAGTGAACATATTGCGTACGAACATGCATGCGCTGGATTTCAGGATTAAGGGTTGTAATATTTCAGCCACGGAAACGGAAGTACCCGCCGTTTGCGATAAGCGAAGCCACCGGAAGCAGACTCGAAATCAAAATGGGGGATTAAAAATTTAACTGCACATTCTACACAAAATTACAAACTAATATCGGCATATTTAGGGTGTAAAACCTCCCGTTATTGTCGATGTATGTACATGATAAGTTATTTACGAATTTTCCTCCCTCTACGTTATAACCTCACTCTTAAACTCAAACGTACTCTAGGTCTAGAATTGTAATATTTTCACAAATTTTCCTGAATATTCCAATGAAATTCAAAAGATATTTTGAATTTCTACCAAGAAATTATAATTGTGTTTAGTACTGAGATTTTCTAGTGGAATTGCATTTACTAACTTTTATTCTTTTTTTCATTTTATTTGTTCGGGAATTGTACAGCTTTACATATATAAAAAAAGTAATAAACAATAGTTACATTTACAATAATAAACATTACATTACATTGACAAAAATGGTTACGTTAAAAAAAGCCAATTAAACAATTCCACATTTATGTTATAAGACTATTAAAAAACATTAAAAATAGATTTAAAAAAAGGGTATGGTATAAAATAATAGATTTAGCAGGAAGGAGAAGGAAAGGAGGGGAATTACAAACCACTACGCTTCTTCCACGAAAATAGAATTCCATATCATTCAATATTTTTTTCCTACCTTTTTTTGCATTTCACAATACGAGTATATTATAAATACATAAAAACACAAAAAATATCCCACAAGGGCATGGCCTGTGTGTGGGTAAACATATTTAAGGTTATAACAAAGGGCATAAAGTTATCATTGAAACAATGTTTGCTCCTTCCATATTCACGCATCTCCCCATACATACTCCCCACACACGTATCTTTCTACCGTTTATTCCGACTCTATGACCTGACTATGCCCAAGTATTTGAAATTTTTGGTCATGTCAAGTTACCTCGGTCGCTTAGGTTTACAATTAGGTACTAAGTTTTCTCGGTATTTCTCTGGTTCTAAAACTTACTACACTTACCTCACAATTTGTGGTATACTCAAGGTATTGTTAATATTATGTATATATATATATATATATATATATATATATATATATATATATATATATATATATATATATATATATATATATATATATATATATATATATATATATATATATATATATATATATATATATATATATATATATATATATATATATATATAATATTTTTGTCCGCCTCCATAGTGATTTCGCCAAGTTTCCTTGGTCTTCCTCTGCTTCTTTTCCAACTACATTCGCCTCATACATTTATTATACCATTCGCTTCAAAGCGTATTAGTAATTTACAGAATGTTATTTCATAAATTTTTCAAAAAATAAAAGATTTCGCAAAATATTCGTTTTCAACCCTTTGCTTATCATTTTTTTTTATCTCTATAGAAATGGCGAAATATCCACAATCTATAAAGAGAAATACATATCCATCAAGTTTTCGTAACTCGACAAACCAAATGTGTCATCTGAACTGTTCCTTCCATATAGCTTCAAGATAAATATTCAAATTAAAAAATAAAATTAATATAAAATAATAAAATAAAAAAGCGATAACGAGTGATTTTAAATTAAATTTGTTTTTATACGAAATCGTTAAGTTTAAAATATTGTTACTGAATAATCATTAAAAAAAATTAAGTAATTTTGTGATAAGTGTTTGAGACTCCGGTAAAATGGCTTTCGCGGCGGCTCGTATGATCCTGAAGGACAAGAGGAGGAAAACTTCGAAGGAGGACTTCAGGGATCCCAGAAATCGCAGCAAGGTAATTATCTGACTAATTCATTTTTATTTTCAGGGTAGGGGATCAGAATGTAAGTCTTATTTTTAAGTAATATTTAGTAAAAATTTATTATAAATTATTCAATCACTGGATTACAGTGATTAACCAATACTAGTCTTCTACTTACCCAATGGTGCATAAGACACTGCATCGTATTAACGCAGTGCTATCTTGATCGTTACCTAAGTGAAGGCAAGGTGATCACTCTTGCGCTTTGGGAAATATTTAATAAATATTGGAGTAGATTAATATTTATTTTCCTTCCCTTCCTTGGGAATCGAACCCGTGACCTACAGTACAAACACCTTTCCTTAACACTCTAACCATTATACCACGTAGGCGGATATATATATATATATATATGTATATATATATATATATATATATACATATATATATATATATATATATATATATATATATATATATATATATATATATATATATATATATATATATATATAAATATATTTATATATATATATATTTATATATATATATATATATATATATATATATATATATATATATATATATATATATATATATATATATATATATATATATATATATATATATATATATATATATATATATATATATATATATATATATTATATATATATATATATATATATATATATATATATATATATATACATATATATTTATTTTTATATATATATATATATATATATATATATATATATATATATATATATATATATATATATATATATATTATTTATATATATATATATATATATATATATATATATATATATATATATATATATATATATATATATATATATATATATATATATATATATATATATATATATATATATGTATATAAGAATTCAAATATAAATAACATGTCTTAATAACTAAGAATTAAGATAATTGTTAAAATTATGTGGTGAATATTTTGTCTACCTCCGTAGTGTAATGGTCAGCATGCTCGCCTACCGTTCTGGAGGTCCCGGGTTCGATTCCCAGGGGGGTTTAATAAATATACGTGATTTTTTCACTCTAATATTTATTCAATATTACACTGGACTGGTACCTGAAGTGGAGGGCTGATCACCTTTCCTTCATGTGTAATCGATCGAGATAACACTGCGTTTATATGAGGCAGTGCCCAATGCACCATTGGGGTGCGGTAAGGGATTTATTTATTATTAAGAATTCAAAATCCAAGAACTAAGGAAAAAAAATCAGAATATTATTATTAACAACTTGCTTCATTTACCCATAAAGTCGAATAATGAAACACAAAATAAAAGAGCTACACATAAATGCATTATGGAGGTGTCATTTTTTTGGCTAAAATTTTCAATTACGAATCAAATAATATTATAGCAAATTTTAATATAAAGACTTATCCAAGGTACAAGTATTAATAATTTAAAAAAAACTTGATTGCAAAGTAGGGATCAGTGGTGTTGCATAAGCCGTAGCTAGATTTCAGAGTTATTCGGACGTTAATAAAAAAATGATAATGAATATGGATAAATCTTAAATAGATCTGGCATCATTCGTCCATGTCTTATTTGATGACATATTGTAAACAATTTTACATATTAATGGATAATTTTTGTAATATATGCCTTCGTCACGCGAAAACCCAATGACCAATGAGAAATTATTACAAATTGTAATTTTTCATTTAGTGTAAAAATAAATATTTATATTATGAAATATTTTTTTTTTTAAATTTAACCCTTATCCGCACCCCAATGGTGCATAGGGCACTGCTTCATATAAATGCAGTGTTATCTTGATCGTTTACACATGAAGGAAAGGTGATCAGCCCTCCGCTTCAGGTACCAGTCCAGGGTAATATTGAATAAATATTAGAGTGAAAAAATCACTTATATTTATTTGACCCCCCCTGGGAATCAATCCCGGGACCTCAGGAACGGTAGCCGAGCGTGCTGATCATTACACTATGGAGGTGGACAAAATATTCAGCACAAAATTTTAACATATTATCTTAATCCTTAGTTATTAAGACATTTTATTTATAACACCAACCCTCAACCCTTTTAGTGTGAGGTAGCTATGGCAGAAAACTCCCCGTCTATTAATATATTATGTACATATTTTAGGAAGGGATTTATGAGCTATTCCTTGGGTATATAATTTCATGCTTATTACAAATTAGTTCTAGGTTTGGCATATTGTAAGGGCTGTTGTAAGGCTCACCACGAAGGGCGTTTGACATGACAGGAAATGACTACTTGACATGTCAATTTCCGGCAAACCATATATCAAAACCTTTTTCCAATACAATTTTCTAAATTTTCTTTCTAAAGATGGCTTGTCCTATGTATTTTCAGTGTTTTTCAACATGCTTTACATGAGTTATTATTTTTTGATACCTTAAAATTAATCAAAACGTGAAACGTACATGAAATTTCATTGAAATTGAATTTTAAAAAATTAAACCCTGTTTTTACATTGCTTTAAACATTTTAATAGTTTAACTAATTATTGATTGACAAATATATATGTTTCATTATTTAATAGTAACAAAAACATTTTAAATTCTTCCAAACTTAAGATTATAAATTCTCAATTTAATCACTTTATTTCACCACCCTTTAAAAAATATCACTTTTATAACTTTTTTTTTCACAAGTTTTTTATTCACAATATTTTAAATTCCTCCGTAGTGTAGTGATTAGTTAGTTTGGCTACCATACTAGAGGTCTCGGGTTAGTATTCTAGGGGGTCAAAATAAGTGATTTTCACATAATATTTACTTAATAGATTTATATTATCCACTGACACTTCGTGATGGAATTGCATTTTTAATATATTATTAGATTAAAACCAATATTTTTAGCTGTTCCACTTTATTATTTTTTTTAATAAAGTGTAAAAGCTAAAAATATTGGTTTTAATCTAATAATATATTAATATTTATTTAATATTACCCTTGACTGATACCCGAAGCGCAGGGGTGATCATCTTACCCTTATGTATTTTTAACGATCATAAAAACACTGTTTTGATTCAATACAGTGCCTTATGCACCAAAAGGTGTTAATAAACATTTTGAGAAGTTTTGAGAGTGTCGAATTTTTTAGTTCAATAATTCTGAATTCGTATCACTTTGTGCGTTAGTGAAAATAATTCAGGAACGAATCTTAAATACGTTTTATAAAGGTTTGTGGTTGTTTAATTTTTTTTACTCAATTTCAAACATAGATGTCAGGCTGTGGTCCCGTAGTTAGTGTCGCGGATTCCCGAGTCAGAGTTTCTGGGTTCAAACCCACTCTACCACAATTTGATACCTATATCTAAAATTGAAGTATTTTTGAATGAATAAAAAAACAAATATTTCTCTTAAAAAAAAACTAAGTAAGGTGTAGTTGAACTTTTAAATTGAAGCACAGTTACTTCTTCAAGCGTGTCTAACTATGCAAAAAAAAAAATTAAATATTTATATAAGTATTATTATATGCTTAGCAAAAAAAAAACAAAAAAGCCAAAGTAGTAGCATGTAAAAAATGTGTTATTTGAAGCATAAAAATAATCATTTGAAGAATGGTGAATGTCACACAGCGTATAAAACAATGACTTTAACCTACCACTGACAGATCGTTAGCTCGGGAAACGTCCACAATTTCAATTTTTAAAAAAAAATATCAATCAAAAGAGGAGAAATGTTGATTTTTTAACAATAATTTAGACGCACTCAAAATATTTTGGACACAAAGACAACTTATAGAGCATTAATGTGAAGACTTAAATTTAGGTTCTTAGCGTATCCTATTGACTTGATTATGATTAGTAAAATTAATTTTTATTATCATTTTATTTTTTGACATCTCATCAAAGATGAAGAAGAATATGGAAGTCTGGGCATTCACGGGGCTTACGACCGTCATAGGCTGGTTTAAGTGATCACTTTACACACTTGTAACATTCACCAATTCTACACATTATTGAAATCCACATTACTCAAATTCTTGGAAGTTCTGTACATGTATATGAACCGATTTTGAAACATTGTTCTTGAATCACTAGATCTTCACTAGAGACATCTATTGGTGAGAGGAAAAGATGCTTTTTACTAAGCAGAAACTCTTTTATTAGTATGTGAGGTCCGAATCCTGGATTATAATCACACACATGAGAAAAGCTAGAAAATATCATTTTCAATGTTATTATTTAAGCTTAAAATCTAACCGGATGATTTTTTACGTAATAATATTTGTAAATAATAATTGTAATAATACTGTTATTAGAGATTATCCAGATTTTGTGAACAAGTAATAGGTCACACTCAAAATGTTGTGAAGTTTCATTATCTTTAAAAACTCCCATTATACTTTTGACTCTCTCTAAATCTTAATTTCCATCTAAAAGGGTTGTTTTCGAACAATTTTTCCACTGTTTGGATTGTATTCATATATTAAACAGCTCTTTCTCAAGACTATCGTCTGTTTTCATCAATTATTCGTTCTTTGTGCCACAAATTCACCCTTTCGGCGGATTTATAGAGGCGCAAACCCATTTATTTTCCATATCTTAGTAAACGCCTATAAATTTCCCAGATTTCTACCCTGCTTCCTGTAACTTGCACTTCTTTTGAAAACTTTATGTCTTTGAACCTTTGGGGTGCGGATGAGGGTTTGAAGAAGAATAATTGTTATTTACTTATTTTGTTATTTCATTAATTATATTTACATTATTTAAAAATTTGGCGTTTAATTTTTACAAGTGTATTTTAAGCAATTAAAAACCTTTCAGCAAAAGCTGAATTGGCATGACTTAATGGAAAATGCCAAGCCAAAAAGAAGGCTGAAAGTCGATTGAATTTAGTCGAAGCACTGAGACGATTATACGGTAATACGATGTTTGATAGATGTAATGAAAGTAAGCATTATCGATACAAATTTAAAAACGTGTGTTGAGATGGTTTGGACATGTGGAATAAATGAGTGAGGAAGTTCTTAAAATCGATTGATAAGAGTTTTGATTAATAAGTTTGAAAATAATGTGCTTCGAAACACGTGTTACAATACATTTTAAGAAAGAGTGGTTTTTACGAAGTACTCGAAGTACTTTGTCCGCCTCCGTAGTGTAATGGTCAGCACGCTCGGCTACCGTTCTGGAGGTCCCGGGTTCGATTCCCAAGGGGGGTAAAATAAATAAAAGTGATTTTTTCACTGTAATATTTATTCAATATTACCATGGACTGGTACCTGAAGCGGAGGGCTGATCACCTTTCCTTCATGTGTAAAACGATTAAGATAACACTGCGTTAATATGACACAGTGCCCTATGCACCATTGGGGTGCGGATAAGGGTTTTATTATTATTATTACTCTAAAAAAATGGATAAATAATACCGCAAAGTGACTGCAAAATCTTTTAATGATATCGAACATGTATAGCATGTTGAGTGTGTCCAAATACTTGTTCACTAATCTGAATTATCTACAATTAAAGTAATTAGTTTTCATATAATTTTTTTGACATCTTATCAAAGATGAAGAATAATATGGAAGTCGGGTATTTACGGGGCTGACGACTGTCATAGGCTGGTTTTAGTGATCACTTTACACACGTGTAACGTTCACCAATTCTTCCCATTATTGACAACAACACTACTCAAATTCTTGGAAGTTCTATATATAATGTATGAACCAATTTAGAAACATTCTTCTTGAATCAATAGAACTTCATTAGAGACATCTACTGGTGAGATTATTAAAAAATATATATTAAAAATAATAATACGATATCTAACATGATTTAAGGACGTCAAAACAAAGCTTTTATTCCAGTGCTCTACTCAAATTCGTCAGATTTTTTCTTCCCTTTTTGACATACTAGGAAACTCGACGGACGTTATCCTGTACAAGCGACCTTTCCGTGATAAATATTGTATCAATTTTGGCAACAAAAAAAAACAAAGTTATTATTTTAATATTCACGAACCTGTATTAGAGCTAGACTATCATGTGACCAATTTGGTGTTTATTGGTCCACTGGTTCCAGTGAAATAACGTTTTTTTTCTTCATATCATGACTACAGCGCCACTTACTCTAAAATTTACATAAACCTGCTTACAGTCAGGACAAATACTCGTTCATGTATATCTTAAGTCTGAAGTCAATTGGTCATATAGTTTCTGATATTAGAAGTTTCTAACATATGCTCCAACGTTTTTATATAAAGTATTAAGATAACATAAAATTTTGTAAAATTTTGCAACGATTGCTAAAATTTTCCACTCCTTTCAAGAACGTCATAAACCAAAAAACTTGATTTTTCAGGAGAACGTTTTAGAGTTTAAAAATATATTACATACAATGTATTAAAAATAAATATCAAACCACTTATCGAACTTTTTACTGTGTTACAACAGATCTTTTTATTTAAAACCTGAAGGTTTTTTCTCCATTTAAAAAATATTTAGTATTTTAATAACATTTCTTCAAAATGCAAGAACAACACTTTCTGCCCTGTAGCGGGTAAATATTAAGTTTAAAATATGCCTCTTTTGCTGGGATATATGTAGTACATTTTCTGGGCATTCTGAAAACACGCACAACTGAAAATTAACGATTTTTGATTTATGACTTTCTTGAAAGGAGTGAGCGATATGTAAAATTCATGTATACGTGTGTAATAATATTTATGTGTTTGTATTGTGTTATTAAAATTCTCAGCTTTATTATTTCTAATAAGTGTGCTATATCTCGATATGGTTGTCAATGTGTAATAAATGTTGTCTACATAAGTGTTTCTACGATTGTATACAAATGTAAATGTTTATGTATTTGTGTATTTTTGTATCTGTGCTACTATACTCTATCGCCTCTTGTGTATCTGTGTGTATTTTTCTCTAGTAGAGACACAGCAAAAGCAATCTCGCCGGCAGCAGAAAAAAGTTGTAAAAAAGTCGAATTGAAATAACCCCATCAGTGCTTGACATCAAACAACTCATTTGATCTTGTTACGAAGTGCCTCCCTCAGCTGCCGGATTTCCTCTTGCTGTGTTTTCGTGTGCTTCCAGTGATTCGTTCAACCGGAAAACAAATAAGTCTTTTGTTCTAGAAAATTCTGTCCGGGTTCCAAAGTAAAACGAGATAAAAAGAATATTTGAGTCTTATTTGCGGAAGTCATTATTTTACATACTAAAAACTCAGAGACTTCGCAGATTTTTCAACCCTTTCGATAAAAGTAGAATACAGTAGAATACAGATATTTGGAAGGTTTTCAAAACCGATAAAACGATAAAACAATCGAGGTTTTTCGGCAACCCTCTTTTAACCTTCAGTTCTTCGCGCGGTCAGCTTCAATGTATGAAATATGTAATAAATTTAAAAGAATACTCGGATAGTTTAATAAAAAACAACTCATAATCGATCCGACTGGTAATTCAAACCTTTCAACAACAAAAAAGTAAGTCATTGTTGCAACAGATCAATGCGATCGAGCATAGCTATAGCTTTGAATTTGAACTTATGACTTTGGCATTTTAAAACCAGTTGTCGATCTTTATTGTATATAAGTTTAAGTTACCGAAAAAAGTAATTCAATTATTAAATTTAATAAAATAAATTTACTGTTTAAATTATTCGCTTTAATAAATAAAAATAAAAACAAAAAATTGAAAAAAATATTATCTGGCGTTTCTCAAGTTAGTGAATTTAATCCAGGATTCGGACCTCACAAATAAATAGAAGACTTTCTGCTTAGTAAAAAAGCTTGCCTCATCCCACCATAGATGTCTCTAGTGCAGTATATTGAATCCAAGGACTGTGTTTCGAGTTTAATTAATATATATATATACATGTTCCAAGAATTTGAATAGTGTAGTTGTCAATCATGGGGAGAAATGGTCAATGGTACACGTGTATAAAGTGATCATTAAAACCAGCCTGCGACAGGTCGTAGGCCCTAGGAATACCCAGGCTTCCATATTATTCTTCATCTTTGTTAAGATGTCAATATAAAAATAATTCATAAATAGAGAAACCAAGATTTGCTAACAAAGATTTGGACTCACTCAAAATGTCGTGATATAAAACAGGGTTGCCACAAAAAAGTTTGCCGTTGTTACCCTAGTTAGTATAAAGTTCGATGACGTTTTAAATTTGGAATTTCAGGACAAAACAAAAGAACGATGGTGATGTTTTCCTGTTGTACGTTTCACTGCTTGTTCCAGCCTTTCTGTCTCAGTGTGTTCAGTGTTTGTTGTTCTCTTTCAGGCGCGCAGTGCCAGCACAAGTAGCTTTAGGAGCGTCAGCCAGGTAAACCTGACACCGGGCAAGCCCTGCATACCCTAGTTTGCCTGATAGTTGCCCTGGCTTACACAAGCTTACCCTAGATAGTCAAACACCGCCCAATAGTCATTTGATGCCATAGTTGCCCGAAACATAGTCAATCATTCAAACGTCACTCAATTGCCAAAAGTGACGATTGAGCTGCCCTTACTCGAGGTATAGTAAATGATATATGTCACCTAACAGTCATGTAATCATACATGTATAAAAAATACCCTTTCTTTAACAAAATGTAAATTGTATATATATATATATATATATATATATATATATATATATATATATATATATATATATATATATATATATATATATATATATATATATATATATATATATATATATATATATATATATATATATATATATATATATATATATATTTATATATATATAATATGCTGCCTTACCCGAGGCATAGTTAATTATATTTGTGCCACCTTACAATAATATATATAAGATACCCTTACTCAACCAAAATAAACAGTAGTTCATTAGTTAAACACCACTCAATAGTCATTTAATACCATAGTTACCTAAAACAGTAATCATTCAAATGTCACTCAATCGCCAAAGTGACAATTGAGCTGCCTTACTCGAGACATAGTAAATATTAGATTAGATTATTAAATATTATAATGTCACCTTACAGTCATGTACCTACATGTTTGAGGTTGTAAGGTAACATATACATGTTTAATAGATGCCTGTATTCAACCAAAATATAAAGTAGTTTATTAGTTAAACACCACCCAATAGTCAATTAAAAATTACCCGAAACATAGTTCACTCATCAATCGTTAATAGTGTTACATAATTTGCCGTGAGCTTACCTAAGACATAATGCATTATTAACATCTCACCTTATAGTCATGTTACATGTATAAAATATACCATTAATTAACCTGAATAAATCGTACTTTATTAGTTAAACACCACCTAAATAATAGTCATTTTAATGTTACCCAAAACAAAGCAAATTATTCAAACATCATCCCATCGTTAATAGTGGAAAATATTACCGTAGACATAGTGAAAACTTAAACCCAATCGTTAATAATTAACTGCAAAGTTTACCCGAGATATCGTAAATCATTTGCATGTCACCCAACAGCCATGTAATAAGATATATAGAAAACTATAATTTATCCATATAGTAAAGTAATTGCATTTCAGCCAAACACCACCCAATAGTCATTTAATACGATAGTTACCCGAAACATAGTAAATTATTCAAACGGCATCAAATCGTTAATGGTGCAGAATAATTACCCATATCGTAGTCATACAAAACAAAGTGACCAAGTGCATTTCTTACAAAAACGTAATCATTGACTATTTGACATCTTACTAGCTTAACATTGCCCTGAAAACAATCCCAAAGGATTTTAAACTTGAAAGTATAATATATTGACTTGTTAAAAATGACTAACTGCGTTGTTGTTTATTTTCTTTCCAAGCAAAAGTGACTTAAATGGCCCTCCTGAACATTTTACGTTTTGTTAGTTGGTCACTTTCTCCTGTACGACTACGATATGACTTATTTTCCCTTTGACGTTTTATTATTTTTAATTTATGTTTTACTTAGTAAATACCAAAATTTCTTAAAATCTATTTTGACATGTATTTTGATGCATTCCGCATCATTTTCAAACATACGGTATTTGAAAATGATGCGGAATGTATCGAAACACGTCTCACAAGAGATTTTATGAAATAGTGGTATTTACTTAGTAAAGTATTAATTAAAAATGGATAGATTTTACCACAATGTGACCGCCGAATCAATTAATGAAACTAATTATAATATCACCCAACAATTATGTCATCTATTACATACATACTTTAATTTATTCTAAATATTTTAAAGTATTAATGTCAAACACAACTCAATAGTCGTTTTTCGAAACATATTAGATTAATGGTAGTAGATTAATAGTAGATTAATGAACCTTGTCATCATCAGAGATTATGACAAGGTTCTTGTCAAGACCGGTTGGATAAAATGTACTTATAAAAAGTGGTTAAAACATAGCTGTTTTATTTTATAAAGTTTATAAAATGTGCCACAAAGTATCTGCGAAAAACATTCAAGAAAAATAAAACTAGTTTTCTAGGCGATTTGAGTTGGAAAAAGTAGCAGAGAGGAAGATAAAAAATAGCACAATCAAGTAATTAGAATACTTGGTCAGGAGTCGGAATAATCGATCAGTATGAGGAATGAGATGAACGATGAAGATTAACGTAGAAGAAGAGAAGATTGTTTGCAAAACCAGATTGGTGTGGCGTTGTATACTCTCTGTCTACCCTTGCGGCGAAGTGGCGTGATGGTTAGTTAGTAAGTAAGTAAGCCAGTAAGTTTTTTTTGCATGGCAACGCCATTAGTAAGAAAAAACTCTTTTTTTAAATAATTAAACGATTCGAAGTAAAGGTATGGTACACGATTTTTCAAATGACTTTCTTTTAGCGAAAGTTTTCTGGATTGTAATAAAATCCTATCAAAAATAATTCAGCTAAATTTAATGCCGCTACCTCTAGCCCCTAAATCTTCTTAAACACGTTTCGTTAATTTGATTGGCCCCTTAACTTTACAAAAGTACTTTGAAGTTACCATTTGTTTCCTCTGAAACACTTACTCATCTAGATTTACTTTCCTTTTTTCATCCATTACTGAAATTGACCTACCAGGACCTAAGAACGTAATTGGGATCACCCTTGATCAACGTTTTACTTATATTAATAACTTGTTAATCATTCAAGCAATTTGATCCATATTTTTTGTACTCTTTGAGACATTTTTTTGTAATCTTTGCAATACTATTTTGGCATTTTTAGATTCAAAATATTCAAAAGGTTTAATCTTCAATAAATTGTTTTGATATATGTTCAATAACCTTCTTTTTTAAAAAAGGTGGTTTGTAGTAAGTAAAACTAGTAATTAAAAATGGATAGATTTTACCACAAAGTGATTACCGAATCAATTCATGAAAAATTATTTATTTTATATGACCCTGGACTGGTACCTGAAGCGGCTGATCACCTTTCCTATGTCTATTGAACGATCAAGACAACACTGCTTCTATAAGATGCAGTGCCCTATGCACCTTTGATTGCGGATAGCGGTTAGAAGAACAAGAAGAAGAAACAAAATATAAAAAATTAAAAAAAAAAACAAATTAAGTGTATGTAAATAAAATGACAAATGGGTTTTCCATATGACTAACTAAAAGAGGTGTTTTGACTAAATAGGGAAGGTACCCCGATTAAAATCATTCATAACACGTTCCATTGAAAATAACTTAA
Organism: Brachycentrus maculatus; assembly: GCF_059751285.1. Lineage (NCBI taxonomy): Eukaryota > Metazoa > Arthropoda > Insecta > Trichoptera > Brachycentridae > Brachycentrus > Brachycentrus maculatus. Next base: position 2,861,157 of record NW_028280931.1, on the reverse strand, counting down.
CGTAGCTTTTTAATAATATTTTTTAAATCAAATATATAATAGAATAGCTTAGTTCGTGGATGTTATGTTATATAATTAAGCATCAAATAAGCAGAAACTCCATCAGTATTTTTTTTTATATTTTTAATTTGTATACAAGGTTTTTTGTGCTTATAAATACAGGTTGGCTCAAAATTGATCACCCTATCGGAAAATGTTATAATTTTTGCAAATGGCGTCGTACGTCAATCATATTCAACAGTTCTGAACTTAACAGCTACAGTATACAAACGAATTGATAAAACGGGCAAAAATGTGTATCAAAACTGACGACGGCCACTTGACGGATATCATATTTTCTACTTAACTTAAATGTGAGTCTAAATAAAGATTTCCATAAATCATTTTTTTTTTTAAATAAAAAAGTTGCTCAGCTTAATTTGTTTGTATACTGCAACTGTCTTGTGTAAAAATGTCAAATATGATTAACATTCATAGGCCATTTACAAAAATTATTACATATTACAATAGGGAGAGTAATTTTTCGCCACCTGTTTAATTTATAGATATTCCTTCCTACATAGGTTTGTATTGTGCATGGAGTATGGATAGAAATATGCAAAGTAGCGAAGCATGACTTCAAATCATTGACTAGTATTTGTTTCTCAGATAATTACGTTATTTTGTGAATTCGGCGTCTGAAGATGAGAAACGTAAGTTCGAGATATTTTTTTAATAAAAGACAGAATTGAAGAGTAATTACAGCGACGATTTTAATGGGCGGATGGCACTCGAATGGAAAGCTTTGAGTGAGCTTTGGGAATACTTGGCGAATAGAAATGTGAAAGAAGTGTACTTAAGTTTTGCTTTTAAGCATTGTTCCGCAAAGTGTGTGACGCGGCATACTGGTGTACCGTGGTGATTATTTAGTCTGCCGCGGAAAAAGTCTAGTTTTGTGCAAATAACACAGTTGCTCCAAATTTTGATTGGCTGTGTTCAGTTAAGTAGGCTCATATTTCGCATTAAACATATGTTAAATGTGTTACCAAAATATGGTAATATGCACCTGGCACAATTTGGTAAGTGTACCTTGAATAGAAAAAGTTTGCAGAACACTGCTTTAAAGTAAAGATTCCCAAAGTGGGCAATATCGCTCACTTGTGGACGATGAAGGGATCTTGGTGGGCAATACTGGCTTAGGGAGAATTTGATGGGCAAGAAATACTAGCTGAGGGAGAATTTGGTGGACTATACTGGCTTAGGGAGAATTTGATGGGCAATGAATACTAGCTGAGGGAAACTTGTTGGATGATACTGGCTTATGGAGAATTTGATGGGCAATAAATACTAGCTGAGGGAGAATTAGGTGGGCGATACTGGCTTAGGGAGAATTTGATGGGCAATAAATACTAGCTGAGGGAGAATTTGGTAGACGATACTAGCTAAAAGAGAATTTGGTGAGCGATGTGAGGAATCCAATGGTTAATAATAAATTGTTGAAAAAATTTTTTTTAAATGTTTTCAGAATTTTATATTATACTTACTTAAAGTTAATCTTTTGTTGCATGAAAAATAGTCGCTCTTACCATTTTTCAGATATGGGTAGGTACATTCAAAAGTTTTTGACATCTCAACAAAGCTGAAGAAGAATATGGAAGTCTACATTTACAGGGCTTATGATCTGTCATAGGCTGATTAAGTAATCACTTTACACACATGCAATATTCACTATTTTACCCCATGATTGACAACCACACTACTCAAATTTTAGGAAATCCTACATATATCATTATCTTATGACACTGTATATTTGAGTTCACTAGAACCATCTATAATTGGAGTAGGAAAACTTTTATTTAGTAGAGATCCTTTTATTTTTATGTATGCAAGACCTTAACCGAATTATTTTGAAAAGATGGTTATGAATTTTTTTATGCAGCTTACAATCCAACCAGGTTTTTTTCACGTCATTTTGAGTGTGTCCAAATACTTGATTGGGTTCATCAACCTGGTTTTGTCCCGTTTGGAGTTATTTTTACATTTTTTGCAACTCAAATTCTATCAATTCAGGAAGAGTTGTTTGTACTGATTTTAACATATAATATAAAAATATAAGCCCCCTATCCGCACCCCAATGGTGCATAGGGCTCTGTGTCGTATAAACGCAGTGTTATCTTGATCGTTAACACATGAAGGAAAGGTAATCAGCCGTCTGCTTCAGGTACTAGTCCAGGGGTAATACTGAATAAATATTACAGTGAAAAAATCACTTAAATAAATATTTGACCCCCCTGGGAATCGAACCCGGAACCTCCAGAACGGTAGCCGAGCGTGCTGACCATTACACTACGGAGGTGAGGTGGTAACATGCAACAAAAAATATCAAAAGACGGACCAAAAATAAGGGTATGAAAAATCGATGTATGATAAAATAAAAAATGAAACGTCACAAAGGAATGTTAATTTCAGAAAAGGGTCATTAAAAGGAAAAGAAAGGTTCAAGAAAGGAACAGGTGAAAAAAACATACTGACTCTTTTGTGTTTTAACCTGTTGATGAGAAAATATCGCTCACTCCTTTCAAGAACGTCATAAATCAAAAGATTTGATTTTTCAGGAGAACGTTTTAAAATTTTAAAAATACAATACTATTTTTAAAAATAAATATCAAGCCGCTTAATGAACTTTTTACTATGCAACAGATCTTTTTAAGTAAAACCTGAAGGTTTTTTCTCCATTTGAATTTTTTTAGTTCATTTAATATAATAAAAATAATTAAACAATACCTTTTCTTCAAAATGCAAAAACAACACTTTCTGCCCTGTAGCGGGTGAATATAAAGTTAAAAATATGCCTCTTTTGCTGGGATATAGTACATTTTCTGGGCATTCCGAAAAAATGCACAACTGAAAATTGACGATTTTTGATTTATGACGTTCTTGAAAGGAGTGAGCGATATGTAGTTCTCGAGACAAGTCGTGTTTAAATTAATAAACTCAAAAACTAATCTTACACAAATGTTACATTCAATGGTTCTTTATGTTGATTTAAATGCGCAGAGCAAATTTATGACAAAAGAATGATAAGAAAAGTATATTGGGCATGTGTAAAAAGGAGAATACAACAAAAACGCTCTAGAAAGCATTGGCACGACCAAATCAGAAACAGAAATCTAGTAGAGATAAATAACCTGAGTAGAACATATAAAACTTGGTACATAGAATCTGAAGAAACTTTGAAAATAAATAAGAAGAGACGACAGTGGCGTTTCATCCTCTTATCTTACCTCTGCAGGAAGCGGCATGGTAATTGTAGTAATAGTAGTCGTGATAGTAGTAATCCATGTAGTAAAAATATCGTTCGATATTTCACTACATTATCCATTTTTGATGTCATGCTTGAATATCTTGTTTTCCAGTCAGTCAGCAAATAAAAGATTTTCATGTAGGTAAGGCTATACGACGTTTTGCTGTTTTGTTAATTACTCAATTCGATTGAAAGCTCAATTTTAAAACGAAGCAATGAACAGTAATTCATGATTTCCATAGCTTTCCTTACAGTCTTCAAACAATTTCACGTAATTTAGGCAATAATTCAAAATAAATATATACCAAAATTATTTAAAAAAATATTAAACATGACAACAATTCTTATTTACAAATATTAAAATTTTTATATTTTTGATTTTAGTTTTACTTGGTAAATACCACTTTTAATTCAAATCTATTGTGACACGTATTTGCATGCATTCCGAATCATTTTCAAACATAGGGCACTTGTCCACTACCCGGAATTTTACCGTCCGGCTGTCCGGTTTTGAAAAATGAAAGCGACTACGACAGTTTAGCGTGATCGAATTTACGTGCAACGTGTTCACGCACCGATCCGAAGAAAGATGGACAAAAGCACAAGCCAATCAAAGCTAATCATCGTTTTAAAACGCTAACTGATGTGCCGGACGGTAAAATTCCTTGTAATTCCGTGTAGTGGACAAATGCCCTTAGTCTTACAAAAAAGCGGAATGCATCACAACACGTGGCATAACAAATTTAAGAATTAATGGTATATACGAAGTAAAACTTTACTTTTAAAAAAATATTACCACAAAGTGACTACCAAATCAATTAAGAAAATAATTCCATGTTTAAAATTATTAAATTTAGAACAACATAATTATTCAAATAAAAAAATAAAACATTCGTATAAGACCAGTTTTGTGTTTATAAATAATGTATAAACATGACAAATTTCAAAGATTTTAGATATTCTCATCAACAGGTGAAAAATAAAACCTAATTCATGTCTGTATTTTCATCATTTGATGAGGACATCTTTAGTTCTTGAAACTAGTCTTGTTAACATTATAAACACAAAACTGATCTTTACAAATGTTTGGTTTTTACATTCAAACCATCAATTGATATTTTTTTTTTGTTTTTTTTTTTTTTTTTAATCCGCTTCCATGCCAACCAATATCCAGCAAAGTAACTGGTGAAAATATAAAATTTTTATGAGAATATTAGCAATTCTCAAAACTAATTGAGTTTTCATTAACGAACTCAAAAGTGGTATTTTAGAAGAGTTTGGCTTTTAAATTTAAAAATAAAAAGTTTGCATTTAAAATTCATGTAATGGATATATTTTTTACGATACATTTTTTTATCAGTTTTCTACTAGTCCATTTATAACATTTAATACAAATATTTCAATATTTCAAATCAGTATGCAGCGGAGAATATTTTCGTAAAATAATTTGTTCCTTTAATATTCGATGAAAGTGGTTATAGATTTTTTTCTGAATGTAAGTTTAATATATATATATATATATATATACTTTTTGCAAGTCATCTCTCCCGGCATTTAGTCTCCAGTCATCATCTCCATAAATTCTGAAACAAGGACAATGCTACAATTAAACGAACGAAAATATCGAAATCTTCGCAGGATTTACATATGTTTATGTTTATATATATATATATATATATATATATATATATATATATATATATATATATATATATATATTATATTTATATATATATATATATATATATATATATATATATATATATATATATATATATATATATATATATATATATATATATATATATATATATATATATATAATATATATATATATATATATATATATATATATATATATATATTTATATATATATATATATATATATATTATATATATATATATATATATATTATATATATATATATATATATATATATATATATATATATATATATATATATATATATATATATATATATATATATATATATATATACATATACATTCATAAAATAAATGTAATATTTTTTACAAAATAACGTTTAATTTGAAAGTGGTTTCATAACTAAATTACAATGCCTCCATGTCCTATTTTTGTTAAAAAAACAAATTGTTATTAAAAAACAAAATTGGATGATTAATTTGCGGTACCTAAATTTGTATACTGCAGCTATCTAGTTTATGAACGTCAAATATGTTTGACGTACGACTTAAATCGTACGATTTCAAAAAAATATATGAAAAAACATGAAATTCGTCCGCCTCCGTAGTGTAGTTGTAAGCGCGCTAGGCTACCATACTGGAGGTCCCGGGTTCGATTCCCAAGAGGGTAAAAAAAATTTAGTGATTTTTCAGTCTGATATTTATTTGATATTCATTACTGGTACCTGAAGCGGAAGGCCACCTTCCTTCATGTATTTAACGATCAAGATAACATTGCTTCTATATGATGCAGTGCCCTATGCACCATTGGGGTGCGGATAAGGGTTAAAAGAAGTTACCAATATGAAAATGTGTATTAAATGTACTTTTTTTCAATCAACGTCTAACTTATGTTAGTATTGACCTGGTTTTTCAATTTCGAAGAGGCTTATTGATACCCGAAGGCTAGTAAATGAATAATGTGCAATGCTCCATGTAGGTTCATCCCTTCCTATACATCAGGGTACATTGTATGCACACATGTCTCATCGTGCATGGTCAAACATACAATGTATTCACCGCAAGTACCTACTGCAAAATAGGTCTGTTCACATATGCAGTGGCGGACACAAGCATTTATGAATTAAACCTTAGTTGAATTTGCAACTCAAAAAAGGGATTCTGAAAGCTCTGGCAATATTCCCGGGTCTGGTATAAAAAAAGCTCTTGCCTTCTATTCGGATTTACACATGCAATCGCTGAAAACTAAATTAAGAATCATCCCGCAGCTTCTCCGCCAGGGTAGGCAGAGAAAATAGACACCTCACTACTCAAAAAAAAAAATGAGTAGTGGGGCGTCTGTCGCCTCTTCATTTATGCATCTCCTCATACACATTCACCGATAATTCCAACTTCTGATCCGACCACTTGCAAGAATTTAAATTTATGATTAGATATACTCAGTTTTCCTCGGTCTTCATCTGCTCTTATATGGAACTTATTTAGCTCATAGCTTTGTTTTTCTTTATGTTTCTCACTCATACGCTCCACATGTTTAGACCATACTTACACACTTATATTAATTTATCGATAAAACTTAATTCAGCCTTTCATTAATTTCTTATTTCACCATTCGAAAATCTATCATTAATAGTTTTCCGCACATTTATCTGACGTCATAATTCAACTTCTTTCAGTAGATCTTTCAATTATCACATCATTACCTTCATCCTTCTTTTACTAGCTCCATGTTTCACTTATAAAACATATATACATATACGTATAACATATCATATACTCGTGTAAAGATATTACACCCAAACCAATTTAATATGGATTGATTTTCAAAATTCATTGGCTATTACAAAGCGCGACGCCAGTTACAAAGCGAAATTGTAGCATAGGAAATAGATAAACATACATATATCCTGACTAAAACTAAGGAGAGTGACTTCGCTACAGCGCGCTGTAGCGCTAAAGTCCCTATATAGAGCTGCTATCAAGAAACCGAAAATTGCCGTGATGTGCGCCTAACTTCAGAGTCTAGCGGAAAGATAAAGGCAATTAGATTGTTTGAACAGATTATTTGTGAATTAGTCATATATACTGTGGATTTCTCACCATCAAAATCAACGGTGCCAGATTCGTCAGTATCAATCTCGGCAATCATTTCATTAAGTTGGTCAGGCGTCAGTTGGTCATCCAAGGCAGCCAAAATTTCCCTCAGACTGCTCGTTGGTATGTAACCATTTCCTGAAAAACCAAAACAGGATAACACTAAAAATACAACCCTTATTTATTCCAAATTCATGCATACCCACTGATTATTAAAGCTAAGTTTTCCTCGGTCTTTTTCTGCTTAAATCTCCAAATGTTTCATAAATTTCAACCTAAAATACTTCATAATCTAGCCTTATAAATTTGTTTTACAGTTATTGCTTCACTCATTCGATTCACACGCCTAATGATACTTTTCCCAATCATTTTTTTTTCTCAGTCTTGCATTCCTTCATTATGTCACCATTTGAACATCTATCGTTTAAATTCATATATATATATATATATATATATATATATATATATATATATATATATATATATATATATATATATATATATATATATATATATATATATATATATATATATATATATATATATATATTTATTATTTATTTTTATGTACAAAGCTTTATCAGCTTTAACGGTATTATTGAAAACATATAATTTTAATACATAAATTATACTTTACATAAGTAATATCAAACTCTAATACTGAGATGTAATTTTTTAACAATCCTATTTTTTTAAAGTCTCTGTGATAAAAACTACAATTTTTGTAAATCTATTGTGACACACATGTGATTTGACCATTGCAATACTCATCATTCTCTCCGTTCCAACCTCTCTGACACATTTATGCTTACTCAAAGCAACATGTCTTTTTTTAACAAAAAACGTTTACGTATAGATAAACATAACATGGATTTTTGTTCCATTGATCTTCTGCCTTACTTAAGACAGAGTGGAAGGTCGTTTCTTCAATCGATGACAAAGATTTTCCAGTGGTATACACATATTACCCATTGATACTAGTAGGGCTGCATTTATATAGCCATGGTTTATAGATTCAATATATTACCTTCTTTATCATATAGTCTGAAAGCTTCTTTTAACTCCTTTTGAAGAGCTTCATCATCTTCGTCGAGAAAATGTGTTGCCACACGACAAAATGAGTCAAAATTCAGTTTTCCAGTTCCTACGGAATAAAAATAAATAAAACTTTTATTTATTATTATCCAATCAATACTTTAATGTATTGCTATTTGACAAATGAATTTGTAAGTTTGCTAATTCTTTGAAAATAAAAATTTAATTTAATTTTTACTCATATCATTATGTGTTGCTACTAGACAAAATGAGTAAAAATCAGTTTTAAAAGAGTAAAATGAACAATTATTTATTATTATGTTCTACTCATATTAAGTGAGCATAAATCATTCAAACATTGGATCACGTTTTCATAGATTTGACCGCAGATTAATCCAATATGTATCGAAACAAATATATGAATATTTTCGAAAGAAAAATTCCGAAATTAGTGTAATTTTAAAGATTGAAAAATTGCTTGAATCATTATCAACTTTAGTTGATTATCAAATGAAGTGTTATTTATGGAAATATCTAATTCCCTCTTAGATTCAGATAAGTAAAGTGTATTTTAAAATATAAAAAGTATTTTAAAGCCTTTTTAAATTACAGTTTTTTGGTTATAAAACTTAAATATAACTATTACTTTTAAAAAATTATCCTTACCTTCATGATCTTCTCCTTCCAGCAAAGTTTCCAGTTCTTTGTCATCGTAACTATGGACCATAGTATTGAGGATAGTTCTAACCTTTTCTTTTTCTATTCTTCCTTGTTTACTCGAGTCAAACATGGTGAAGGCTCGTTTAAGCACTGGAATTCATAAAATAAACACAAATAATTTATTATCTTTATTCCAAACCTTGAGAAGTGCAACCTACTAATATAAATATAAATTAAACATCATAAAAATAATACCAACTTATTTCTTAAAACCATTTATTTTTTATTTAAGTTTTACTTGGTAAATACCACTATTTCTTAAAATCTATTGTGACAAGATACATTCCGCATCATTTTCAAACAAGGTAGAAAGTGATTCAATTCAATAACCTTTATACCATAAATTGTTATTGTATCTATTGTATGTAATGTAAATAATCTAATAATTAAAGAAAAAAAGTTATATAAATTAAAAATTGTATTAACATGTAAGTATTTCGGCTCAACACAGGCCATGCCTAAAGATCCGTAATACATATAGTATAAAAAAAATGTTTTTTTTTTACGAAATAAATAAAAAAAACACCGTATACGGAATTCAAAAATGACTCGGAATGCATTGAAACAATAGTCACAATAGATTTTTTAAATGGTGGTACAGTATGTTTATAAATAGATCAAATAAAAACTATGAAAAAAGAACTAGGGTGTGACATGAATCCACCAGAAATGCATATATACAAGTTTTGAAAAATTTACGCAATTTGGATGTCACACAGATGGGCAAAATATTGACCATTACACAAGTGTAAAAAAAATTATCACTTGAGCCAACCCCCAAGAAGCTCAGACTTTCATGTTCATATATGTATAATACAATACAAGCATAATCCATGATGCTTTTAAAGTTTAATAAAATTGGAAAGCTCGCTAAGTTAAGTATGGGAAATACAAAGGTGTTCAATGCCTTCTCGGTGATTTCAGTCTCAACAAAATCAAACCCATAATTTATCACACCCTAAGCTGACAAACCATTGAAAAATAACGGTGATATTAGCAAATAATACAACTTTTTAATGTCTACCAGATGGCCATAAAATTACACCCATTTTGCTATCCAGCAAATTGAAAATACATTTGACATCTCAACATACCATTGATAAAGTTGATAAAGGCGTTTCTAAATAAAATAAAAACATGCTTAACTCAACCATATATAATTAAAATGAAATTTAATTTTAAAATCACTATGAATGTTTTTTTTATAACTTTGTTATAATGTCTACCGGTTTCGAAGCTAACCGCTTCTTTATCAAGACAGAGTATTTATCAGTCTTGATAAAGAAGCGGTAAGGTTTGAAACCTGTAGAAATTGTAACTATTCATTCATTCAAACCCTTTTCCGCACCCCAATGGTGCAAAGGGCACTGCATTATATAAACACAGTGTTTTCTTGATCGTTAACACACGAAGCAAAGGTGATCGGCCCTCCGCTTCAGGTACCAGTCCAGGGTAATAAATAAATATTAGAGTGAAAAAATCACTTATATTTATTTGACCCCCCTGGGAATCGAACCCGGGACCTCTAGAACGGTAGCCGAGCGTGCTGACCATTACACTACGGAGGCGGACAATATTAAATAAAATATTAATATCCTTTTTTTCCCTCCAGGCTACCAATCACAACCAGTCATTCCAGGCTATCCTCATTGCCACGTACAACGTGTCTAAAGAACTGAAAAATCCGTCATGTACAGATTGGCCAGAATCAAACCATTTAAGTGTTGTTCCAGGCGAATCGACTCGTTGGTGCTTCTAGCTAGTTATTTTTTGTAGTTAATCTCGAACATGTTTGAAAATCAGTTTCTAAAAGCTCGTAAGCATTTTGTGTGCTAGATATATCCGCCCACAAAGTCCCACTTATCTTGACTTAAAGAAATTAGGTATGGTGTGGCATTGTTTATTTGGAAAAACGAAATTCTTCACTTACTTGCCATCTGCTCTTCGTCAATGGCTGCCTGGAAAAAAAAAACAAAAAACAAGTTTTATTTTAACACGAAATTCTAACAATGATGGAAATATGGTAGATTCACTCTCCTAGACATTTATTTACACAAATTGGCTTGTTTGAGTACGTATGGAAGAAAAAGCATTAAGGAATTTACATCAAAGATAACAGCATAAACCATTAATACACATTTATGTAAATATACATATATAAATATATATATATATATATATATATATATATATATATATATATATATATATATATATATATATATATATATATATATATATATATATATATATATATATATATATATATATATATATATATATATATATATATATATATATATATATATATATATATATATATATATAAATATATATATATATATATATATATATATATATATATATATATATATATATATATATATATATATATATATATATATATATATATATATATATATATATATATATATATATATATATATATATATATATATATATATATATATATATATATATATATATATATATATATATATATATATATATATATATATATATATATATATATATATATATATATATATATATATATATATATATATATATATATATATATATATATATATATATATATATATATATATATATATTTATGAGGGGTCAAATAAATATAAGTGATTTTTTTCACTGTAATATTTATTCAATATTACCCTGGACCAGTGTCCTGAAGCGGGGGGTTGACCACCTTTCCTTTATGTGTAAGCGATCAAGATAACACTGTGTTCATATGAAGCAGTGCACTGTGCACCATTGGGGTGCGGATGAGGGTTTTATTATTTTATTATTATATATTTTAAACTGGTATTGGCTTGGGAATGAAGCATGGAGTTGGCAAGAAAAAGATGAAAGTAGACTTAATGCAATCGATTTACGATAATTCAGAGAGATGTGCTCCAAAATTATGTGTGATGTTCAATTGGTGATAAATATAAGGAATGAATGGAAGGCTGAAATTAGCATTATCGATAGAGAACGGTATGTCGTGAAATATGACAGAAGAAAAACGGAGAAATTTGACACGATCGAGTATTACAAATTGTGGGTGTGGTCAGGTCAGGAGTCGAAATAATCCACGGGTAAGTATGAAGAGATGCGTGAAAGAGTGGCGTTCTATTCTTTCTGCCTACTTCTTCGGGATAATTCTTCTTCGGAGGATGTTATGATCAAATCATGGTGATATAATTACATTCATGTTGATAAAATCATAAAAATGACGATATTATTACAAAAAGGATAAAAAATCAATGCTATTATCGCTCAATTATATTTATGTTAATTGGATTCCATAAATGATGATATGATTTCATTAATGATGATGAAACGATGAAATAAAAATCATTAATGGTGAAAGAAATTGATAAACAATCATATAATTGATGATATAGTGAAGATATAATAATATGAATGATGATATAACAATGGGATAATTTCATAAATACCAGGAGTACATATGGTAAAAGGAGGTATTGTTTGCCGCTAACAGAGACAGAATAACAAAGTTATCACAACACCGATGTTCTGTAAACAATTTTCTTTATTGAACCAACATACTTACAATAATGGCTACACCATCACGACATCAAATTATTATTGTATCGATTTTTTTACGACACACGTAAAGTTTTGTTTCTCGACAAAAACATAAATATGGACATTTTTATTCGTGACAATAGCAAGACAAATAAGCTCCGAAAAGTTCAACCCGAACACTCACAAAAGCTTATAATTAACACATTTCGAACGAGTGTTTTTTACGCCTGCGGACCGCTGACGATGGGATTTGATAATTGTCCAGGTATAGTTTCGACCTTGACAATAATTCCTTCTTTTCTATCTTTGAATATATATATATTTGTATATATATATATATATATATATATATATATATATATATATATATATATATATATATATATATATATATATATATATATATATATATATATATATATATATATATATATATATGTATATATATATATATATATATATATATATATATATATATATATATATATATATATATATATATATATATATATATATATATATATATAGGGTTTAATGCAAAAATATGATGAAAAATTACAATATTTTAAGAAAATTAGAAGAAAAAAAAGGTAAAACTATTTAAAACGTGAATTATTTTGGCATTTTATCGTTAAATAATTATAATTTAAAATAAACATACAATTTGTTTCATTTTTAAATGTAAAAATTAAGTTTTTCTTTATTTTTCTCTACATTCTAATATTTATTTTTCTTATTTCTTAACTTTTCTTAGCTTTATTTTGAAAAATACACAATTTATTTCAAATTCATTCATTGGTCAATATTAAAACTGTGGCTATATACGTGTGGGATACATTTTTGTCGAAACGAAATGATAAACAAAAAAGCCACATCGATTTTTGCAAAAACAGAGAACGTTTCAAAATAATTATCTTTTTAATGATTTTTTTTTATATGAGTAAGCAAGACTGTTTCAGTTGATTTTAATACGATGAACAAAAGCTCTGGGGTTATAAATAAAATTAACGAACTATTTACGAATAATTAATTTAAATGATGTTTGGAAAAAAAGTTAATTACTTTCTGGCTGTTTTTCCAATTTCGTTTTGGAGTTGTGCCAGCAAAAAACTCAACTATTCAATATAGGCCTCTTTTCATGTTCAACGTTTCAATTTTCTCAAGTATCGAGGTTTAATATTAAAATGGTAAGTGTATTTGGTAATCATCAAAGAGGTCTCCTGTTTGACTATTGTGCACTGATGTATGGTGTAAATAAATCCTTTCAGCGAAAGCAAAACTGGCAGTGCACAATGGACTCCTTGTTCCAACTCGAATGTATGAAAGAGAAGCATTCACATAGTAATCACTTATCAATGAAAACAACTATGGTTTTCGAAACTAGTCGCGTGTAATGAAATAAAACTCAAGCAGTGGTATTATGCATGTGTTTTATTTTTATAAACATTCACTTTCAGTAAGGTTGAGGTGATACAACTCAAACACAGAATTCAATCAGCGGCTAACCACCTGAGAAGTCACACGTCTCTTCATTCCAGGTTTTTAAAAAAATGTATATTCGATGTAGAAGAACACCGAGGACTACTTGGCACAATCAGGTTTGTCAAATATTTGAGAGCGGCCGAATCAGGAGTTGAAATAACCATGAGTATGTATGAGGAGATGCATGAATGTGGAAGAGGCGAATAATATTTGCAAAGACAGGGTACATGGCGCTCTATTTTCTCTCCTACCCCTGCAAAGAAGCGGCGTGATGATTAGTTAGTTAGTTAGTTTATATTCGATATTTCTTTGTATTTAAGAATTAATATTTTTTTTTAAATAAACACTTAACTGCTTTCCTTTCAAAAAGTCTTTTTTTTAAAACAGTATAATTGTTTCGAAGACAAACTTCAGTGCAAAAACAGTTTTTAAGAAGAAAAAATCAATTACGTTATACGTAACGGAGTCCGGTTCTAACCCTAATATATGGAAGTGAAGCATGGAGTTGGCAAGAGATGGAAGAAAGTAGACTAAATGCAGTCGAAATGCTACCTCTCAGAAGTATGTGCGGCAAAACGATGGTGAAATAACGAAGGAATGCAAAGCTGAGATAGGCATTATGGATAAAATTAAGAAATATGTGTTGACATGGTTTAGACATGTTGAACGAATAGTAAGGAAAGAACGGTAAAACAAATTTACCAGGCAAATGTAGTTGGAAAAAGAAGCAGAGGAAGACCGAGAAAAACTTGGCATGATCGGGTATGCCAAATACTTGAAAGTTGTCAGGAGATACATGAACGTGGAAGGAGCAAAAATGTTTACTAAGACAGAGTGGTGTGACGTTCTATCCTCTCTGCCTACCCCTGCAGAGAGGCGGCGTGATGGTTAGTTAGTTAAAATGTAACCTGGATTTAGAGAAAATTAATATACTGATATAATAGAATACTGGGCCTTAAGGAAACGTCTCATATACAGACACGAAATAGGATCACAGCAACAAAGTACTACAACATATACTATTTATTATCATTATTATTATGTGCGACCATTGTATATGTCCGAATTGGATGTCATTAAAAGTTGTGAGTGCTTTTGACCAGCGAAAATCGCACAGAGGATATCTTCGCGAGCATGTTACACAACGCAACGACTAAATAGTGCCGCGGAATGTATTGTGGGCCGCTGGAATGTTGCCCCAAAAACCCCATTCCTCTGGCAATATAAACACTTTTGGTCAGCGAAAAATACAGAGCGGAATTGGAAAAATTCGATCAAAACTGCGCAAAACTACAATTCCGATAACCCGTTGTAATAAACTTTTAAATTGCGATTTCATCGTTCCACATTGAACTTAGTCGATACAATTTAGGATTTATTTCCAGAATACGATGCTTAAATTTAAACGTGGTTTATGTATAGTTACTGCGATTATATATAAATACAGTTATCTCATTAAGTATAAATTTACTTAACTTTTTGTCAGTCGATTGTACAGATGTACAGTATTGGTTGGGGTGGTACAAGTAATGCATTATAAAATGGTATTCTTCTTCTTCAATCTCTTATTCGTACTTAATAGTGCATAGGGCACTGCATCATATAAACGTAGTGTTTGCATGAAGCAAAGGTGCTTAGCCCTCCGCTTCAGGTATCAGTCGAAGGTAATATTGAATATATGAAATATTAGAATGAAAAAATCACTTTTATGTTTTTAACCCCCTACCCCCACTGGGAATCAAACCCGGGACCTCCAGAACGTTGTTAAAACCAAGTTGATCAGTTTTGTGCCTCAGGTAGGTACCGATGAAAATGTGTGAGAAAAATGGGAGATGAGTGTGAGAAAAAAAGATTGGTATGGCATTATTTTCTCTGTACCTATCTCTGTGAGAAAGCGGTATGATTGTTATTAAGTTAGTTAGTTTGAATATGTATGGTAATCGTGAATAAAAAATACCATTTACATTTTATTCACTACTTGATTCGGCAGTCATTTCGTTGTAATATCTGTTCATTTTTTATTTCAATTTTAGAAATACCACTATTTCTCAAAATTGTGACACGTATTTTGATCATCATTTTTATGTGTAAATAATGCGGAGTCCATCGTAATACGTGTCGTAATAAATTTTAATCCAAAGTGGTATGTACCAAGTACAACTTAAATTTAACACATTTTTTCCTAATATGACTCTTTTCAAGTAACTCTGATTTATTTCAAGTAAAACTCAATTAAAACAGATTATTTTTTTCCTATATGTCTCTATTCAAGTAGCCCTGATTAAAATCAAGTAAAACTTAATTAAAAACAGATATTTTTTTCCTTTTATAACTCCATTTAAGTAACCCTGATTTATATCAAGTAAAACTTAATTAAAAACAGATCATTTTTTTCTAATATGACTCTATTGAAGTAATCCTGATTCAAGTAAAATTTAATTTAAAACAGATCATTTCTTCCTTTATAACTCTATTCAAGTAACCCTGATTAATATCAATTAAAACTTAATTAAAAACAGATCATTTTTTCATTATATGACTCTATTCAAGTAACCGTGGTTTTAATAAAAAAAAACTTAATTAAACACAGATTGCTTTTTCTTTAATGTGACTCTATTCAAGTAACACTGATTTCTTGAAGATTATAAAAATAAAAAGCATGACCTAAATGTACGACTGAGAGTTTTCTTGTTTTTCCGCGGACATTCTGTAGTTTTCTGTTCAAAACAGACTTGCATTTTGAATTGCAACTGCGCTATATCAAGTTGTGGGGATGCGATACGTACATGCATACCATAATACAATGCACAACTAAAGCTGTCTCCACCCGACTTGACACATATTATGCAAACTTCCTAACGAAGGGAATTCAAGACAAGTACCTTCTCCTGAAGGCTCTACAAACGAAGCTCCGCGAAATTTACAAACGAAGATCCGCAATTATAATTTGTGGAATTATACAGCTTGTAAATAAAAAAAATAGTAAGATTGACAATGATAAAAGCCAATTAAATTTTTTATATTATGAATACTGTTGAATACATTTCTTTAAATTGTGCGGTTCAATTGGTCATATGATGGTAGTATGCATATTAATCCCATTTAACATATTTCAACAGTTTTATTATTTATTGATTCGGCATTAACTTTATAGAATAACACGATTATTTTTTTTAAAATTGAACTCTTGAATATACCGTTTTATTTATATTTACGACTAGTTTCGAAAACTTACAGAAGTTTTCATCTTCTGGTACAAATTAAAACTAAAAATTAGTTTTAATTTGTACCAGAAGATAAAAACATCTGTAAGTTTTCGAAACTAGTCGGATATAAATAAAACTCATTAAAGTGGTATTTTCAAGTATTAAATTTTAATAAAATTTTAACAGTTTAGTACAGTTCCAACCGTAATATATGAGAGTGAAGCATGGAATTAACGAAAAAAAACCTAGTGCAGTCAAAATGCGATCACTGAGACGAGTGCTCGACAGAACTTTATATGATAGATGGTTTAATGGTGATATAAGGAAGGAATGCAAGCATGGGGTTGAAAGTAGTCCGAATGCAGTCGAAACGCATATCTCAGACAATTTGCAACAAAACGATAGATGATAGATATTTGAATGGTGAAAGAAGGAAAGAATGCAAGGCTGAGATAAGCATTATCGGTAAAATTAAGAAAGGCGTTTCGAGATGGTTTGGGCATGTGAATCAAATGAGCGAAAAAAAACAGTAAAACAAATTTAAAAGACCAAATAACAGTAGAGAAAGACCGAAGAAAACTTAACATGATCATTAATATTTGATACCTATTTCTAATAATGAGGCTCACAGAAATAGTATGAAATTGGAGTATTTTTGTAAATAAGAAAATCACAAATATTTCTTTTTTATTTAAAATTACATTATTTCAAATCACGGTTAGCCCATGAGTCATAATAATCATTGGATTTTTATGAGCAGATGAAGAGTAAAAAATTGTTTGCAAACGTTCTATTCTCTCTGACTACCCCTGCGAGGAAGTGGCGTGAGGATCAGTTAGCTGGTTTATTATAAATATTTATATATAAGGAATAAATACATGAATATTTCCATTCCATTATATACCACTAAGGACCTTTTATCACTAGAAATTCACACTTGGTTATTCATTCGTTTCACTTGTAAGGAATTTTCGCGGCCTACGTGTGATATTAAATTATTCCAGTACAGAAAGATTTTTAAAAATCTGGATACTTGCCAAACCGTTGAACTACCTGAACCCATGAAATATATTGTAATATGTTTTTTAAAAACAGTTTTACTAGCTGTACCAGGCCAAAGATTGCTGTGGCTGAGTCTGGTAAAATAAAAAAAATGGGAAAAAAATACATTTTAAGTGTGTCCAAATACTTATCTGGATTATTACCTGTAATATGTCGCCTGCGTAGTGTTATGGTCAGCATGCTCGGCTACTATTCTGGAGGTCCCGGGTTCGGTTCCCAGGGGAGGGTCAAATAAATATAAGTGATTTTTTCACTCTAATATTTATTCGTTATTACCATGGACTGGTACCTGAAGCGGAGGGCCGATCACCTTTTCTTCATGTATTAACGATCAAGATAACACTGCGTTTATATGATGAAGTGCCCTATGCACCATTGGGGTGCGAATAAGGGTTTGAATGAAAATGAAATGTATGTATGATGGAAGATGGAAGTCTGAGCATCTGAGGACTTTGAAGAAGGGTTTGAATGAATGATAGGTATAAAAAAATCAGATCAGAAGTACATACATATATAAATATTTAAATAAAAGCTTTCTCAATACAACATAGATGGCTGTTGTGAACTCATGTGTACTGTGTCATAAGATTGATCATGTTTCTAAAAGTCTTAAAATTTTGAGTAGTATGGTTGTCAATCATGGGTAGAATCGGTGAATGTTGCACGTGTGTAAAGTAATCACTTAACCAGCCTTTGACAGGTCGTAAGCATTGTAAATACCCAGACATCCATATTTTTCTTTGTCTATGTTGAGAAATTAATACGATAATTAAACCCTTATCCGCCAACAATGGAACAATAAGCACTTCATGTAAAAATTAAAACATTAAAAATCATACAATTAATTATTGTTATCTTTTTATATTTTTTGACTAGCTATGTGAGTAATGTTTTCAGGTAAATATTTCAAATATTAACACAAAAAAAGTATTACGTAATAAAATTCCTTAAAATTACATTTAAAAAAATTAAACGTTATAGAAATATTGATATTTTATAAAAATAGAAAATATTTTTTGTTGCCTGTCACCATTCATCAATTAACGAACAAAAGCACGAAAATATTCGAGTAGGTATCATAAATATTTATGTCTGTTATTTTAACTTAAAGTCTTGAAGACGTTTTTGGGGCATTTTTTGCTACAAAAATTGTAATTTTTTTTTCTTTTCTATTATTCCTTGTATTTTTTGACATCTCATCAAAGATGAAGAAGAATATGGAAGTCTGGGCATTTACCCGGCTGACGACCGTAATAGGCTGGTTTAAGTGAACACTTTACACACGTGTAACATTCACCAATTCTACCCATTATTGACAACCACATTACTCAAAATCTTTGGAAGTTCTATACATATGAACCAATTCAGAAACATTGTTCTTGAATCACAAGAACTTCACTAGAGACATCTATTAGAGAGATGAAAAGAAGCTTTTTATTGAGCAGAAACTCTTTTATCAGTATGTGAGGTCCGAATCCTGGATTTTAATCACATACATGAGTAACGCCAGAAAATATTACTTCTATAATTGGAGATAATCCAGATTTGTGAAGTATTTGGAGAAACATAAAATGTTGTCTATTTTTCCTTGTTCGATTAATCCTTCACAGGGTGTTAAATTGGTGGGGTGATAAATTTCATAAAATAAGTAAGAAATATTTCATTGTTGTACGCACCATTTCTGCAATCTAATGGGGAAGGAGATGTATAATGGTCACTGGTGTAGGATGTTCCCGATCGTACTGAGTTTTCCAGAGAGCCAGATAAAAGGAACGCTCATAATGGGAGAAACAACACGTTTGTTATTGCAATGAGCTCGCTGTGGCGTACAAAAGATTTCTGAAGATTTCATCTCACTTTTTTACATTACAACATTCATCGTTGACATCTTAACGTAGATGAAAAAGAGTATGGATGTCTGGGCTTACGACCGTCATAGGATTGGTTAAGTGATTACTTTACACACGTGTAACATTCACCAATTTTTTCATCTCACTTTTTTACGTTACAACATTTTTAATGTGTGTTATAAAACTTATTTATACATTGTTGACATCTCAACATAGACGAAGAAGAATATTAAAGTCTGGGCTTACGACCGTCATAGGATTGGTTAAGTTAATCACTTTACACTCGTGTAACATTCACAAACTTTTCTCTACCACATTCGTGTATCTCATGATACATACCCGCCAATTATTCCGACGTCAGATATTTGACATACTTGATCTCTCTAATAACAACATTTTGAGTGTGTCCAAATACTGTTCACAAAATCTGGATTATCTCCAATTACAGGAGTTATTTTCATATCATTTTTTGACATCTCATCAAAGATGAAGAAGAATATGGAAGTCTGGGCATTTACGGGGCTGACGACCGTGTGTGATTATAATTCAGGATTCGGACCCCACATACTAATATAAGAGTTTCTGCTTAGTAAAAAGCTTCTTTACATCTCACCAATAGATGTCTCTAGTAAAGTTCTAGTGATTCAAGAACAAGGTTTCTAAATTGGTTCATATATATATATAGAATATTCAAGAATTTGAGTAGTGTGCTGTCAATAATGGGTAGAATTGGTGAATGTTACACGTGTGTAAAGTGATCACTTAAACCAGCCTATAACGGTCGTCAGCCCCGTAAATGCCCAGACTTCCATATTCTTCTTCATCTTTGATGAGATGTCAAAAAATAATATGATCTCTCTATGTTTTTCTCGGTCTTCCTTTACTCTTATTTTCAACAACATCACCCTCATCAATTTGTTTTACCATTCTTTCCTCACTCATTCGTTTCACATGTCAAAACCCCCTCAACACACTTTTTTTTTAAATAAATTTTATCGATAATGCCTTCCATTATTTCCTCATTTCACCATTCAAACACCTGTCATACATCTTGTTGATGAATGTTTGTATAAGAGATCTCATTTTGATGGCATTCATCAACTTTAATCCTGCTTTTTCTGACTCCATACTTCACTCCCATACATTATGGTTTGAAATAAAAGGTTTTTACATCAGACACTTACATGAAACCTCTATGATAGTCCCGAAATACTCAAACCATTATAATATTAAACTTTTTAATTCATCTTATACTATTATTTTATTATTTTTTTAAACAGAAATATTTGTGTTTTCATTATTCACACAAATATTTCAATTTCATAATATTTCTTTGAGTGTAATTTCATTATTTGAAATGGGTATTAAATTGTGGTAGATTGGGTTCGAACCGAGAAACTCTGACTTAAGAGTCCGCGACACTAACCGCGGAACCAGCACATCTATATATTTCAATAATAATACATATATTTCAAACCGGTAAGGACATTTTTTTTCTTCATATCTGGCATCTTTGTGTTATCACTGCGAGGAAGTCAAAATAGTAATTTAAACAAGTGCTAATGGTTTCATTTTAGTATTACAGTAGATTTAAAACTCAGAAATATATCGCAACCGCTAGACTTTACAATGTACGAGAATATGCACTAACCGTGGGTTATCGAACAACCAACTGTTTGTAGGTGTTAGAGCAATGCATTATGTCGTTTAATGAAATTTCAGAAAACAATTTATGTTTTCATTTCAAAACATATAACATGCCAAAGTCATATGTATAATACTCCCGATGAGTAATTTCCATGTGTCATTTTGGGACATGTATTTTTTTTTTCAAAACGTATTACATACATAAGTCATATATATAATATTCCCATTGAGTATTTTCTATTTCTCATTTTGGGACATGCGATTAAGGTTAACAAGACTGGAACACAAATAATATAGTTACAAAAAATATTTTTTTCAAGTCTACCGGTTTCGAAGCTAACCGCTTCTTTATCAAGACTGATTAATCAGTATTAATCAGTATTAATCAGTCTTGATAAAGAAGGTTAGCTTCGAAACCGGTAGACATTATAATTAAGTAATAATTAAATATTTTCAGTGATTTTAAAACAAAGTAACATCTTAATTATGAAAAGGAAAATCACAAAGTTAGTGCTTTGAATATTGAAAGCATTAACTTTGTGGATCATATTGATATATTATTTCGAGAAATAAAAATACTTTGTGTTCTGATCCACTCACATTTTTATTAACCAACTAGTTTCGGCAACAACCTGTTGCCCTCTTCAGGGTTTCATTTTTTACTATTCATTATTATTCATTTATTAGTTATAAATGAAACATTTATTACTATCCATTTATTAGTAGAGGGCAACAGATTGTTGCCGAAACTAGTTGGTTAATAAAAATGTGAGTGGATCAGAACACAAAGTATTTTTATTTCTCGAAATAATATATATAAATTATAATATTCATTAATCTTGATGCAGTTTGCGGTCATGTTAACACGTCGTCAATAATTGCCCTATACACCCTCTGGGTCTAGATATATATTTATATATATATATATATATATATATATATATATATATATATATATATATATATATATATATATATATATATATATATATATATATATATATATATATATATATATATATATATATATATATATATATATATATATATATATATATATATATATATATATATATATATATATATATATATATATATATATATATATATATATATATATATATATATATATATATATATATATATATATATATATATATATATATATATATATATATATATATATATATATATATATATATATATATATATATATATATATATATATATATATATATATATATATATATATATATATATATATATATATATATATATATATATATATATATATATATATATATATATATATATATATATATATATATATATATATATATATATATATATATATATATATATATATATATATATATATATATATATATATATATATATATATATATATATATATATATATATATATATATATATATATATATATATATTTATATAAAGGATTTTTTTTTCGTTTTTCTGTATGATCTTCAATTTATATCCCGGCATTTTGAGTTTCTGTATGAAGAAAGTGTATTGTTAGTAAAAACGTAATAAAAACCTTCCTTTATATTAAGTAACACTATTGTTAGTTGGCACACTGAGAGAAACGTGACTCAAATTCCGAATGAAATGAATTTTTCAAAGTCAGTGAAAGGCATCGCGTCTTATAATATTTTCTTTTTACCAATGATCTTTTTCGTAGCAAAATTCGCGTTATTGTGATTTGAAAATAATAAAAAACTTGATTATTTTAAAATAAGATTTTGATATTTTTATAAAAATAGACTGTAGGGGCTAGAGGAATTACTGAATTAAATAAAGGCTTTATGAAAATTATTTATTGTAACTGCAGACAGTTGGTAGAGTTCCATATTGAATTGTTGGGTATCAAAATTAAACAAGGTTTATTGGATTGAATTCTACATTTATTTATGTACATGTTAATACGTGACGCGTTTCGTCTTATTAAGACACTATCAAACACTCTGACACTCAGTGTTACATTAAAAATGAAATCCTTCAATGTCATTTTCATGCATCCTTAACTATGGCATTAGCTTATTTTATAGCGAAAACAAATTTATGATTTTGGCAGACGCTATTTTTGGCTAACATGAGAAGCCAAAACGATGTATTTCACCAAAGACTGAGTTAAAATACAAAATGGTACATTTACGTAAATGCTTTCCGAATGATAAATTTGTTTTTTGCTATTTATTATTATTACAAAATAACAAAAAAATAAGAATACAATAAAATAAAATAAAATAATTCTTCATCTTTGATGAGATGTCAAAAATAATATGAAAATAACTCCTGTAATTGGAGATAATCCAGATTTGGTGAACAAGTATTTGGACACACTCAAAATGTTGTAAATAAATTGTCTGGTTAAATTATAAGCTTAAATAATAAAAATGGAAATGGTATTTTCTGGCGTTTCTCATGTGTGTGATTATAATCCAGGATTCGGATCTCACATACTACATAATATAAGAGTTTCTGCTTAATAAAAAGCTTCTTTACATCTCACCAATAGATGTCTCTAGTGAAGTTCTATTGATTCAAGAACAAGGTTTCTAAACTGGTTCATATATACATAACTTCCAAAAATTTGAGTAGTGTGGTTGTCAATAATGGGTAGAATTGGTGAATGTTACACGTGTGTAAAGTGATCACTTAAACCAGCCTATGACGGTCGTCAGCCCCGTAAATGCCCAGACTTCCATATTCTTCTTCATCTTTGATGAGATGTCAAAAAAAAAAAAATAAGGTTAACTGCACTTAATTTTTACACGTATATTATTAAAATTAATGCAATATGAAAGTTCAATAATAGGCAGAATCGTGAATTCCTTCTTATTCTTCTTCATCTTGTTGTAGGCCTTTTGGTCTGTTTTTACGAGGAATTAGCCTCTTAATCCATCTCTTTGGTAGTCTGCCCAGAGTCGTCTACCTTAGGTTTGGCCGTACATTGCAATATGGGGGGAGTCTGGATGATTCCATTCTTCTCACATGCGCATACCATTGTCTCCTTCGTTGCCTTCCCCATCTAACGACATCTTCGATCTCGCATATTTCCCTGATCCTGGCGTTTCTTATTCTATCTCGAAGACTCTTGCCTGATATGCTTCTTAGAGTCTTCATTTCCGACACGCTAAGAGCGTTTTTTGTGCCAACGGTGTCCGTTCTACTTTCGATCCCGTACATCATGATGGGTCGGACACAAGTTTTGTAAATCTTGATTTCGCTGCCGATCTTCATCTCAGGATTTTTCCATGTAGCATTTTCAGGCATCCTGAGACGGCTGCAGACTTGTTCACTCGCCCCATCACATCTGTTTGACCACACAGGTCAAACGAATCTGCGATGCGAAGTGATTTACACAAGTGTATAAAGTAATCACTTTAGCCAGCCAAACGCTAGGACATAAGTCCTCAGATGCGCAGACTTCCATCTTCCATCATACATACATTTCATTTTCATTCAAAACCTTATCCGCACCCCAATGGTGCATAGGGCGCTGCATCGTACAAACGCAGTGTTATCTTGATCGTTAACACACGAAGGAAAGGTGATCAGCCCTCCGCTTCAGGTACCAGTCCAGGATAATATGGAATAAATATTAGGGTGAAAAAATCACTTATATTTATTTGACATAGGCATACATATGGTAAAATAAAATACATAGATGTTTCAACTCAAGTAAGTAAGTAAGTAAGTTTATATTATCCACTGACACTTCGTGATGGAATTGCATTTTTAATTTATTATTAGATTAAAACCAATATTTTTAGCTTTTCCACTTTTTTATTTGACCAGCGACCGGGTTTCGTCGTTACCGACATCATCCGACTGGTGTCATCAAACCAGTCTGATGATGTCGGTAACGACGAAACCCGGTCGCTGGTCAAATAAAAAAGTGGAAAAGCTAAAAATATTAGTTTTAATCTAATAATAAATTAAGTAAGTAAGTGTTTAACACCTATAATAATTTTTCTTGTAATCTGTATCACGTTTGAACGTAAATAATAATGCTGTTATTTTCATATTACGTAAACGTCACGCAGAAATGCTATTAAAAAGTAAATTAAAATACTCATTGTGATACTTACTTTTGTACGTGAACAATATTCGCTGACAAGAATACGCAACGTATATACGTGATGCGACCATGGCTTGCTTTTCTGGAAGTGTTATAAAAAATACGTTTAAGATTAACATATCGCTCACTCCTTTCAACAACGTCATATATGAAAAAACGTCAATTTTCAGTTCAGCATGTTTTTTGGAATGCCTAGAAAATGTACTATATTCCAGCAAAAGCGGCATATTTTTAACTCAATATTTACCCGCAATAGGGCAGAAAGTGCTGTTTTTGCATTTTGAAGAAATGGTTTTGTTCAATTATTTTTTTAAATATACTAAATATTATTCAAACGGAGAAAAAAGAACCTTCAAGTTTTACCTAAAAAGATCTGTTGCGCAGTAAAAATATTCAATAAGTGGCTTGATATTAATTTTTAACACAATTTATTATATTATTAAACTTTAAAAATTTTAAATCTCCTGATAAATCAAGTTCTTTTTTATATTTGACGTTGTTGAAATCAATGCTGTGGGGGGTGCCTAATACATATGGCCAGGACTGTTTATATATATATTCTTATGTCTGTGTCATATCAGGTCCCCCTGACGTCGACTATCACTTGAGAGTAATTGTCCTTGTCTTGGGCAGCTCTAAACAGCTCCTCAACGGTCCTGATCCCCGTCCGATCTCGTTCATTCCGGAGCCAGGAGATCTGCCTTCTGCCCACATCTCGTCGACTCACTATTTTGCCATTTATGATTAGGTGCAATAGCTCATACGTCAAGTTAATGAATTAACATATTAAAAAAATATAACAATATTAAGCAAATTCATTAAAAGCTGTCCCACCGCATTCCCAGATCTGATATAGAAGCATCTAGGCTTACTGAGAGACCTTTTCCTGCAAAGCAGTTTAATTTGAACTAAGTTGCAAAATTTATTTAAAATATAAAACAAAACTGTATCCCGATTATAATGCATACCAAGACCTACCAAAATTCATTGTTAAATCGAGCCTGCGATGCTTAAAGAAATACACATCAATAATTTTTCTTTTAATACGTTTGTTTAATACGTTTTAATTATTGTTGATGTCTATTTGAATACGAGTATTTGATAAAGAAATGTAAGTTATAATATTAAACTGTTAACTTTTGTACATGACAGGTTTTTTTAGATTAATTTTAAGTGAAAAACTGTAATTGTTTTTTATTTTATTTTTTTTTGAAAGAGAAGTCTTTGTGTTTTTATTATTTACAAAAATACTATAATTTAATACTTTTTCTGTGAGCCTAAGCAGTTCATTATTAGAAATAGGTATCAAATTGTGGTAGAGAGGATTCGAACAGAGAAACTCTAACTTAAGAGTCCGCGAAACAAACCACCGGACCACAACCCGACACTTTATATTTTGTTACTCTTTGTAAATATTCCGTTGCTTTTCCAAAAAAAAAATAAATAAAAAATAAAAAAAAATATTTTGTTACAAGATACCTTTCTCACATTTCTAGGCCCGCAACAAGCCGGCGGATGGCAGCGGTCACGTGACGCAGAAGGCCACGGGGGCCACCAAGGCAGCCGCGGGGGCGCAGAAGGGCCAGCCGGGCAAGGGGCCCCCCCGGACGCCCTCCAAGCCGTCCGCGCAGAAGGGGCAGGTCAAGACCGCGCCCCCCAAGGCAGCGGCCGCCGCGGCCACCGCCAAGGCGCAGCCGGGCAAGAAGAAGAAAGGGCACAAGCACCAGCAGTACGAGCTGATCGTCACCATCAATCTGGTAAGCCCCTTTTGTTTTGTTAGGATTCTGATGAATATCGTGGTCATACAGGAGAACGTGACCAAGTGCATTTGTTTCTTCCAAAATCTGTGTATTTTTTAGAATAATTTATGTATTAAAATTGTCCGCCTCCGTAGTGTAATGGTCAGCATGCTCGGCTACCGTTCTGGAGGTCCCGGGTTCGATTCCCAAGGGGGGTAAAATAAATATAAGTGATTTTTTCACTGTCATATTTATTCAATATTACCCTGGACTGGTACCTGAAGCGGAGGCCTGATCACCTTTCCTTCATGTGTAAACGATCAAGACAACACTGCGTTTATATGACGCAGTACCCTATGCACCATTGGGGTGCGGATAAGGGTTTTATTATTATTATTAAAATTGTAGGCATAAATGTACGCGAGAAGAACAAACAGACGCAGTTCATCGAATTTTATTTTGTTTATAATATTGTTCCCACCACATGTAACTACTTTAAAATCGTATATAAGGGGTGGCGAACAAATTTGAGTGTGCTCAGATTAAATAATATTCAAAACGTGTATACGTCGCGCTCGCTCTGTTTCTATTGGTGTCGCTTTGTTCTTCTCGCCCTTGTGTTTTGTAATTAGATATATTGGTGTCAATTTGTTTTTTTCACACTTACAACTTTTTAATTTTTAATAAATAAAAGATTGTCTCCATTTGCGCGTTTCCGTCTTCCTCGTCACAAGTGTTCCAGTACCGTTAGCAGTAACAGCATTTTTTACAGAAATGTGATCATTGACTATTTGATATCTTACTAGCTTACTATTGCCCTGAAAAAATCCTTAAGGATTTTAAACGTGGAAGTATTTTTTTTAAATTTGTTTAATATAGTTACATTTTTAAGTACAACATAATACAATTTCTAAACATTTATATGTACATTTATCAAACTTAAAGTTGCTAAATGTATAAATGTTTAGAAATTGTATTACTTGTTTTAGATTCGCTGTGCCTCTCCAAAAATATATTAACTTGGTAAAAATGACAAACTGCATTGATGTTTATTATCTTGCCAAGCATAAGTGATTTAAATGGCCCTCCTGAACATTTTACGTTTTGTTAGTTGGTCACTTTCTCCTGTACGACTACGATATGTTTAATCGAAGGTACTGCATCTAACGGTGTTGTCTTTATGTAAGGTGCTGCACTGTGTTGTTGTCTTTTTATGTTTTAGTTAGAATTTGGTTCTAGGCTTCGAGTTGGGGTTAGTAGTTTTCAAAATATCCATCGTTTGTAAGGATTGTGATAGGTTTATGTCAAAGGAAGGGGATCCGTAATAGAGTGTAATGAATAATGGTATTTGTACTGTACCGTGTCTGTCTGCTGTGCTGGTCGGGGTTGCGGAGAGTTGCCAAATGCCAGGTCGTAAGCCCTGAGATGCTCAGACCTCTGTTTTCTAAGATATGAAAACGATAGATGTTTCATCTAAAGTTGAGACACCTTAAATGCGAAATGTTATTTTTATCACCCTCTTCGGAGTAAGTTGAAAAACAAAATCCATGTTCTTTTTCTCTGTTATATTGGCCAAGTATAAGGGGTGAATGTATCTTATGAGAGTTATTAAGTTTGATGTTAGTAGAACATTTTGGAATTCGATATTTTATTAACCCTATACCACGGGACTCGTTTCAATGTGGGTTAGTACAAGACTATCGTAAAATGTACGAGGATAAGAAAAACTCACATTTTACCGAAAACATTTGCTTAAAACATTAATAAATATATATGAAAACTTGCAGTGTGGGGAATATAGTCAGATAGGGAAGACAGCGAAGACGATTCTGAAATAACCATATCAATAGAATGCAAGAATATGTACTTACCCCAATTTCTCTTTAAGGGTGGTGACTGACCGGAGCCATTTCGTCGTAACGTAACACGTTACGATGCGAGCATTTGCACAATCAGTACAACGAGCTGAGCGCTCCATCCATAGTTTCAGGTGCTTGCTGATGCTCGCCGCGAGCAATGTTACGACGTTACGTTACGACGAAATGGCATCGGTCAGTCACCACTCTAAGAGAACCCGGATGGAAGTAGACCACCTGGAAGACCTCCAAAGCTAGATCATATCACAAAAGACGAATCACGGAAAAGAAAAATCCGATTATCTATGAGAAGGAAGAATAAGAAAAAGATAAGTGCATCATACATGATAAAATAAGTGAAGGACATTCGTACCATACACCAATACACGAAATGCCGAACCCTCTTCTAGTGGAAAGGAAGGTCTGTTGACGACAATCAACAGTCCGGCAAAGGGGTAATATCTGTCTGAGACCAAATTTTACAGGAGAAAAAAAATGTGAAATTAAATAACTCATTTGTTTTATGTATTTTTATAAGTACATATCTTAAGAAAACTAAATAAGTATTGCAACTACAGCTTTGTTCTTTTGCCAGATTATGAAATAAACTATTTTAGAAATTTTGTGAAACAAACTTAGAAAATGAAAAATTTGACAGATATACCCCTTTGCCTTTACACTATCGATATATGTAGTACACGGTTAACCCTTATGATGACAAGGTTCTTGGTTGGAGAAAAAATGAACCAAAAAAAAAAGTAGTTGAAAAAGTTGTTTTGTTTTATAAAGTATATGCGAAAAACTTTCAAGATATTTTTTTAAAATAATGAATATAAGACAAAGTACTAGCGAGTTATTACTGATCATCTTCCACCACCTAAGTAAAGCCTTTCCCATCCGTCGTAAATTTTACGAATGTCCTATAATCTAGGGTTGAAGTTAAGAAACAAAGCACTCTATCTCACCCCCTGGCAGTGATGTTCACTGGCGCGAATTACCAGTACGTAGGAACTTTTGACAAATCGCTCCGAAGAGGCTCGGTTTGGGAAATATATTTGCGAGAACGAAGGGCCTCTTCGAATAACTAATCTCCTTAATTAAGCTCTCTTTTGCCCCATTTAAACTAAAAGATTATTAGGAAGTTGTAGAAAGATGTATTAAACGCTTGAGAATAAAAGATAAAGTTGTGTTTTATTGTATTGTATAAATAAATAGGTATGAATCTTATAATTTGATTATATAAGGAACTGACTAACCATCGTGCCTTTTGTAATATATATCGCTCATTCCTTTCAAGAACGTCATAAATAAAAAAACTTGATTTTTTAGGAGAACGTTTTTAAAGTTTAAAAATATAATACAATGTATTAAAAATAAATATCAAGCCACTTATTGAACATTTTACTGTGCAACAGATCTTTTTAAGTAAAACCTGAAGGTGTTTTCTCCATTATAAAAATATTTAGTATATTTAAAAAAATAATTAAACAATACCTTTTCTTCAAAATACAAAAAAAAAACACTTTCTACCCTGTAGTGGGTAAATATTAAGTTAAAAATATGCTTCTTTAACTGGGATATAGTACATTTTCTGGGCATTCCGAAAACATGCACAACTGAAAATTGACGATTTTTTGTTTTATGACGTTCTTGAAAGGAGTGAGCGATATGTACTCTATGTTTATGTATTGAATGTTAAATTAAAAGCTAATTTTTTGAGTCTACTAAATTGTATTTTATTGTTTAAAAACACACACATAATCAATTAGGTGACAATTGTTTCGCCTAGTTATGGCATTTTCAAACGAATGTGAAGATGAATATACATTTAACCTTCACATTCGTTTAAAAATACCATAACTAGGCGAAACAATAGTCACAAAATTGATTTTCACGTTTTTTTTAAAGAATAAAATGCAACTTAGTAGACTCAAAAAGTCAGTGTTGGATTTAACATTTTATACATAAATTAAAATAGATTTATTTAAATCAAATCAATAAATTATATATGTACCTATATAATCAGGGCTTTTTTAAACAAAAAAAAAGGTCCCGGAACATATGTACTTCAAGCTTTTTACTTACAAAAAAAATTTTTCAAATATCATTCAAATATTCATTATAATACCATGTTTTATAATTTTTAATTTTTTTAATTCCTTAGAAAATATATGTAATTTTGTAGGTACTGCTTTGAGTTGCATTTGGGTATTTTAAAATTATTTTACCTTTGGGATATAACATATTATGTTTGATTCTTGTTTTGAGTGATTGTTTTCTTTGAGAAGTTGTTTAATTGATATTTTTTGTAGATATGTATTCTATTCTTTGTACTGGAATAATAATAATATTTTTCATTTTGTTTTCTTTACTGGAAAATCCCACGGGATTGAAAACAATAGATTGCTCAAAATAATTACATTTTGACAGTTGTACGAAGCGTCGATAAAACAGAGAGCGATTTGAAACAACACTCTGCTTTGTAATTTTCCCGCCAGGAGGCGCTAGCGGCGTGTTTATTTGAATTTCGGCCACCGCGCGGTTTGTTGATCTCTCTCTATCATTAGGCTTACCATAATTATGAAGCTCTAAACCGGGACAGAAGGGGCAGGTAGGGAAAAAAAAACAAATACAGTGGAACCTCTTAAACGAGCGTAATTCGTTCCAGCATCTTACTCGTTAACCGATATATTTTTTTTCCCATAGAAATCCATTTAAAATACGATAATGCTTTCCATGCCGAAAGAATACTCAATTTTTATGTATTTTTTTAATTAACATTTATTTTTTTAGTAACATCAAAAAGACTATCAATATTAATTTGCTTCAGTTATCTGTTTGGTCTTAGTTTATCTGATTGGTGTTTTTCGTTTATAGCTTCTGCAGATCTCTCTATTTCTTCCCATTTAAGTACATGATGTAGTCAAATCCATGTAAAAAATTTGGCGCTACCGAAACTGTTTTCTCCTAATTCTATGTAAGAAATGCACCGTCCGAATATATAAATAGACTGTGCTCGCGCGAACCGGGACAAATCAGGTGTTTTTGCCCAGAAATTTCACTCATGAATTACATGAAATTAAAGTAACTTAAAGAGTAAATCTACCCACGAGTAGGTATATGCTGTAAACCTTACATTAATATAATACCGTTAGATGCACCTTTGATAAAATATATCGTACTCGTACAGGAGAAAGTGACCAACTAACAAAACGTAAAATGTTCAGGAGGGCCATTAAAATCACTTTTGCTTGGCAAGAAAATAAACTTAAAAAGTTGAAGCCTGAGTAGGGTCATGATAAGCGGTGTTGCATAAGCCGTAGCTGGATTTCAGAGTCACTTGAACGTTAGGTAATTTAAAAAAAAACAATGTTCAATAACAGTTTTTCGATAATATTTTTTAGTTTTTGGAGATATTGTACTCTAATGTATGGAAGCAAGACATGAAGTTGCACAAAAGGGTGCAATCATACTGAAAGTAGTCGAAATGAGACCTCTCAGTGCGGCAAAACTATGTATAATAGATGTTCAATGTCGACAAAATCTAAGCCGACCGGGACAACGAGACCCGTGTGTGAAACCGGGACAATCCCGGTCAAACCGGGACGTATGGTAAGCCTATCTATCACGGAGATTATTTTCGGATTCGGCGTTTGTTCGGTCACAACAACAGAACAAAATGCCTGGACCGAAACGAGATTTGCGGCTTTTGCGCGAAGCCCTCAGCAAATTATTTCATATTCTGGCGAAAAGCCCCCAGACCGAGATGAATGAATGAATGGAAACCAATTTTCGCTGGCCATTGACGATGACAAAGGATTTTCTCATTGTATTTTTTATGGTGCGTGTGCCAGAAATACTCCATCTACAAAGCTACTCTTCCGTTATTTTTATGAAGTCATGTATTAAAAACAACAAGGAATATTTATTTTAAATGTGTAGAACTAAATAAAACAACACTTGAACTTTGTTTTACATATTATATGTTGAAATCAAACTCACTTTAGTATTGTACAAACTTCTTACTATTGTATTTGAAATAAATTAAAATTGTATTTTAATGTAAGGAAGGATGAAAGCAGAGTGAACGCTGTTGAAATGCGCTCCCTCAGACGAATGTGTGGAAAATCATAGTTTAACAGAATTAAAAACTAAGATATAAGAAATTAATGTAAGGCTGTGCGGTGTGGCGTTCTTTTCTCTCCTTATACATTTTTTTTTTCACATATCAACAAAGATGATGAAGAATATTAAATTCCAGGTATTTACAGGGCTTACAACCGTCATAGGCTGGTTTGAGTGATCACTTTACACGAGTGTAACATTTACCAATTCTACCCATGATTGACAACCACACTATTAAAATTCTTGAAACTTCTAGATATATCGATAAAACTCGAAACACAGTGCTTGACTTCACTAGACTAGAGACATCTATGGTGGGATGAGAGAAGCTTTTTTTAAGCAGAAACTGTTTGTATGTGAATTTATATGTGAGGTCCAAGTCCTGTATTATATTTACATACTTGAGAAACGCTAGAAATATCATTTTCATTTTTTTATTTAAGCTTAAAAATTTACCGATTAATTTATTTATAACATTTTCAGTGTGACCAAATACTTGTTCACAAATCTGGATTATCTCCAATCAGGAATTATTTTGAGAAAGCGGAGTGATGGTTAATTAGTTTTTTTTTAATATTCAATCTCGTGTAAAAAATAAACGTACATTATAAAACGTACCAAAAAGTATGTTAAAAAATATACATTTTTTTTATTTATCTTCCCATTTCGTCCACTATTGTCTGTCTCTTTCACTCCTTGCTCTGTCTATTTGTGCGCTCCCGGGACTGGAATCCATTCAACCACTTGCGCAAGATAATTGACCACCGTGCGATCGTAACGAATTCCAACGTGTTATCAATCAACCCAAATTGGAGTGATACACATCACTGCACTGAAGGTCAAGTTTATTATTGTTGTGGACAAAAAATGTGAACCTTGACGAAAAAAAAAATTTTTTTTTGGTTAGTACGTGGTGACATAGTTTCAGATAAAAAGTGTGTTTATCCTAAAATGAATTGTTCTCCAGACTTTTATCGTTGTCCGCCTCCATGGTGTCTAATGGTTAGCGTGTTTGGCTACCGTGCTGGAAGACCCGGGTTCGATTCCCAGGAGGGATGGTGAAATAAATATAAGTGATTTTACACTCTGATACTTACATCGTTTTGAGTGTGTCCGAATACTTGTTCACAAATCTGGATTATCTCCAATTAGGAGATATTTTTTATATTATTTTTCGATATCTTCAACACAGATGAAGAAAAATATGGATTTTTTTTATTTATGTTTTACTTAGTAAATACCACTATTTCTTAAAATCAACTGTGACACGTGTTTTGATGCATTCCGCATAATTTTCAAACACCGTATGTGAAGCATCCCATCGATAAATTAAAATTCGATTAATCTTCTTCTTCTAACTCTTATCTGCACCAAATGGTGCATAAGGCAATGCATTATATAGAAACAGTGTTATATTGATCGTTAAATGTTCAAAAGAAAGGTCATTAGTCTTGGACTTCTTGTATTATTTCAGAGTAATATTAGAAAAAAATATAGTGAAAAATCACTAATATTTATTTCAACCCTCCTGGGAATCAAACTTGGGACCTCTTGTACGGTAGCCTGCCACTACAGCATCGAGCCGGACAAAACCTGGTTTTAATCTTTAAAAAATCTGGTTTCCAACTAAATTTTTTGTTGATTTTATTTTTATGTTGTGGTTTACGATTTTGTGGTTGTCTATAAGCTTCTGATCTGAGCTACGTGGTTCAAATTTCGACTCTGCCACAAATTGATTCAGATTTTCTAAATCAGTAAAAAAAAATACAGAATTTAAATAATCTTTAAATAAACATTTTTGCGTGTTATTAAAAATCAGGAATATGATAATTTAAATGTCAAGTCGGAGTGCAGTATCAACATATTATATGACAGGACAGTGATCAATATTGTCAACTAGAATTACTAACTCTGGAAAGTTCATATCCCGTATTAAAAGATTTCTTCCTTTTTCCGACGTTTCATCCTAAGGGAAGACCCCAAGATACGAACATTCGAGATATTCATCGCCACAACGCATTTTTGTCGCCAAAACGTATGCATGAAGTGCCGTTAAGTTTTATTTTGAAATGGAGTTGAGGACAGTGTAAGGACATCGACAAATCCTCGGAGGGTGCTTCAGTTATATGGGTGCTTAAGGAAGTGCTAAGGTTTATCTGAATGACAGCAATGGAGGAAAAGTATGGAAAGGAATACAGAAGACTGAGGAGGCTTACGAGCGATTTGCACATTCGACAAGTATCCGTAAGTTAGTTTAACATCATGATTATAAGCATTAACTTTGAAGTCAGCCATTTTAACAAAAAAATTTGTAGTTTTAGTATGTAACCACTCACCAAAATTTCAGTCTACCGGCATCGAGACGTAACCGTCTCTTCGTCAGGACAATCACTACAACAGCATGTAAACAACACTTCACGTCACTGCCAGTTGAGTAAACAACTCATTCTTATGTATTCTTATGTAAACAACTACTTACTTCAGGACTGGCAGATATTCTTATGTAAACAACTACTTACTTCAGGACTGGCAGATATTCTTATGTAAACAACTGCTTACTTCAGGACTGGCTAATATTCTAAGTAAACAACAGCTTACATTAGGACTGGCAGATATTCTTATTTAAACAACTACTTACTTCAGGACTGGCAGATATTCTTATGTAAACAACTGCTTACTTCAGGACTGGCAGACATTCTTATGTTAACAACTACTTACTTCAGGACTGGCAGATATTCTTATGTAAACAACTGCTTACTTCAGGACTGGCAGACATTCTTAAGTTAACAACAGCTTACTTTAGGACTGGCAGATATTCTTATGTAAACAACTACTTACTTCAGGACTGGCAAATATTCTAATGTAAAAAATAGCTTTCTCCAGGACCAGTAGATATTATTATTTGGAGTCTGCTCCATGACTAACAGACATTCTTATCTGAATTTAAAAACATTAAGATTTTTAACTTAATCTTCAATATTCCATTTTTTACTAACTCTGTGTTTAAAAAATAATTAAAACCTCATATTTTTATGTACACATTCGTTTATCTCCCATAAAAAAATAAAAACAATGTATAAAATGCTTGCAGCTTTTCGTAGCAGATAAAATGCAGTAAATTTTAGAAAATATTTTCTTTCAACATTTTTCCAGCTTAAAAGCATTTGCGGGATTAAAAATTCTGCCGAGATTACATTTTGAAAATGCATTCACTCGACCGCCGTATCTTTTTATTTCACATTTCAATTATTTTCTCTCTATATCCCGAGGGCAGGTGCTGCAAAATATCTGTTTTCCAATGGGTGTTCCTTTACTCTGAACTTTTCCACACGAAAATATGTGAATTCATAACAAAACCTGTAAAACGAACCTCAAAGAGAATTTTGCGAGAATAAAAAATTAAGTACATACGTTTATTAATATAAATAAAATTTATTAATATATGTAATAAATCCAACAAATTTATTTATTTTCAATATTCCAAGTTGTTTCAAAATTCTTCACCATTGCTTTCCATTTTTCCTTTGTTTTCAAACTCCGTCCCTTGACTAACCCCTTCCCCTTACTTTCCCCTCTCTTTATTTATAGAACAATTTTATATTTTATATTTTAGTTATTAAACAGACCTGAATGATGGAAGTTTAACTTCTGAAACATGTAGTCTATAATAAAACTCAA
Source organism: Brachycentrus maculatus (assembly GCF_059751285.1). Classification (NCBI taxonomy): domain Eukaryota; kingdom Metazoa; phylum Arthropoda; class Insecta; order Trichoptera; family Brachycentridae; genus Brachycentrus; species Brachycentrus maculatus. The sequence goes on along the minus strand of NW_028280931.1, from coordinate 2,824,054 downwards.
GTGGTAAAAAACGAAGTGTTTTCTTTAATCATTCCAAGTTCCAATAATAGAAACCATTTTCAATAAAACAGCAATTCTCCAACTATTTAAGGAAGAAAAATACTTGAATCTAAAGAAAAGTTGATCTTCCAGATACCAAAATAACTTTATTTTTTAACCCTTATCCGCACCCAATAGTGCATAGGGCACTGGATCGTAGCGATGCAGTAATATCGTGATCGTTAATTGCATGAAGGCAAGGTGATCAGCCCTGCGCTTCTTGTACTATTCCTGGGTGATATAAAATAAATATGAGAGTGAAAATCACCCGTATTTGTTTTGACCCCCCCCGGGAATCGAACCCGGGACCTCCAGAATGGTAGATAAATGGGCTGACCACTACACTACGGAGGTGGATAAAACTTTACAATACCAAAATGAATTACCAAACAATTCCAACAGAACGTAAAATATTTGGGAACATACTTCAATAACCTTCCTACAGATATAAAAAATGAAGACATTAAAATCCTAAAAAAAAATATTTAATGACATAACGCTCACTCCTTTCAAGAACGTCATAAATAAAGAAACTTGATTTTTCAGTAGACCGTTTTTAAAGTTTAACAATATAAAACAATGTATTAAAAATAAATATCAAGCCACTTATTGAACTTTTTACTGTGCAACAGATCTTTTTAGGTAAAACTTGAATGTTTTTCTCCATTTGAAAAATATTTAGTATATTTAAAAAAATACTTAAACAATACCTATTCTTCAAAATGCAAAAACAACACTTTCTGCCCTGTAGCGGGTAAATATTTAGTTAAAAATATGCCGCTTTTGCTGTAATATAGTACATTTTTTGGGCATTCCGAAAACATGCTCAACTGAAAATTGACGATTGATTTATGACGTTCTTGAAAGGAGTGAGCGATAAGTCATAATATATATATAAATACATGTTATTCGAAGAAGAAAAAATCGTCAATCATGGGTAGAATTGGTGAATGTTACACGTGTATCATTGTATATCACTTAACAAGCCAATGACGGTCGTAAGCCCTGTAAATAACTTGTTCATCTATGTTAAGATATTTAAAAAAACCCTACTTTGTAAATTAAATTCTCTGTACAAAGTTGTCGGTACAAAAGAGAATTGAAATGAAAACAGCATAAATATAAGGCAAAAACGACCATAACTCTCTCATGACAATTCCCAACGTTATGTCTCTATACATTTCCACCAAGATTTTGCGCTCGAGCCAAAAACACATACCCTGGGTTTATACATTATTTTTTTATTACTTTCATTTATTTTTGATACATAATATTTTATTATATTTTAGTTCCGGGTTAGCAGTGCCAATAATCCGAGAATATGTTTTATTTATTTATTTATTTATTACAAGCCTAAGTATGAGTGTGCAGGCCTCTGAAGTTCATATGGAGTGTATATTATTTTTTTTTTTTATTACATCATACACATAATTAAAAATTACAAAAATGTGTCTTTATTGCGTTTTCCCATGCCGAGGACACATTTAAAAATATTTATTCACAAAATTAAATCAAAGAAAATTGTTTATTACATGCAATAAAATATGATTAATACCGAAAAATGCAATCTATTTCAATAGATTTATATTATCCACTGACACTTCGTGATGGAATTGCATTTTTAATTTTTTATTAGATTAAAACCAATATTTTTAGCTTTTCCACTTTTTTATTTGACCAGCGACCGGGTTTCGTCGTTACCGACATCATCAGACTGGTCTGATGATGTCGGTAACGACGAAACCCGGTCGCTGGTCAAATAAAAAAGTGGAAAAGCTAAAAATATTGGTTTTAATCTAATAATAAATCAATCTATTTCATTTTAAAATATTGCTCACTCCTTTCAACAACGTCATATATCAAAAATCGTCAATTTTTAGTTGTGCATGTTTTTGGAAAGCCTAGAAAATGTACTATATCCCAGCAAAATCAGTATATTTTTAACATAATATTTACCCGCTACAGGGCAGAAAGTGTTGTTTTTGCATTTTGAAGAAAAGGTTTTGTTTAATTATTTTTTTAAATATACTGAATATTTTTCAAAAGGAGAAAAAACCTTCAGGTTTTACCTAAAAAGATCTGTTGCACTGCAAAAAGTTTAATAAGTGGCTTGATATTTATTTTTAATACAACATTTTGAGTGTGTCCAAATACTTGTTCACTAAATCTGGATTATCTCCAATTACAGGAGTTATTTTCATATTATTGGTTGTCAATAATGGGTAGAATTAGTGAATATTACACGTGTGTAAAGTGATCACTTAAACCAGCCTATGACGGTCGTCAGCTCCGTAAATGCCCAGACTTCCATATTCTTCTTCATCTTTGATGAGATGTTAAAAAATAATATTTTTAATACATTTAATTTTATTTTTAAACTTTAAAAATAAAATTAAATGTATTAAAAATATTATTTTTTAACATTTATTTCGTCCGTCTCCGTAGTGTAATGGTCAGCATGCTCGGCTACCGTTCTGGAGGTCCCGGGTTCGATTCCCAGGGAGGTCAAATAAATATGTATAAGTGATTTTTTTTCACTGTAATATTTATTCAATATTACCTTGGACTGGTACCTGAAGCGGAGGGCTGATCACCCTTCCTTCATGTGTAAACGATCGAGATAACACTGCGTTTGTATGAAGCAGTGCCCTATGCACCATAGGGGTGCGGTAAGGGTTTTAAAAAAAAACTTTAAAAACGATCTCCTAAAAATAAAGTTTTTTGATATACTTATGACGTTGTTTAATGGTGTGAGCGATATGTATTACTTGCTTTAGAAAATTATCCTTGCCTTTTATGTATGTACAAGGATTTATACCATATTTTGTTTTTATGTCTTTAAAATGATAGTGGATATGAAAACTTAATAATAAATGAACAATACAATAGACACAATGGATTCAATATCTTATATCAAGATTTGTCACATAGCTCATTTAAATGTCTCATTCGTCTAGTCATATTTTCTAAATAAGACACCACAAAATCTGATAGATCTTAATGTCCCATTGCCTCATAAATTTTTGTTAACTGCATACCTTCTTTTGCACATTATGTTTCCAATTTAAGTCTATCGTTTTCAAAATTGGACATACCCACACTAAATGAGTGACATCTTGTGATGGTGTCTCATCACATTCACAATTAGTTTTGTCTAATTTTAAAACGGAAGAAGTATTATTATTTATTGACTTGGCGTTTAATTTGTAGAACTCCATTTTAATTTATGTATTAATTTTAAATCAAACACAGATTTTTTGAGTGTACTAAGTTGTATTTTTGGATGTTATTTGGAAGAAGTATTCTCGAAATGCTCCATGACCCGTAAAAATTTGAGTCAATGCATAATAATACCCTTATCCGCACCCCGATGGTGCATAGGGCACTGCGTGATATAAACGCAGTGTTATCTTGATCGTTTACACACGAAGGAAAGGTGATCAGCCCTCCGCTTCGGGTACCAGTCCGGGGTAATATTGAATAGATATTACAGTGAAAAAATCACTTATGTTTATTTTAACCCCTCTGGGAATCGAACTTGGGACCTCCAGTACGGTAGCCAAGCGTGCTGACCATTACACTACAGAGGTGGACAATGCAAAATTTAATTTATGTTTTTTTTCAAATAAAAATTCAAAGAATGCAATCTATTAAAGATCTACCCACTTTTATTATCCATTTATGAATAGCCGTTTTACATTTTGTTATTATTTTTAATGACTTTATGGATAGTCGAAGCAGGTTGTAAATCTGTATAATAATCAAAATTCTGTTGACTAAAAGTGTTGTACATGTGGTTTGTGTTATATAAGCATCATCTTTGTTTTTATTTTAACGTTTGATATTTTCTTTGTTTCAGTCTGAATATGGACTCACAGAGGATCAAGTTGCAGGTAAATATACATATGTATATTATCTATATCCGATATTTCAATCTTTTTCACAAAAATAGACCGGTGAATGTATAATACATAAGTATTTTAACAATGAGATTCACAATTGAAGCGGCGTGATGGTTAGTTAGTTAGTTAATATTAAGTCACCAGTCTGATGATGTCGGTAACGACGAAACCCGGTCGCTGGTCAAATAAAAAAGTGGAAAAGCTAAAAATATTGGTTTTAATCTAATAATAAAGTAATATTAAGTCTTTAAGAATTAACAATAAATATGGGAGTAGATCACTGCAATATATCGAACCAAACATTTTAAATTTATTAAGAGGTCAAAATAAAATATGGAACGAAGGCAAAATAAAGGAACAGGTGAATGATCAAGATTTAATTTTATGAAAATAATAAAATGTTTATATTCTTAATTTTACTCTCATTTGTGTGTGTATATCAGGTTAAAATCGTTAAAAACAAAAACGAAAACAAAAATGTATTAAAAAAAGAACTCCACCGACAAGACACACAATGTGGCTTGGTGGGTCTCTGCAAAAAAAAATTAAAATGTTTAAAATTGTTATTGACATAAATGTATACAATTTATGTTAATAAAAAAATAAAATAATATCAAAACTGACGTAAAGTGGCCATCTTGGTTTTTCTCTGTTGTAACTTGTTTACCATGATTGGGATGAATTCCTGCTATAAAAATATAACCTTAAGAAGGAGCTACGTTTTCTAAAGTAAAATAACCTCACATTGATTGCAGAGGTCTTGTACTTGTATGTAAATATGTATTTTTCTATGCGTCTTACTAACCTACAGTTGAAATATATTATTTTAAGGTTTAAAGCCGAGTTGAGTATGTAAATTCATAATTTTTCATATGAGTTTGTAAATTCCTGTTTCCAGAATTCAAGGAGGCTTTCATGCTTTTTGACAAGGATGAAGATGGTACAATCACGATGGCTGAGTTGGGTGTGGTAATGCGGTCGCTTGGACAGCGGCCAACAGGTATAAGTTTTATTTTTCTTTTTTTAGGAACACCCTTTTTAAATTTATGCTTTTTCTTTGCCATACAGCAGTAAAATCTTTCACACGGAACTTCTTTACTTACATTACCTGCGTATCTTTAAATATATTAAATTAATACGAATGAGTAAGAAAAGAACTCTCACTTAAAAATAACGCTCACTCCTTTCAACAATGATATGTATCAAAAAACTTGATTTTTCAGGAGATCGTTTTTAAAGATTAAAAATATAATTAAATACATAAAAATAAATATCAAGCCACTTATTGAACTTTTTAGCGTGCAACAGATCTTTTTAGATAAAACCTGAATGTTTTTTCTCCATTTGAAAAATATTTGGTATATTTCAAAAAATAATTTAACAAAACGTTTTCTTCAAAATGCAAAAACAACACTTTCTGCCCTGTAGCGAGTAAATATTAAGTTAAAAATACGCCGCTTTTGCTGGGATATATAAAGTACATTTTATGGGCATTTCGAAAACGTGCACAACTGAAAATTGACGATTTTTTATATATGGCGTTGTTGAAAAGAGTGAGCGATATATAAGGCGAATGTAGTTGGAAAAAGAAGCAGAGACCGAGGAAAACTTGCATGATGAAGTAACATACTCCAAATACTTAAAAGTAGACTAGTAAGGAGTCAGGAGTGGAAATAATCATTATTGATTAAATTAAGTGTTTTGAGATGGGTTGGAATAAAGAAAGAGTAGAAAACAAATGTATGCAGCGTGAATATTATTGGAAGAAGTAGCCGAGAATAGCCAAGGAAAACTTGGCATGATCAAGTACTTCTTGGGTATGCACAGGTCAGTTGTTGGAATAATCGGGGTAATGAGGGGGGGATGCATGAATGTTGATGAGGCAAAGAAAATCGAAGAAGAAAAAAAGACAGAGAGCATGGAACATAACTTTTTTTATGATTGCAGAAACGGAGCTTCGAGATATGGTGAACGAAGTCGACCAAGATGGTAACGGAACCATAGAATTCAACGAGTTTCTTCAGATGATGTCCAAAAAGATGAAAGGAGCCGATGGTGAAGATGAACTGCGTGAAGCTTTTCGGTAAAGAAATTAAATTTTTTGAGCCATGGACTACCAAAAACCTTGGTCAAGGAGATATTTCCATTATTCATGAATCTGTAATTTCTGAGTCAGTAAAATGTCCGTAATCTCGGTTCAATAATAGTGAGACACCATGAAGGATACGTTTCAATAAGTGTCAGGCCTAAACGAGATTATACTTAACCTTATGTATGGCATTTTTTATTTATTTAAACCATATCCCATCCCTATGTGGAACATATGGAGTCCACAAAATGTTTCCAAGCTTTTCTTTCATCTAAGGCTCTCTTCGGGAGGCATGCGGAGTACATGGCCAAGCCAACTGAATTGCCTTTTCTTGACGACAGTTGTGACCCAGATTTGCCGTGTCCTACGCCTTATCTCTTCATTCCTCACAAAAAAAACCAAAATTATTCGCAGACACTTATTCTCAAAGCTTAGTACGCGGCTGCTCTGGTCCCTTATAAGGTGCCATGTTTCACAGGCGGCATATAAGAATATAGTGTATAAAATTATCGCATAAGCCAGTCAAATGCTCAGACTTACATCTTTTTTGGAAGGAAAGGTAAATATGATACATGTTTCAAATCAAGTTAAGACAACTTTGAATTTGACATCTCATTCGTAGGGTCAATAATCCAGCGTCCGATATAATAAACAATATTATTATTTATAAAATAAAACAACTTTATTTAACCACTTTTTATTGGTACACTTTATCCAACTGGTTTTGACAAGAACCTTGTCATCATCAGGGTTTTTATTCTAAATTCTAAAATATTTAAAAACTCATAGTTAATTACCCTTTCCTTACCAAAAACTTCCACGCACTCCGTGCACCATATGAAAATAGAATTTTAAAAATATTACTTAAAAATATGATTTAAAAACTCCTAAACTTTGTTTTTATTGTGCATTGCGTAGCGAATACGTCGACTCCGAAATAAAGTGAACCAATAAAAAGTGGTTAAAACAAAGTTGTTTTATTTTATAAAGTTTATAAAATGTGCCACAAAGTATCTGCGAAAAACATTTAAGAAATATCAATATTATTAACTATGATCCTGTTTTGAATATTGAAAGCATTAACTTTGTGGATCATCTTGATAAATTATTTCGAGAAATAAAAATACTTTGTATTCTGATCCACTCACATTTTTATTTTTCCAACTAGTTTCGGCAACAACCTGTTGCCCTCTTCAGGGTTACATTTATAACTTATATACAGTTATAAATGTAACCCTGAAGAGGGCAACAGGTTGTTGCCGAAACTAGTTGGAAAAATAAAAATGTGAGTGGATCAGAATACAAAGTATTTTTATTTCTCGAAATAATTTAACTATGATCCTGTTTATGGTTGTACAAAAATTCCAACAGTTCAATTGATCCAGTACATCAGTTTACTTTTCTTAGTTTAGTTATCTTAATCTTTCAGTTTAATTCTCTCCATCTCTTAGTTTAGTTTTCTTAGTCTCTAGGGTTAGTTCACCCAGTGTCTCAATCTGCCAGGCTCTCAGTTTGACTTTTGTTTTTCAGGGTCTTTGACAAAAACAACGATGGGATGATATCGTCTGTGGAGCTGCGACACGTGATGACCAATCTGGGTGAGAGGCTGACCGAGGAAGAGGTTGACGACATGATCAAAGAGGCTGATCTTGATGGAGATGGCATGGTCAACTACAACGGTAAGAACTGAAAAAAAAACTCATTAAAATCGTAATTATAAGGTACGAGAACCAAAGTCTATTCGAATCGTTAAAAATAACAATTTTAATAAGAAAGAGCAGTCAACAAAAAACAATATAGTATTGTGTTGTTTTGTGCCAAGTGTACGTGTAAACATATAAGTCAATGTAATTATAGCAACTAAGTAGATCATAGATAACAGCGAGAAGAAGCCTACCAATGTGGAAGACCCGAAGAATATTTGAGAAGTCACATTGGTGTGGTATTCTAGCTCTTTGTCTACCTCTGAAGTAAAGTGGTGATTAGTTTATAAGTTTTAAGAAAAAAAAAATGAGAAATATATCGTACTAGTATTATGTAAAATTTTATGACAGACCATTCAATCTAATGGGCCTTTTATCATTTAATGTAATGTATTCAAATATTTCTTATTTTTTTGTAAAATTGCAGAGTTCGTTACGATCCTGACCTCCAAGAACTAGTTTGCCCCAAATCAGCCATCCACTGCAGGTTCCTCATCACTGGCCCACTCCACGGAGTCCTGCAGACCACCAAGACCAAGATCCCACACCAACACCTACTTCACGGAGTCACTGCATCACCAATCTGAGATTCTACACATAATCTTACTCCACGAAGTCTTGTAGACCACCAAGACCAAGATTCAACACCCACAAATATTCTACGGAGTCCTCGGCCCACCAGGATCCTATACAACTTACTCCAGGGAGTCCTGCAGACCACCAAAACCAAAATTTTACACCTAAAAATACTCCACGGAGTCTTGCAGAACCATCAAAACCAAGATTTAACACCTTTACCTACTCCGCAAAGTCTTGCGGATGACCAGTCCAAAATCATACTTCTAAACCTAGTCCACGGAGTCCCGCAGACACTTACTCCACGAAGTCTTGCGAACCACCAAATCTGATATACTAAACATCGACATACTCCACGGAGTCCTGCAAACCCTCAAAATCGAGACCTTACACCTAAACATACTCCACGGAGTCCTTCGGACCACCAAGATATAACACCTCAAATTACTCCATGGAGTCCTACGGACTGTCAAGTCTGAATTCCCACTACTCCAAGAGGAGAATGAACACGACCAAAATATGTACACTCACTGATGCCATCTATTGTCAAAGAAACAAAAGCGGTAGATCAACATATGTAGAGGTCAAAATATGTGATAAAAACAAGATTGAAACATTTAAAATAAAACTACAGAATAAACGTGTATACTAACTACTGTAGAGAGGCTTGCATCGAGACCTCAACCAAAAAGATAGACATTTTTATCATTTGTTAAAATCTCAAATTTAGACAAGAATCTTGATCAAGTTTATTTATTTTATTCTATATGGTTTAAGCCGCTTTTGGATTACATCAATTACACTCATCAATACAGTCATCGAATACAGTCACGTTTCAAAATATTGTGACTGTAATTGATCAAGTTGCATCCCCGGTTTCAGACTTTGATAAATCAAAAAATACGAATCTTCAGCCCATAATATATACATATATACGATTCAACCAAATGAATTTCATATTTGGAAATTAATATAAAATATTTATCAAGTATACAGATCCAATCAAATAAAACATTTTACATTAAAACATATGAAAAATATGCAAATATAATTAATGTCGGGTTGTATTGCATTGTAGTTTCTTTCAAACTTTGAACCACACAATTTGATACCTCTGTTTATATCACAGTGTTGTGTGTATAATTTTTGTGATCTTTATTTGACATTTTTTTATTAAATTCTTATTTATAATAAACTTAAATTAGGGATGTGACTTTCGGTAACGTGTAAAATTAATAGTATTTTTTACAGTTAATTATATAATTTGTATAAACAATCTTATGTAATCCATATAAGTATGTATGTTAATATGTGAAACTTCTTTGAGTTTTTTTTTTTTTTCATAAAACTGTACGAAAACAACCTCAGACTGCCATTTATTGGCTAGTCTTCGCAGTAACAACTAAATGTTATCCATCATAAATTCAATCAATTCAAAACTTTATAAAATACTTTGATAAATAAATAAATACGTATTTGCTGCGCAATGCTCAATAAAAGCAACATTTAGGAGTTTTTTCCCGTTTTTTAAATCACATTTTCATATGGTGTACGGAGTGCGTGGAAGTTTTTGGTATAGTAAGGGAAGGGTAATTAACTATTACCTATTTATGAGTATTTCAATGTTTTAGAATTAGTACATAAACCCTAATGATGACAAGGTTCTTGTCGAAACCAGATGGAAAAAGTGTACCAATAAAAATTGGTTAAAACAGTGTTGTTTTATTTTATAAAGTTTATAAAATGTGCCACAAAGTATTTGCGAAAATCATTCAAGAAATTAATAAATTCAATTTATTAAATTTATAATGGATTTCAAAAAATATTTGTTAGAAGTCTCAATAGACGAAACATCCTTTTATTCGAGGCGAATATGAAAGTATAAGCATATACAGGACATAGGATCTGTCATTGACTGGCTTAAGCGATCACTTTATATGTTGTGTAATGTTTACCATTTTGAAGATCAACATTGCCTGAATTTTCGGAAGTTGTATATATGCAGTATTTTAACAAACTCTTTTGGTTTTAGCTAATTGTCCTCTGTGGTCAACGTTTTGCGTATTGACCCATACAAAATATCGTTTTTAATTTTTTATTTTTTTTAAATGTTAATCTCCTATTAAATTTTATTAATTTTAAAATAATACGATAAAAATTTTATTAATAAAAATTTGTGATTGTAATCACGGCCTATGAAAAAATATTGTGTTTAATATAATGTTTCGAATTGAAATGTACTCAGAAAATATATTATAATATAATTATTTTATGGACTTAAATTGTTAACGTTTTCAGTAAGTAATATATTTATATATATATTTTTAAAAAAATGGTAGGATTTTCATAATTTTTTTTTAACATATTAAGTGAGATCAAAGTAAAAAGACAACGCCAAATTACTCTTATTTTTACGATAATTTCCAATGACTGATTTTAATTATTTTATATACAAAACTCAATATATTAATCATTTATTTATTTTAAATTTAGCATAGAATCGTAAAATGCTAAAATATTGTTATGTAAATTTTGAACTACGTAATCATTGCGAAAATATGAAATAAATACTACTACTACCATCACGCCGTTTCCCCGCAGGGGTAGGCAGAAAGTATGGAACGCCACACTCTTCTGTCCTAACATACACTCCTCGCCTCCTACACATCCGTGAAATAATTAATACAATGGCGAGTTGATGAATATAACAAAATGTATGAAGGCGTACTGATTTTTTAAAAAATGATAATGTATTCAACAGTATCTGTAAAATGGCTACCGAGTGAAAACTTCACCTTTAAAATTAACAAAAATATAATTGATTTTTTCTCCTACCCAGATAGATAAAATACAAAACAACAATCCAATTTCTAAAATACGTTCTTCTTCCAACCCTTATCTGCACCCATTGGTGCATAGGGCACAGCATCGTATTGACACAATTTAATATTGATCGTAAGTTATGAAGGCAAAGTGATCACTCCTGCACTTAAATATTATATATCCGGGTAATATTACATAAATATTAGAGTGAAAAATCACTTATATTCATGTTAACCCTCTCTGGGAATTGATCCCGGGGCCTCCTAAATGGTAGCTAAACGCGCTTACCACGTTATGGGACTCAGTGACAACTCAGATTGAATGACATTACGTTTTTATATGAAAGAAGATAGAAGTGTAAGCATTATACCTTATTTATTGTAACTGCAGACAGTTGGTAGAATTCCATATTGAATTTTTGGGTAATATATCCAAAATTAAACACGGTTATTGGATTGAATTCTACTTTATTTACATTTATGATAAGCGACGTGTTTCGTCTTTTTAAGATATTATCAAACACAGCAGTGTTTGATAATGTCTTAATGAGACGAAACGCGTCACTTATCATTTGTGTAAATAAAGTAGAATTCAATCCAATAACCGTGTTTAATTTTGGATACATTACCCAATAATTGTAGCTTATGACCTGACTGGCTAAAGTGATCACTTTACACACCTGTGTGAACTTTACCACTCTACCTTTCATTGAACGTCCATATTGCATTTTGCAAATATGTATTTTTTATCATTTCATGTTAAAACAATGATAACCTGTTAAAATTTGTTTGACGCGTGTTTGAATTTGATGAAAAGGGGGAATTGACATTAATGTGTGAACTTTTAATCACCTCTACACCACCACTATACAGGTTTTTCACTTTATATTGGACACTTTACAAACCAAATTGGACGCCTTAAAAATGAAATTGTACGTTAATTTATATTTTGAATTATTAAAAATATTTTCAAATTTATACTACAAATACCGTTATTGTCAGTGTGAATACTTGCCTGCATCTTTTATTCTTAATACTCACAAGTGCGTTAGTCGTCAAGTTGGCAAGCCTATGCGCTGTCATAGTCTGTGCGCGCGATGTGCACTGAAGTCGAATAAGATTTTCAGTACTGCTTTGAATCACGAGTAGGCACTTTTGTATACTAGTGAATATAATTATTTTTTTTGTTTGGTAATATATCCTAAATTAAACACGGTTATTGGATTTAATTCTACTTTTATTTACATATACTTATATGATAATATGTGACGCGTTTCGTCTTATTAAGACATCATCAAACACTCAAGAGTTTTTTCATAATGTCTTTATAAAACGTAACGCGTCACAAATTATCATATAAATGTAAATAAAAGTAGAATTCAATCCAAAAACCGTGTTTAATTTTGGATATATTACCCAACAATTTAACATAGAATTTTACCAACTGTCAGCAGTTGCATTAAAAAAATTAATTCACACTTTTTTACAAAATATTACGTAACGTCCAATTTAATTTATAAGGCGTCCAATTTAATTTGTAAAACTTACAATTTGAATTTTTAAATTAATTAACTTTTGACAAAATAAATACTTTCACCACTTTCCTACATTTTTGAAAGAGTGTGGAGTTACTAAGAAAAAAACAAAGTTGAAAAAATGGACTTTATGTCGTTAGAAATAGGCTAAATGTTTGAATATAAAACGGCTATATGTGTGATGTTTGTTAGATATTTATGTCTTTTAAAATAAATGTATTGTAAAACAATTTTATATGTATAGAATATTTAGATAACGCCCCGAATGCCACTCGCCAGGCGTTTTAGCCTCACATACGTCCACATGTTTTTACATATTCTATTCAGACGAGGCTAAATATAAACAAGTTTAGGCTACATATAAATATTAAATGTAATCTTTTAAATACGCGTTCAAGTCTTCCGTTTTAATATCATTTATGTATCAAGATAATAATCGTTGTCAAATTTTTATTTTGAATCGATCTTTCTTCTAGCAATATTTTAAAATTGATTTATTGATTTGACGTTTAATTTGTAGAACTCCATTTTGATTTATGTATGAATTGTTGAATCAAACACAGATTTTACGAGTCTACAAAGTTGTATTTTATTTATTTTTTGACATCTCATCAAAGATGAAGAGGAATATGGATGTCTGGGCATTTACGGGGCTGACGACCGTCATAGGCTGGTTTAAGTGATCACTCTACACACGTGTAACATTCACCAATTCTACCCATCATTGACAACCATACTACTCAAATTCTTGGAAGTTCTGTATATATGAACCAATTTAGAAACCTTGTTCTTGAATCACTAGAACTTCACTAGAGACATCTATTGCTGAGATGTAAGGAAGCTTTTTTATTAAGCAGAAACTCTTATATTAGTATGTGAGGTCCGAATCCTGGACACACTCAAAAGGTTGTAAATAAATTGTATTTTATTGTTAAAAAAACACATTGAAATAAATATTGTGACAGTTGTTTCGCCTAGTTATGGCATTTTCAAACGAATGTGAAGATTAAATGGACTGACGGTCCTTATATAGCTATACAATTCTAGGTACTTAAGTAATAGTTTTAACATGTGCAGTAATAATTTAAAACCATTACTTAAGTAACTAGAATTGTATAGCTATTTAAGAAGCGTCAGTCCATTTAATCTTCACATTCGTTTGAAAATGCCATAACTAGGCGAAACAATTGTCACAATATTAATTTTTATGTGTTTTTGACAGTAAAATACAGCTCAGTAGACTCATAAATCTGTATTTGATTCAACAATTAATACATAAATATTTTTAAACTTGAAAGATCAGTGATATCATTTAGATAATTGAAAAACAATTCGTTTCGTAGGTAAACTATTAAATGAAAATGAAAATCAGTTATTTATCTAATTGCATAATGAAAGAAAATAAAATTCAAAACAAACCGTATACTTGAATCATGAAAATCAAATAGTGTCTAATTTTTCAGAAAATTTTAACTATTTATTGTCTTCTCCTAACCCTCATTATCGCACCTAATGGTGTAAAGTTATTAATATATATATATATATATATATATATATATATATATATATATATATATATATATATATATATATATATATATATATATATATATATATATATATATATATATATATATATATATATATATATATATATATATATTAATTATATATATATAAATATAAAGGCACATTCAATTTTCAGGATTCAAGCTATAATAAGATCAACATTTATCTTTACTTTCTCTCGATTTTAATTTTTTTCTGCCTTTATTTTAAATCATCTTTGGATACGAAATCACATTTTAAATTATTTAAGTTTTTTTAAAACAATTATTTCATGTGCTTTATAGATTTAAATTTTAACACCCTCTATATCTCTTTATTCTGTGTATATGTATGTATGTATGTAGGTTTGTTGTCTAATGTAGAATATTGTATGTATTTGCTATTTGACGAGTATGTGTTCATTTAGTGATACAGGGTGCGAAAAAGGGACAAAAACAACATTTTTAATATTAAATATTTTTTGTTAAGGCTTTTTGACTCCACAATGCCCGGTTTTATTTTTACGTTATATTTTTGTGATGATTATTTTTATAAATATACGAATTTCAGTATATGAAAAATTAAAATGTTATTTAATATGTATCATTGTTAAATTTAAAACATTTTTTTTAATTCTACAGTTACTTTGTAGGAAAAACCTATCCATTTTTAATTAAAATTACTTGGTGAATACTATCACTTCTTAAAATATGTTGTGGAACGTGTTTCGATACATTCATTGTAGGTACCCGTAATATTTACTCTTAGCTTCACATACGGTGTTTGAAAATAATCTATTGAAACACGAGTCACAATAAATTTCGAAAAAAAGTGGTATTTACCAAGTAAATAATTGTTTTACACACTTAATGTAAATTTTATTTTATTAATTTATACAGTACTTTTTATTCTTGTTAATTAGATATATTGAGAAATAAAAATACATTTTAAAACAATATATAAGTAATATATATTTATACAACAACAAAAAAACACTTAATTATATAAGAAACACAATCAAATATGACATTTTAATTTTGTTAAATCAAACATAATTTTTTTTATACATAAATTGGTACCTACTAATAATTCTGGGTTATTTATGAAACTAGATCGAAAATCAGATAAAATTGTTATTTATTTATTATTAAATTTATATGGCGTTCAACACTCAAATTGGATTAAATAATATACATACTATGGATAAATGCCAAAGAAACGCCCATGAGAAATATATTTAATAAAGTGACTTTTAAAGAAAAAATACATTCAAAAATATTAAATACTTTTAATGAAATACCAAGCAGTAATATACGAGGTTTTTCTTCTCATTCAATTGATATAATAAAACAGAAACTTTATAGTTTTTCTACTTTTATTTTATTTGATCACTCTTCTTTATTCAGCTCAAATAAAACAAAACTGGAAAAAACAACCGAGTTGTTGTTTTATTTTATAAAATATCAGTACAAAACAATCATGTAATCAACGTTTATATCTCACGAATATAAAATCATTATATACCAAATTTTTCATAAATTTGTTACAGGTTTTTCTTTTGCCATAAATACCTGACTCAAGAACAATATATTTATAAAAAAAGATTTTTTTTAAATATAGATACAATTTATTAAAAGAAAAACAGTATTTTCCACTTTTCATATTGTAAATATGAATAAGGTCTACTATTACTTTGAATCTATTTTTTTTAATCTAATTTAATTAAAAATATTATAAGTTTATGGCTAAAATAATAAAAATATGTATATTTTATTAAACACGTATGATAAACAAAAATTACACTGGCCAACAATTTCCAACTTTTATATTGTAACTGGTATGAAATTACCTGATCTTTATGCACTTTGTATGGCTGAATTCAAAAACGAAAGCAAAAAAATGTATCTCGTCAGTTTTTTTAGTTATGGATATTTTTAATTCTGATATTGACTAATGTTTATCTTTATTTTATTACAAATTAAACACATGAATAATCCACTTAATTGAGTTTTATTTTATTTACGACTAGTTTCGAAAACGACATTTGTTTTCATCTTCTGGTACAAATTAAAACTAACGAATAAAAATATATTTAGGTATATATATAGGTTAATAAATATAGGTAGGGGGTAAAGGAACAACATTTTTTGTAAAAGGAAACATTGATAATAATGGTGACGTATTTTGAAACAGTATATTATTAATTATTATTTTATCTGAATTTAAATTTTTATGTTTTTCTAAATTTTCTAAATTATTTATGACTTGACCTGAATAATTTAGAAAATTTAGAAATACATAAAAAATTAAATTCAGATAAAATAATAATTAATAATATACTGTTTCAAAATACGTCACCATTATTATCAATGTTTCCTTTTACAAAAAATGTTGTTCCTTAACCCCCTACCTATATTTATTAACCTATATATACACCTAAATATATTTTTATTCGTTAGTTTTAATTTGTACCAGAAGATGAAAACAATTTTCGTTTTCGAAACTAGTCGTAAATAAAATAAAACTCAATTAAGTGGATTATTCAAGTGTTTAATTTTTAATAAAATAATCATGTCATTCCACAAAGTTAATGCCGAATCAATAAATAATATAATGTTTATCTTATTATTTATGTACAAATATATTTTAACATATAATGCTATCGTATTCGATATTAATAAGCTAATATATTTCCACTGTTACTACACTGTATCGACACTTTTTTTTAAATCCCTTATACCTCAGACTAAAACATGTCTAGATACCAACCACTATTACGGTTTCAACGTATGGGGTCCATACAAACAATAATATGACTGTAACATCAGAACTTGACGTGATACAAGCTTGTCACCATATAGACTTTGAATAAGAACGATTAACTTAGTCCAAATCTTCATCGCAACTTCAGCTACAAAATCATTGTTGGCCAGAGTTATTTTAGTATTCAAATAATGACAACTCTAGTTCCAATTCCATGTACTTTTTTTGCGATTTCATTAAAATATTTTTATAATTTTTAAGAAAGGGTATCAAACCAACATTATATCGATAATTTTGCAACATTTCCATCAAACGTCCTAAAAATAAACCTATCACAATAAAATAGAGTAATTTTTAATAATACTGTTTAATTTTTCAATATTATCGGTACATAAAAAAAATACATTATCACAAACCAAATTTATGTCCGTATGTTTAAACCTAGATAACTAAACTATATTTGTAGATACATAGTAACTAAACATTCGTCAGGCGGATTACGCAATTAAAAACGTGAAAATTATCAAAAGTAGTTATTAAAAATAGTAACTGGTTACATGGCACTTAAAGTTGGTTTATTAGGAATGAATGTAAGAGATATTTAACGATAAATCACTATTCCGTAAACAAAGTGTGCAGGGAAGTAAGTGCACGTGGCTTTTTCGGAGAAGGGCGTCGTCGCGTGGACGAATGTTTAGGTATCTAGGGTTAATTTGTGTTTAAAACATGAATATGGTTTTCTTTATAGAAATCGTTTGTGAATTGTCATTTACAAATTTATTGAACATCGGTGAGTTTTAATCGTTTTTAAACACACGGAATATAATTGTAACATAAAAATATAACCACAGGGATAGATAAAAGTACTTACTTAGTAAGATGACAGTTATAAATATGATTAATATAAAGTTATTAATTACCTAGGTTAGTTTCTCAAAATTTACTGAATCTGAGTCATTTTATTTTTACAATAAAATTGCCCTATAATTTTTTAAGTGAGTTATGTATGAAAGTTAGGTTAGAAAATATTAAATATGTCTACTAAACTCAAAGAATTAAAGATGTGAAATTAAATATCATTGCTGTGTGAGAATGCGTTTTATTTCTGAAGCTCTCCCCTCTTCGATATATTAAATAAAAAATAAAACATGTTATTTATATTTGAAGCACTAACTTGTTAATTATCCATTTAATAATTAAAATGTAACTTTGTTTTAAAATCACTATCAATATTTTATCACAACTTAATTATTATGTCTACCGGTTTCGAAGCTAACCGCTTCTTTATCAAGACTGATTAAAACTATTATAAAGAAGCGGATAGCTTCGAAACCAGTGGACATTATAATTAAGTTACAATAAAATATTTATAGTGATTTTGAAACAAAGTTACATTTCAATTATAAAAAATTAAACATTTATAGATACTATAATATTAGTATTTTGAGTATATCAATATAAACACGACTAGTTTTGAGAACTACGTCATTGGCTGAAAATACAAACATTTTATAGCAGTTTGTATTCTTCCTTATTATTAAAAACATCTGTGTTCTCAAATCTAAATGTGTTTACATAAATAAACGCAAAAAATAGTACAATACAAATCGCTCACTCCTTTCAAGAACGTCATTAATCAAAAATCGACAATTTTCAGTTCTGCATGTTTACGGAATGCCCAGAAAATGTACTATATCTCAGCAAAAGAGGCATATTTTTAACTTAATATTTATCCGCTACAGGGCAAAAAGTGTTGTTTTTACATTTTTAAGAAAAGGTAATGTTTTATTTTTTTTTTAAATAGACAAAATATTTTTCAAATGGAGAAAAAAACCTTCAGGTTTAACTTAAAAAGATCTGTTGCCCTGTTGTCTTGTATAATACAAGTGCTTTATTTTTATATTTAAATCGTCATGTTATTCTACAACCTTAATATCAAACAAATTAAACATATGACATTTTGAAAATTTTCTTAAATTATTTTTAATGAAAAACCCGTAAAGCTTATATTCAAGAGGCTTGTCTGCAGGCAGGATAGTGAGAGAAAGGAAAGAAGATGTGAACAGTACATTACAAACACCCAGACCAATTGAAAATAAATATTTTGCAAATAGCAGGAATCTAACCCGCGACTACTCGACTGCGCCAAAGCGCACTATTGAGCGGTCGTACCTGAACCGTCCTAAGATTCAATTTTATCAAATATATGGTAGAATTGAAATAAACGTCGATTCATTAATATATTTCTACTACAATATTTTATTTTTAAATATCAACTTTGTTAATGGCTACATTAATTTTGTTATAATGTATTTGAAGTGAAATTTCAAACCCTCGTGTAATGCATTTTGACTGAATTTTTTTGTCTTGTTTGCACTTTGATAACTATTGGTGAGATTGCCCAGACTTCCATATTTTTCTTCATCTTTGATGAGATGTCAAAAAATAGTATGAAAATAACTCCTGTAATTGGAGATAACCCTGATTTTGTGAACAAGTATTTGGACACACTCAAAATGTTGTTTTAATGAGTTGATTCAGCTATTAATGTTCATTTACAGTAGATATTTTCAGTAACATTTAATAGTTAGTAACATTTAATAGTTAGAAATATGGTTTGGACATGTAGAACGAATGAGTGAGGAAAGAACGGTGAAACAAAAAGAAGCAGAGGAAGACCGAAAAAAACATGGCACGATCAGGTATAGCAAATACTTGAAAGTGGTCAGGTTAGGAGTCGTAACAATCGGCGGGTATGTGTGAGGAGATGCATGAACGTGGAAGAGGCGAAGAATGTTTGCAAGGACAGAGTGGTGTGGCGCTCTATTCTCTCTGCCTACCCCTGCGGGGAAGCGGCGTGATGGTTAGTTAGTTAGTTAGTTAGTTAGTTTATATTTAATAAGACCGCTGAAAATGATTCATTACGTTTTTACAGAGATTCTCAATAATTCCACAATATTTTGGATGTGTCCAAATCCTTGTTCACAAATCTGAGTTTCTCCAGGAATTATTTTTACAGAGGTGAAAACAACTTTATGATAAATTAAAATCTGAATTTTAAGCGCATATGACAAGTCACATAATTTTGAGTGTGTCCAAATACTTATGCACAAGTTTGGGCTTTTCCACTGGGTTATATTTACATGTTTGCATTTTTTTTGTCAATTTACTTATTGGTTTCAAAGTTACTTAATTTTAGGATAAATATGTTCGCCTCATCGTGTGGCATCTGTCGTTTGATATTCCACATAACTAATCATAGGGATGATTTAGTTTAGACCAGGAGATACAAAGAGTATACAGGTAAGAAAAATAATATCAGTGATGATGAAACCACACTTGACGATGAATGCACCGAGCTGTCTGAGGAATTAGAATTTACGACCGTCGCGTCTGATGTGTCGGTATTGCAGACAGTGTGCCCTGGACCGACGCAAAGGGAGTAGGCCATGAAGTGCGGGATGAGGTGCTGCTCAAATACGCCAGTGAAGAGATGCTGCGAAGGACCCTTGGCGAACACCACCACGTCTTCGGCACCATAAGATCCTGACGTCAGTGGAAATATCGACGGAAACTGGAAGTTTGGATCACCTGAAATTTTACCAAGTCTTTTTTTATTAATCAACAACATTTTGGGTGGTCCGAATCCTTGTTCACAAATCTAGGTTTGTTCACTTAGTGAGTTATTTTTACACGAGTTATTTTAAACGTTGAGAAAAAAAATATCAACGTTTTATATTACATTAGTTTTTCTTATCTTCCTCATTTACATTGCATATGAAACAAATAAATAGTTTATGCTTATTTTTATGTAAATATATAAATATATATACATATTTATATATATATATATATATATATATATATATATATATATATATATATATATATATATATATATATATATATATATATATATATATATATATAAATATATATATAAATATATATATATATATATATATATATATATGTATATATATATATATATATATATATAAATGTATATAAATATATATATATATATATATATATATATATATATATATATATATATATATATATATATATATATATATATATATATATATATATTTATATATATATTTATATATATATATATATATATATATATATAAATATATATAAATATACATATATATATATATATATATATATATATATATATATATATATATATATATGTATATATACATACATACATAGAGTTACTATATCATATAACCTCAACGTGATAAGTAGACGATGTGTCATTCAGATAAGGTTTTAAGCAGAAAAATATTCTTGTCCTTTTGATATTTCTACAGATGCTGGGGATCTGTCTACGCTGCTACCTGTTTCTCTTGATATATCGCCTACCAGCTATCTCTCCACCTTTTCGGGGGTCTGCCTGGGGGGTCTACGTCAGAAATACAAATAATTAAAGTGGACTTACGTCTCATAAACTTCTCTTCCTTCACAACCTGAGCTCTGAGACCTTCTTCATTTCTCGGTCTGAATCCGGGTCCATTGGCATAGTTGAGACTGAGGTAAGGAAGGCCATCATTTCCCTCATCGTCAGCCGATGGTTTCACTTCCCCGAAGATGTCATTCCACCTACTGGCGTAGCCTGATATGGTCATGGAATGAGCGTGGTCTGCAGTGACTATCATGAGAGTTTCTGATGGATTCGTCAGTTCAGACACTTTTCTGACAGCTTTGTTAAGCTCCAACGTTTCATCCACAGCGAGACGCGCTTTGTTTAAGTTGTGTGCGTCATTTATTCTGCCTCCTGGAAAATGCACGGGATATTGTCTTAACACAGAGTCTATGGACTTGTCTTAACACAGAGTCTATCGACTTGTCTTAACACAGAGTGTATGGACTTGTCTTAACACAGAGTCTATGGACTTGTCTTAACACAGAGTCTATGGACTTGTCTTAACACAGAGTCTATGGACTTGTCTTAACACAGAGTGTATGGACTTGTCTTAACACAGAGTCTATGGACTTGTCTTAACACAGAGTCTATGGACTTGTCTTAACACAGAGTCTATGGACTTGTCTTAACACAGAGTCATGGGATGTTGTCTTATCACAGAGTGATCAAGTGTAACTTTACACTCTCCTTATCATTCTCAGGGGAGCTGTACAGAAAGGCTGGTTTAAGTGAAAAAAAGCTTTCTCATCTCAACCATAGATGGCGCCCGTGAAACGTGAAAGAAGGTATCAATTAAAGGATTTTTTCGATCATGGGTAGAATGGTGAACGTTACACGTGCATAAAATGAAAACTTAAACTATTTAAAAGCTTTCAATATACCTATACAATATATGTACATACCTTAAATTCACAGTATAATCGGGATACAATTTGTGTTACAAGTTGTTTCACATTTTCAATACATTTCGCAACTTAGTCCAAAAAAAAATAGTTTTGTAAGACCAGATCTGTTAGGAAGCCTAGATGCTTCTGTATCAGATCTGGGCGTGCAGTGGGACAGCTTTAAAAAAAACTGAAACCAGTTGCGATGCACTACCATTTTTAATTCTTGTTTTAACTGATTTCACTCACACTCCTTCAATAATGATATACATACAAAGTTAAAAACACTATAATTATCATTCATCGTTTACTTTGTGTGATACCACTTTTATTATTTATAAAAGTGGTATTACACAAAGTAAACGATGAATGATAAGGATAATATTTTATTACCATCCCAGAATGTTATATATGCTTTTAATAAACAAAATAAATGATATAGTTACCAAAAACGAATAAAAAGAATCCCTTCTCATTTTTCGACAGGATCTTTATAGCAGCATCCGTCATCTCTTCGAGACTCGGCTGAGTAGAATTCGCTTCCATGTGGAAGTCCATCGGACCGGGATTGAATAAGCCGAGGAGGTATTCCGTATTGTTGCTCGTCTTCAGCAGCTCTTCTCTGTTGCTAACATATTGACTTATGACTTGCTTGTTGACTTTGTCATGAGTCCATTCCGTCACCAGGTTTCTGGTGTCTTTTCTTCTTCCCTGGCTGCTGGTCATGTTGGGAAGAAAGTTTTCTCGACCCCCGCCAAGAATGACCTATAAATTAATTTAATAATGAGTCAAAGTTGGCTTCAGAATCTAAAGAAATTTGAGAGTCTTGAAATTAGAGGAATTTGAGAATCGTTGAATTTGGAGAACTTGAGATTACAAGAAGTTTGAAAAATCAAATTAATATTTTGTATTAATATGTTTTTTGCGGATGCGTTGTGGCACATTTTACAAAACTGTATAAAATTAAACTTTGTTTTTAACCTCTTTTATATTATTTTTTGACATCTCATCAAAGATGAAGAAGAATATGGAAGTCTGGGCATTTACGAGGCTGACGACCGTCATAAGCACAGACTTCCATATTCTTTTTCATCTTTGATGAGATGTCAAAAAATGTGATGAAAATAACTCCTGTAATTGGAGATAATCCAGATTTTGTGAACAAGTACTTGGACACACTCAAAATGTTGTAATCTCTTTTATATTTAGTTCCTTTTTTCAATTGATTGCACACTCTTTATCCTGCCTTCTCGCTTACTATGAATATTTTACATTTTTAATTTAAGTTTTACTTAGTTAATACCACTATTTCTTAAAATCTATTGTAACGCGTGTTTCGATGCAGTCCGCATAATTTTCACACCGTATGTAAAGCTACATTCTAAATTTTTGTGTTGGGTCCTTGGGACGTTGATAGTTGAAGAGGAAGTATGAGCTGCTTCTTTTTTTTTAGATTAATTTCTTTGTTTTTAAACATCTCTTATCAGTCATTGACAATTTACAATGTAAAACTTAAATTAAAAAATGGATTGATTTTACCACTTAATGAGCATATTTGACAGTTTAAGTTTATTACATATCCACCCCTGGAGATACAAGGAGCTTGTCGAATCCTGTTGTAGAAAATTATCAAGAATAAAAGTGGTTAAAAACAAAGTTTACTAGTATTTTATAAAGTTATTCAAATTGAATTATAATCTTGTTCTACTCAACTGTAAAATGTCTAAAAAAAACGAAATCCATAGAACATTTTCGGCGAACCGCGAGTGACGCGATAAGTTATAATTGAATCATTCGCAATCCAGAGATTGTGCGAACATGTCGAAAAGTGACTCATCGCTAGTCACTCCGCAAACGAGTTTTGCTAGCAAATAATTTTTGTGTTGATACAGCCGGGTCGTGTGCATTAAACAGTGAAGTGAGGAGAAATTAATTGCTTCTTGAATATGTTTATAATATTCAAGTAATGTAGTTGTGGTATTCAATAGTCTCACATACAAAATAAAGCCGGTAAGTCTCTTTATAACACATACATTGATAGTTAAAATCACATGTTATACTCGTACGTTTCATTTCCTAATGAAAAACAACCGCATCGAAATTTATTTATATTTATTTTATTTCATTTTAAATACAAGTTTTACTTAGTGTATATCACTTTGTCTTAAAATCAATAAAAGCACGTGTTTCGATGAATTCTGTATCATTTTTGAACACTGTAAACATTGTGGTTTTTATATATTATTTTTTGACATCTCTTCAAAGAGTATATAGAAGTCTGGGCATTTACGGGACCGACGACCGTCATAGTAATAATATCTTTCATCTTTGATGAGATGTCAAAAAATAATATGAAAATAACTCTTATAACTGGAGATAATCCAGATGTTGTGAACAAGTATTTGGACATACTCAAAATGTTGTAACTTGTGGTATTATATTTACTGGGTAAACATAAATTAAAAATTTATAGATTTTACCGAAATAATAAAAGAATTAATTATAAATCATCATACACACAATTTACGAATTACAAATTAAAATATTATGCCATAACTGAGTTTTCCCGTGCCGACGGCACTTTTTACAATGTTTTTTTTAAAATTACATAAGGTAAGTGTCTATAATACTGACCTAGTTTTTGTCTTAAGCCGGTCCATATTTTTAAAATATTTATTTAATATTAAAACGGCTTGATAATTTTTTAAATTTATTTTTATTTTTTAATGGGATAGTTTTATCCTTACAAAGTTAAAAAAATAATAGTCAAAAGTCAAGTGCATATATTAAAATCCACGCAATAAACAGTTAAAGGCTTTGTATTCAATACTGACCTATTCGAAATGGATTTTTTCATAATACTGACCGCTGTTGCCCCTATTACTGACTATGAGTGAAAAAGACAACTAAATTCATATTTTAATATATTTTACCATATGTAAACTGGAGTAAGATATAAGTATTTGTAATGGAAATAAATGTAAAAGTAAGTACTTATGTGACAATTTATTATTTATTAAAAAAAAATATATTGGTTAAACAAAATGTATTGTTAATGTATTGTTTTAAGCTCACTATAAATAAGTAATTCTGGAATGGAATAATTTCCTCTAGCATTTAGTCACACCGGTTCTGGAATTGTTTTTATGATTCCTTCTGAACTATACTATATAGTATCCTGTTTTTCTGGCACTTCCAGTTCAGGCATACCATGACCTTGATCAAAGCGGAACCATCCTTTTTGGGATTTATTACAATTCCTAAAAAATTCCCCTTCCTACTTTACAATACAGGACTCATTTTATTTTAGTTTTTACGAGGAAGATTTTTTGAAGACCCTTGGTGATTTTCAGTTTTTTTTTCTTCTTTTCTGCCACTTTATCTTCTGGCACACAGAGACTGCTTAATCTTTCGTGTCCAGAGTAAAAAAAAAACAATCCGCGGGTTCCGAAGGGGGTACTGGCAATACCCCAAGTAAAATACTAAAAATACAGGTTTTTCACAAATTCGACTAATGTCAAAATGTTTATCATGCTATTGTTATTCTATTTTTTCCATTTAAATTTGAATTTTCTGCAATAAACAATAATTTTCAAAAAAACAAAGTTGTGAAGAAGTTCTCTGCGGAAATGACATTCAATTCCGCCCAATGTTTAAGCATCACTGGACACTAGGCGCTTCGGCCGGAAACGATGCAAGCGAGAGGGGGTGAGGAGAGAAAGAGAGAGAGAGAAGCATACTACTCGGTACATACTAGCGGGTTTCTAATTTGTCGTATATTATGGTGAAAAAAAAAAACAAAGAATGATAAAAAAAATCAGAAAAAGCGAGAAACAATACAAAAATGACATTACGTTGTATGAACAGTTTGGACTTGGGTTTGGGAATATCTGTCCATCTGTAGCCTGATTTGGAAGTGAACAAATTTTCTTCATTTCTACTGTTGTCTACCATATGTACGGGCTTGACGCTGTTAGAGTCAGATTCATCAAGTTCTTGGATTATATAGTTATCTGAGTCGGCGTCGGAAGCATAATCTTTATTTTCTAACCCTAAATGGAATTCATCATCACTTATATACATACATCAGTGTCCGTATAGCTCAGAAGTTGCTCAATCATATCATCTGTCAATTGTTTTCCACTCATTGTTAGGGTAAAGTAAATATTAAAATTATGACAATTTAATTAGTGTCAAAAGGTAGATATTTATAAAATAAATATGAAAATGCAATTGCACCAAGAAATTTCAGTAGATAATTTAAATTAATAATAATTCTTATTAGAAACGAAAAAAAACACTCTGTATTTGCCAAATAACGCTTGCGTAACGAGAACACGATTCACACGCGTGCAAATTTGGGAATCTACCGCCGATGGTTAAACTGTGGAGATAGATACAGCGCTAGTAAAGAAATTGATATCCCCTTCGGAACGGGACAGTTAAACGTTGTTAGAACATTTAAGATCGTGGGATTTGGAGGTTTACAAAGAGTAACCTCATTTGGGTGTGCAACATTAGAGCATGATGGTAGTGCGCCTGATATGTATATACATATATATATATATATATATATATATATATATATATATATATATATATATATATATATATATATATATATATATATATATATATATATATTATATTTATATTCTACTAACCCTTATCCGCACCCGATGGTGCACTGCATCTGCACTGATGTTGTATTGACGCAGCGTTATCTCGATAGTTACTTACATGAAGGCAAGGTGATCACTCATGCGAGTATAGTGGAATCAGTTTATGTTTGATAATAAACAAAGTTTTTTTTGTTGATATTATGTTAAAAAAGAAAAAATAAATTGTATTTTAACATAAGAAAAATCACAAAAAGATGGCTCAGAACGAAACTCCTTTTCTGAAATAGTATGTGTTTATAATACTGATCTAGATTCGTTTCTATTACTGACCGCTGAAACTATTTATTATAATTATAAAACCAAGCAAAAATATATAGGTCAGAATTAGGCCCCCATAATCCAAAAACTGTATGCTATCCAAAGCACGCAAGAAATTTACGTATTTAAGAATTTTCACAAATTTATGTAAACTTTAAAAATGCTCTCGTCTTACTCATTACTGACCTATAGGTCAGTAAAGGAAACTTATGAAATTTCGGGTGAATGTAATACTGACAACTTTTATTTTATAAATGTATTGTATTAATCATAAGGTTATTTCACAAATACTTTGTTTTTTGTAAATTCAATACACTAAACTAACTAACACATATAAAATATTAGTAAATATCAATCATATAAAAATAATACACCTTTAAAATAAAACTTGAAAGATTAGGCTTGTCTGTTAAGGATTTTCCGTGTGCGCGCGCTACTTGCCAGATGTCCAAACTTTAATTGATATTTCAAATATGAAAAATCAAAATATTGACTGTAAAACATTGTCATCACATAACACAAGCATGGCTGCAGTGTTGGTAATATTAAAAATTAGTAATAATTGAACCAGTATCTTATTATCTGTTGTTTCTTTGAAATAGGTCAGCAATAGGGGCTAGGTCAGTTTTATAGACACTTACCTTATATGAATACAAATTGTTTATGACGTGCAATCAAATATTTCAAGGCCGAATGACGCGATCTATTTCCGACCAAGCCATTTCCTTTATCCATTTATAAATAGCTTTTTTATATTATTTTTGACATCTCATCAAAGATGAAGAAGAATATGGAAGTCTGGGCGTTTACGGGGCTCACGACCGTCATAGGCTGGTTTAAGTGATCACTTTACACACGTGTGACATACCAAACTACGGTGACGTATGACGTATGACGTATGACGGTCGTCAGCCCCGTAAATGCCAAGATTTCCATATTATCATCTTTTATATATATCTCATATTCATCTTTGATGAGATGTCAAAAATGAATCTCCAATAATAGGAGTCATTGTCAAATTTGAAAATAACTCCTATTATTGGATGTCCGCCTCCGTAGTGTAATGGTCAGCACGCTCGGCTACCGTTCTGGAGGTCCCGGGTTCGATTCCCAAGGGGGGTAAAATAAATATAAGTGATTCTTTCACTGTCATATTAATTCAATATTACCCTGGACTGGTACCTGAAGCGGAGGGCTGATCACCTTTCCTTCATGTGTAAAACGATCAAGATAATACTGCGTTTATATGACGCAGTGCCCTATGCACCATTGGGGTGCGGATAAGGGTTTTATTATTATTATTATTATTATTGGATATAATCCAGATTTTTTATTTGGATTATCGATTGGATAAGTATTTGGACACACTCTAAATGTTGTAAAATCTTTTTTTTTATATTAAGTTTCTATTTTTAATGAATTTATAGATAGTGGAACCAGGTTGTTCAACTTTATTGCATACTTACTAAACAAAGTTTTTTTTTACCAAAAGAGGTATGTGTTTGATGATTTTTTAATTAAATTGAACACTTGAATAATCCACTGAATTGAGTATTATTTTTATTTACGACTAGTTTCGAAAACGACAATTGTTTTCATCTTCTGGTACAAATTAAAACAAATAAATTCAGTTTAAATTTGTACCAGAAGATGAAAACTAGTCGTCAATAAAAATAAAACTCAATTCAGTGGATTATTAAAGTGTTTAATTTAATTAAAATAATCATGTCATTCCACAAAGTTAATGCCGAATCAATAAATAATATATATATATATAACGTGGTAATATTTTCCTTTTGAAAATTAAGTGTAAATAATATGTAAAGTGGGTGTATAATAATAAAATAAACAATGTGTTGCTTTGTAATTAAAGTTTATTCTTAATTTATCTTTATAATCATTTTTATATCTATCTATCTATCTATCTATCTGATTCTGACAGTTAATAATATTATCGGAAGTCTTTTTGTTTTATTCTGAGAGACGCATGCGGCATCTGGTGGTAGAACTGTTTTATGTAGGTACTTTTTGTAAGTACTTAATAAAATGTATAGGTAGGTACCTAGGTATTTTATTACATCTCCCCCCTTGGGGATGAAAATTCATAGTAAAATTTTCACTCGTCCTCCGTATCATCTTCTTGTAGTGTAGGGACTGGTATAAGCTTAGTGATATGATAAAGTTTTTTTTTTTTTTTTTTTTTTCTTTCTTTCTTTTTTCCTTCTTTTTTTTTATCTTTTTTTTTCTTTCTTGTTTTTTTTTCTTTCTTTTTTTATTTTCTTTTTTCCGTTCTTTTTTTTCCTTTCTTTTTTTTGTATTTTTTTTTCTTCTTGACCCTTTTAAAGTAGACACAGTTTTTTTTCAATCCATTTGTTTTTATCTTTTGAATTCCTTCATTTTTATTCTGACCTCTTAAAGTATCTTCTAATCTAACCAAATTTACAACTTTTAATTGTTCATCTGCATTTTCATTCGAGTTTAATACTGGATTCCTGCTTAGACAATCTACTTCTAAATTCTTCTTTCCGGGAGAATATTTTATTTTATCTTTCGTAGAAGTTTTTTCTACTTTGTTTTTATTTTCATTTTTCAAGCACTGTTTCTGTGTTATTTGTATGTCTTTATTTTTATCCTGATCTTTTAAATTATCTTCTAATTTAACCAAATTTACAACTTTTAATTGTTCATCTGCATTTTCATTCGAGTTTAATACTGGATTCCTGCTAAGACAATCTACTTCTAAATTCTTCTTTCCGGGAGAATATTTTATTTTATCTTTCGTAGAAGTTTTTTCTACTTTATTTTTATTTTCACTTTTCAAGCACTGTTTCTGTGTTATTTGTATGTCTTCATTTTTATTCTGATCTTTTAAAATATCTTCTAATTTAACCAAATTTACAACTTTTAATTGTTCATTTGCATTTTCCTTCGATTCTAATACTGGATTCCTGCTCACACAATCTGCTTCGAAATTCTTCTTTTCTGGAGTATATTTTATTTTATATTTTGTAGAAATTTTTTTCACATGATTTTTATTTTTAATTTTATCACTAGTTCTTAAATTTCCACGTCTTCTTTGATTATCTTCTAATCGCTTTCTTTGATCATCTTCTAATTTTTCTCTCTCACTCCGAACATATTGTAGTAATTGTTTTAATACATCTAATGTTTCATAATCCATTTCCAATTAACAAAATTGTCGTTTTATAACGTGGTAATATTTTCCTTTTTATTATTAATCTTATCATCCTCCTTTGTTTTAAACCAGCACGTTGCTTCAGAGTGATATCGAGTTCCCTTATTTAAATTTTCACAAATCTTACATGGACTTTTATCTTTAATTTTACCACTAGTTCTTAGATTTCCATATCTTCTTTGATCCGAAAACCTTTTTTTATTTACAATGTTTTCGTGTTTTTTTACTTCATTGAATAAATCGACTGTATCTTCTAATTTTTCTCTATCAATCTTATTAATTATAAATTCTGGTAAACCAGCCACAATAAGATCTACTAAGGTACCCATGTCGATCGTTCTTCTCATCTCCAACAAAAGTTTTTCCTTCCTTATGGCATAGTCTAACAAGGAACCGTCGTTATATTTAAAAGATAATGCAAACATTACATGGTTCCATCCCTTGTTTGTAAATGTTTTACAAAAGTTGTTTTTCCATACTATCCATTCTGAGTTCATGGAAAATTTTATCATCATCGAACTGTACCAATCTTCACAACTTTTATCCATAAACAATCTTAATATTTCAATTTTTTTCTCATCCGTTATCACCTCAAAACGTGTACATTCTTTTTCAAAAATATCCATCCACTGGTTTGCATTAGGATTTTTGCTTGTAAATTTTTCAATGATGAACTTCTCTGAAATATCTTTTAAATTTTGATGTTTGCTTACCTGAGCATTTTGTATTAATTTTTCTAGTAAGTTTTCTAATGTTTGAGGAGCAGTATCCATTTTATTTTTATTTTGTTTCTTCATTTTTGATTAACAAAATTGTCGTTTTATAACGTGGTAATATTTTCCTTTTGAAAATTAAGTGTAAATAATATGTAAAGTGGGTGTATAATAATAAAATAAACAATGTGTTGCTTTGTAATTAAAGTTTATTCTTAATTTATCTTTATAATCATTTTTATATCTATCTATCTATCTATCTATCTGATTCTGACAGTTAATAATATTATCGGAAGTCTTTTTGTTTTATTCTGAGAGACGCATGCGGCATCTGGTGGTAGAACTGTTTTATGTAGGTACTTTTTGTAAGTACTTAATAAAATGTATAGGTAGGTACCTAGGTATTTTATTACATATATATGTGTCTGATGTGTTTTATCTTGTACAGTTCGATGTAAGATATTTATCTATGTAAGCTATATATTAAGTCTTCATCTTCAAACTCTTATTCGCACCTCAATGGTGCATAGGACACTGGATCATGTAAACGCAGTGTTGTCTTGATCGTTAAACACTTGTAGAAAAGGTGATCAGCAAAATAAATTGTGTTCATCTGTGATAACTTTTTTAAACGCACAATAAATCGTTAAGAAAAATCTCTTAGTGAAATTTTGTCACCTCCAATCGTTATTGTAAATGCATTATTAAAACGATCTTTTTCAATAATAATAATTCAATAGAAGAGACGAAGAATGTTTGTAAAGACAGAGTGGTGTGGCGTTCGATTCTCTCTTCCTACCCCTGCGGGGAAGCGGCGTGATGGTTAGTTACTTTAGTTAGTTATTTATATATACATATAAATATATATTTATATATATATAAATATATATATATATATATATATATATATATATATATATATATATATATATATATATATATATATATATGTATATATATATATATATATGTATATATATATATATATATATATATATATATATATATATATATATATATATATATATATATATATATATATACGGAGGCTACCGTTCTGGAGGTCCCGGGTTCGATTCCCAAGGGGGGTAAAATAAATTTTAGTGAATTTTTCACTGTAATATTTATTCAATATTACCCTGGACTGGTACCAGAAGCGGAGGGCTTCCTTCATGTGTAAACGATCAAGATAACACTGTGTTTATATGATGCAGTGCCCTATGTACCATTGGGGAGCGGATAAGGGTTTTATTATTTATTATATTTATTATATATTTTTTTAAAATTGTTTTTTAATTTCTTATTCTTTCAAAAAACTACTTAAAAAAGAAAAAAAATATACAAAAATAATGTTAAAAATAAAAAAAATTCATCGGCAAACATGTCTTTGAACTATTTAGAGGTTATGTTCCTTAATACTTCTGTCACTGATATCAGCCACGATTAAAATGAGTATCCTTATCATTCAAGGGTGATAACGATAAAATAGTAAACAATTTGGCAATTTAACTCTTTACCGATCTCCAACATGCCTTGATATATGGCTGACTCTTTCAATGTCATATGAACTATGTACTACCATAAGTAGTAAATACAGAAAAATTATTTTTAACGACATAGAATCTCGAAATTGTTTTCACGCTGATAGAAAACCATAAGTATTTAGCTCACACCTTTCAAAAACGTCACCTATCAAAAAGCTTGATTTTTTAGAAGATCGTTTTTAAATTTTAAAAATATAATGAAATGCATAAAAATAATTATCAAGCCACTTATTGAACTTTTTACTGTGCAACAGATCTTTTTAGGTTAAACCTGAATGTTTTTTCTCCATTTCAAAAATATTTAGGATATTTAAAAAATTAATTTAACAATACCTTTCCTTCAAAATGCAAAAACAACACTTTCTGCCTTGTAGCGGGTAAATATTAAGTGAAAAATATGCTTCTTTTGCTGGGATGTAGTAAATTTTCGGGGCATTCCGAAAACATGCACAACTGACAATTAGCGATTTTTGATATGTGACGTTGTTGAAAGGAGTTAGCGATTTGTGTATTTTGTAAATAAAAAGCAGAAAATAATATAACAGTAAACTGAAATGATTTTTTTGTTATTTTCAAGATTTTTATTCATATATCAAATAAGAAGAATATGGAAGTCTGGGAATTTACAGCGCTAACGACCTACTATCGGCTGTTTTGAGTGATCACTTTACACACTGTGTAATATTCACTGTATTCATCACTGAAAAATCATACTACTGAAATTTCGGAAACTTATAATTATATTTATGCCTTTGAAGAGATAATTCTTATGCTTTTTTTTCGGTGACATCTACAGTGGAAATTTGTAAGTTATTATCAGCAGAAATATTCCTGAAATGAATGCAAGATTCCACCTGAATGTTTTTTACATACTATACGCCTAAAAATATAATTTTCAATCATTTTTTAACGAGGTTTTTTTTACAATGATTAAAGAAAACACTTGTTTTATACCACTTGCGTTTTATTAAAGACTACATATTTCAGAAGTAAAAACTTCCATCATTCAGGTCTATATAATAAATTTATTACACAGACCTGAATGATGGAAGCTTAACTTCTGAAACATGTAATCTTTAATAAAACTCAAGTGGCATAAAACAAGTGTTTTCTTTAATCATTGTAACATGTCTTACCACAAAGTTAATGCCGAAACAATGAATAAAAGGTTTTTTTAGCAGTATTTTTGTATTCTAAAAAAATTGGGGGAAAAAAATATTGTGAATGATATGTCACAATTTATTAAACATAGATTAATAATCACAAAACATGGAACTAACTCGTCAATATCGTATTTCGTATATCAATTATCATAGAGTCAATCGTTTCTGGAACCTTTTAATGATAAAGATAAAATGAGCTATATATTATTAGATTAAAACAAATATTTTTAGCTTTTCCACATTATTTTTATTTGACCAGCGACTGGGTTTTGTCGTTACAGACATCATCAGACTAGTGGGAGGCTATACAAATTGTTATGTTATATATAAAACAAGGCAAGAGTTGATAACCATGATTTGATATAATTTTATTGAGAAATTAATTTAATTTGTGTGAATTTAAGTATTGTGTGATATTAAAAATATTTTTTATAATAATTTATTTTGATAAATTATTATCAAAATAATAGCGCATAGTTGTTAATATGCCAGGTTTAATAAAGCTAAAGTGTTGGAATCAATAATTTAAATGGCGCCATTTTTTGTAAAATCTACCTCAAACGCGCTTCATTGTGATTCAATCGGGAAAAAGAAAATTGAATTGTGCAAATGATTTAGCAAAAAAGTGAGTTTTTAGTTTTTTCCGATTTCAAATCATTCTTAAATCAAGTCTCACTGTTTCCAACTCCTGGTCGAAAACCATTCCACACCACCAGTTCTGCAACAGCCAAGGCACGCTCGTCAAATTAAGCGCACTGGTTGCGAACTGGTGATATTACTTTACTAAAGGCAGTACTTACCTTAAATTTGTATCCGGGATTTTTGTGAATCAGCTGGTATGCCAAATCGTGACAATCTTCAGGGTCCATATCATTTTTCATTATATCTGCATCACTTTCCCATGAAGAGAAGCTGCTGTGACCATATGTACTAGCCACTGATGGCTGGGTCACACCGCTTGTAGTTACAATTCCTATCACAAGTAAAACATATATGTATTTTAAATATTTAAAGCACTAGCTTTGTTTCTTGAATGTTTTCCGCAGATACTTTGTGGCACATTTTATAATATCTTTAAAAAATTAATTAACTTTGTTTTATATTTTTCTAAATTTGCTGAACATATGTATTTTGAATATTTAAAGCACTAACTTTGTGGATCATTGCAATATATTATTTGGGGAAATAAAATAACTTCGTTTTTGATCCACTCAAAGAGCAATAGACTAAAATTAAATATGCTGTTCTTTATATATAAATTTTTAAACTATAAATTACCCAATAATACCCATTAATAATAAGGATAAAATAAGACTGCGATTGTTGAAAAAAAACGAGTCACGAAATTGTTTAGAGTATAAGGGTTTGAAAATGTATGATGAGATGCCTGAACGTATGAAGAATGAAAAGAGTCTGAAAGATTTTAAAAATCAATGTTTTGTTTACTGTTAGAAGATATATATATATATATATATATATATATATATATATATATATATATATATATATATATATATATATATATATATATATATATATATATATATATATATATATATATATATATATATATATATATATATATATATATATATATATATATATATATATATATATATATATATATATATATATATATATATATATATATATATATATATATATATATATATATATATATATATATATATATATATACATATATATATATATATATATATATACAGTGGGTGGCCAAATTATTAGGGACACTTGTACTTTTTTGTAATTTCCAAGTTTAAATGAATTTCGTGGTCAAATAAATTCGTTGTAATTATTTTTTCTAATGTATTTTTGTTGCTGGTATCATGATTATTATTTTGAAGATGTGGCAATACTGTGAAATATAAAAAAGTGAGTTTTTTTCTCATTTGGATGTTGATTAGTGAAAAATGGTATTAGTGTGAGCTCAGTTAATATTTTTTCAAACCATTTTTGTGTAAGTTTTTTGAGTTCAAGACCATAAAAACGTAAGTATTTTTTAATAATTTATTTATTTTGCTAATTCAACAAGTTGATTTCTATTCATTTTAAACTCAAATTCAATTTAGTTTGAACTGAACCATAATATTCTCAATTTAAGTATGGGCAAGTCTTCAAACACATCTCTAAGAAAATGTAGGGAAGTTATAACCTGACTACTTCATTCCACATATTTCCAGAGAGAAATAGCAGCACTTACAGATGTTTCGAAGTCATGAGTTCATCGGATACAAAGAAAAATTGATAAAAACCTGCCTCTGGAATCAGCCCGCTTCGGAAAAAAAGGCAGAAAAAGGATCAAAACTCCGCGTGGTACCCATAAAATCAGGGACATCTATTTCCAAAATCGTAAAATGTCTGTTGATTGTCTAATTGTTGTTAATTTTTGTTGATAAACAATGAAGGAATTAATGTCTTCAAAAGGACAGTTCAGAGACGGTTAGTTGAAGTAAATCTAATGGGTCGACGTCCAACCAAAAAACTAGGCCTGACTGAGGCATGAAGAAAAACGACTCTTATGGGCCAAAGAACACCGGAATATGACTATTTCAGACTGGAATCGAGTATTTATGACTTTTATTTGTATAATAAAATAAAAAGATAATTAAACATACACATTTTTGCAATCATGGTAATACTTTATAGGTCTGCTTCTAAGACGAGTCAACATTTAAAATTTTGGTGGGAAAAACTTCATTCTTCCGACGTGGCCCAGGAGAAAAATTCCACCCGGACTGCCTTGTGAAGAAGGCTAAAAACACCCTGTTAGCATATTGTTGTGGTCCATGATCTCATTTAAGGGTATGGGACGATTCTATATCATGGAAGGGACCATGAGGCAAGACTAGTACCAGTGAGAACTGAAAAGTCGGCTCCACCCGAGGCTAAGGAATGGTTCCCTGGTGATGAAGAGTATGTGTTTATGCATGAATAGGTACCGTGTCATAAAGCCAGAAATGTTACCGCATTCCCGGCTGAAAAAAACGTCTATTGAGTATGTGTTTTGCCTTGCCCGGGCAATTTCCTGGATATGAACCTCATTGAAAACATTTGGAGGCTAACGAAACGGGAAATGGATAAAAAAAGTCATCACCACCAAGCGGTTACTGATAGAAACTCTTATCAGAGTATGGCATGGTAACCTTAATCTTCGGCACAATGCAAAAATCTGCATAGAAAGCATGCCCCGACGTTTGGAAGTTGTAATTGCAGCAAAGGGTGTTATTACTAAATATTAAGGTTTTTTCTGAAATTTTTGAATAATCGCTTTTTTTGATAAAAATAAATTACTTTTATTAAATGTATGATTTTATTTTTTCTATATTTTAAATGAAGCACCCCAATAAAAAAAAATAGTTAAAAAACCCAATTATTTGCTCATTAAATTCATTTGATCATGAAAATTACAGGAAATTCAAGATGTCCCTAATAATTTGGCCACCCACTGTGTATATATATATATATATATATTATATATATATATATATAATATATATATATATATATATATATATATATATATATATATATATATATATATATATATATATATATATATTTATATATATTTATATATATATATATATATATATATATATATATATATATATATATTTATAAATATATATATTTATATATATATATATATATATATATATATATATATATATATATATATATATATATATATATATATATGTATATATATATATATATATATATATAAGTATATATTTATGATGTAAATAATAGTGTAACATAAGCTAATTCAAAAAATTAATAAATATAAATTTAAAAAGTATTTTTTTTCACAAAGAGAAAACTGAGACAGTTGCTGACTGATATCAGGAGGTGTCCTATCTGAATCATGTGCTAAGAAAATAAAAGTTTGAGCTATTGCACCCAATCCTAAAAGGTAAAATAGAGGGTCGACGAGATGTGGAATCTCTCAGAAGACAGATCTCCTGGCTCCGAAATATACTAGATTGGACGGGGATCAGGACCGTCAATGCGTTGTTTAGAGCTGCCCAAGGCAAGGACAACTACTCTCAAGTGATAGTTGACGTCAGGGAGACTTGATATGACACGCACAGAGGAAGATCCTTACTATCATTAATGCAGACAAACCTCTGAAACAGAGGCTTGAGGAGTTACTCCTTGTTAATTGAGTTAAAGTAATTAGTAATTGAAATACTACTTAAACGTATCTTTGTATGTCCAAACCATCTATTTTATAGTGAATATTACAAATTATTAATGAAAATGTATAATGTAGGAGGACCTGACATGACACGAACAAAAGAAGATGAATACATGTATTATTTCGTGTGTTCAAAAAAACATATAGAACTTATATTATTTTTCGACATCTCATCAAAGATGAAGAAGAACATGGACGTCTGGGCATTTACGGGGCTGACAACCGTCATAGGCTGGTTTATGTGATCACTTTACACACGTGTAACATTCACCAATTCTACCCATCATTGACAACCTTCTTCTCCGTCTTAATCCTCATTGCTGAGGGTTGTGACCCTTGCAGAAGCAATGACTCTTCTCCAGTTATCCCTTGACTGCGCTGCACCTAGCGCTCCAACCACTGAGGTGCCTGCTGCTGCCTTAATTTGATCGGTCCATCGTGTGGGGATCTTCCTCTCCCTCTCTTTCCCTCCAGGCTACCGATCACAACTAGGCGTTCCAGGCTATCCTCGTTGCCACGCGCAACGTGTCCAAAGAACTGGAGAATCCGTCGGGTACAGATATTGGCCAGAGACAAGCCTTGACAACCACACTACTCAAATTCTTGGAAGTTCTGTATACATATGAACCAATTTAAAAACCTTGTTCTTGAATCACTAGAACTTCACTAGAGACATCTCTTGGTGAGATGTAAGGAAGCTTTTTTATTCAGCAGAAACTCTTATATTAGTATGTGAGGTCCGAATCCTGGACACACTCAAAAGGTTGTAAATAAATTGTATTTTATTGTTAAAAAACATATTGAAATCAATATTGTGATAGTTGTTTCGCCCAGTTATGGCATTTTCAAACGAATGTGAAGATTAAATGGACTGACGGCCCTTAAATAGCTATACAATTCTAGGTACTTAAGTAATAGTTTTAACATTTGCAGTAATAATTTAAAACCATTACTTAAGTATCTAGAATTGTATAGCTTTTTAAGGAGCGTCAGTTCATTTAATCTTCACATTCGTTTGGAATGTGAAGATTAAATGGAAGATTAAACCACACTTCTCAAATTCTTGGAAGTTCTATATATATGAAACAACTTTAAAAAACATTATTCTTGAATCACTAGAACTTCACTAGAGACATCTTTTGGTGAGATGAAAAGAAGCTTTTTATTG
Source organism: Brachycentrus maculatus (assembly GCF_059751285.1). Lineage (NCBI taxonomy): Eukaryota > Metazoa > Arthropoda > Insecta > Trichoptera > Brachycentridae > Brachycentrus > Brachycentrus maculatus. The sequence continues at coordinate 2,784,806 of NW_028280931.1, read as the reverse complement.
ATCAGAAACTCTTTAATTAGTATGTGAGGTCCGAATCCTGGATTCTACGAATCCTTATTTTATTGAACACGACTCCCATGTACAACGCTTGGCTGCAATATCTGTATGGACATGGGAGCCGTGTTCGATGTACAAAATGTGATACGTCGTCATTACCAACTGATTTTCCTGCTTCCAGGGCCCACTCGACGATAGTCCCGAACTTCTCTCCTTCGACGTCGTCAGGTATTCCACATCTCAGGACCGCACCCGTGGCGGGGGTCCCTATGATCCCGGCCCTTCCTTTAACACCCCTGAGGTATGCGGTAGCAGTGCAAGCCTCGTCCCCGACCTGGGCATCTACGCAGTAAGTCTAAAAAAATATTAATTTATTTTATTATCGAAAATATGCATGAAACACCGAATATAAACATCGAATATATACTTCAAAAATGTGTCAAATTTTTATATTAAAAAATACATATATTATGATACTCGTATTTCCATGTATCGTAGTCATACAGGAGAAAGTGACCAAGTGCATTTTTTACAAAAACGTGATCATTGACTATTTGATATCTTTCTAGCTTAATATTGCCCTGAAAAATATATTATATTGCCCTGAAAAATATAATATATTGACTTTGTTGAAAATGACTAACTGCATTGATGTTTATTTTCTTGCCAAGCAAAGCTGACTTAAATGGTCCTCCTGAACATTTTACGTTTTGTCAGTTGGTCACTTTCTCCTGTACAACTACGATTTGTATAAATTATCGTTAGAAATCACAAAAACAATTATACTTTTAATAAAAAACAAAGACATAATAATACATACATATATATATATATATATATATATATATATATATATATATATATATATATATATATATATATATATATATATATATATATATATATATATATATATATATATATATATATATATATATATATATATATATATATATATATATATATATATATATATATATATATATATATATTGGAAGATGTAAACATATTCTCCACTTAACAGTCTTGAATTCTTAATATAATTAACTGCTAAGTGGAGCAAATTAATTTGTATACCAAAATGTCGACACATTTAAAAAAATTTAATTTGTTTTTTTGTTGTTCTTTTGTTTTAGGTGAATTGATAGACTGCATTTTTTGGATGAGGATCAACTAGTCGTTTTAACATTTATCATACCATTTTAATTTATTCGGATTTAGTCACAGTGATACCAAATGGATTCTAAAAATATGGATAAGTTAAAAGAACCTACTCAATTTCTCAGTGGGGATGACTCACACATCAAAAAACGACTGAAATCATTCGTCGAGAGGTTCGAAGAAATTTTTACGGAAAAGATGAATAAATTCAACGATGAAGCAATGGGAAAGTTACAAAAATCAAGTCAAACGTCTAAAGTTGTGCGCAAGGGAGCAAAATCTCTCGGTGGAACGGGGGGGGAGATATTTGGACAAATATTTAACCTTGTTGATACGAAGATACATTTAAGTAGAGCGAAAACAATTGTCAAATTTCTTTACGAAGATGAAATCGAACTTAAAAGTATATTAATTTCTGCTGGCTTGTCCATTTTCCAATGTTACGAATCTCAATTTGTGGAAGTTAACGACCAAGGAGGCTGGCGGATTGCCATGAACCAATTAGCCCAAGACGCAGTTGATAGAATCATGAATGGAATAGAAGAATACGAAACAAATTGTAAAGAAAATAAACTCCAAACCATTACGGAAAACTCCTTGGAAACATTGTTAATCAAATGTTTCGTCAATGGTAAATCTAAAGGATATTTGAAATCAATTATGCCAAAGCTAACTGTTTCTTTTAAGAATAAGGAGTGTTCAATTTCAGAAATATACAGTAACGTTGGATTAGTAACACTAAATAAATGTTATGAAGCTGATAAATACTATACTAAAAAAAATAGAAATAATGAAGAATTTGGTTATCGCTTGCTTTTTGCATATGAAAAAGAGGATTCAGCAAATCCCTTAACTTCTTATTGTGAGTGCCACGAAAAGAAGAATAGATATGTTTATAAACTACGCCCGGAAGCTTTGATCGAAATGAAGGAAGAAATGTTAAAACCAGAAGAAAGCGAGAGTGAAAAAAAAATAGAGAATATACACAAATCACTGAAAGAGGTGGAGAAAAAAACCGATATGGTTTTAACGAATATAAAAAACTTCGACGGTACGCGAAAAAGTAAAGTATTTAAAAATATCTGGTTCGGTATGAATGATAAGCATCCATCGCAGTTCTTCACTGGAAGAGGTGGAGTTTTACAGAAATTGGCTTCACACAATATCTCCGATATTCCGATAGTAGTAATCAGCGGATTAAGTGGGGTCGGTAAAAGTGAGTTGACTGTAAAGTTCGCCTGTTCAAATTTCACCGAGGATGATAGCGTCGTGTGGATCAACGCGGAATCTCACGCTTCAGCTAAACATTCGTTTCAAAGTTTGTACGTAAAACTAGGATTTCGTTTGAAGGATAATGACGGGGATGAAAAATCAGTCAAAGTTATTGTCGAAGACCTTTATGAATACTTTTTGAAAGGAAACAGGGTCCTTTGTATATTTGACGATGCCCAAAAAATCTCAGACATAAAAGACTTTTTACCGATCGGTCAAATATCAATCTCGAAAACACTCATGATTTTAATAACCTCAAAAAACTCGGAGTGGAAACATTTTGAAGTCAAGAAAACGGAACTTATTGTGCTTTCTGATTTCGAGGATAACGAAGCGAAAGAATATATTTGCAGTCGTTTAAATATCGAAAATATAGAGAGCAATAAAGTTGAGGAATTGGTTAAAAAGGTGTACAACTTTCCACTCGCCTTGCAACAGGCAGCCGATCTAATATCTCACGAAATAGAATCCCTTCAGAATTTGCACCCAGATCTCACCATAGAAGAATATTTAAAAACGTTTGATAAAAATACCGAGGATCTTCTCAAATCACAATCGTATATCTCCTTTGAAGATGACAATAACCGCAAAACCATTTACACGACAATGCGGTACGTCGTTGATAAGATACACACGAACCAAGTATTTGGAACCCGAGCGATGCAAATATTACGAATATTAGCCTATTTTTCTGTTAGCACCACATCTAAAATCTTCTCCTATTTTGTAAAAGAAGATATTGTATTAGGAAACATCATTCAACTTTTAAAAGTCCACTCGATCGTAAAAATTCTCGATGGAGAACTACAAGTTCACGGCCTAATACAAGAAGTTGTTAGGTTGCACCTCCAAGAAGAAAAAAAAGAAGAAGAAGTTTTGAACGACTGCCTTGTGCTATTGGATAACCATCGAGACAACGACTCTCATAATATACATTGTAATTCTGTATGGAATTACGCCTATAAATACAACACTCTAATTGACAAATTTATTATCAGCGTTGACCACAGTGGGTTCAAGACCAGTTTTTTTCATTTGATGATCACCGGCAATACATTTGAAGTCATTTGTGAAGTTATTGATAAAATTTCGATTTTAAATAAGGGAAAGTTAAAATCCATCATCAATTCCGCAGACAAAGCTAGAGACACCGCGTTGCACAGGGCCGCTCTAAGAGGCGACATAAGATTAGTCAGATTCTTACTTGACAAAATGGCAAATCCCAACAAAATAAATGAGTATAATTTTACACCACTTCATGTTTCTGCCAGAAATGGACATCTGGAAGTGGTGAAATTATTGATCGAAAGAACAAATGTCGGGACAGAGACGAGTTATAAATTCACAAGTTTGCACTTGGCAGCCATGAACGGATATTCTGAAGTAGTGGAGTTTCTCTTAGCCAAGAAAGCTGATGTGAACGCTTCGACTAGCCAGAACTTTACACCGTTGCATTTCGCGATTTCGAGAAATTATTTAGATATCGTTAAAATATTGCTTGATCACAACCCGAATGTTAATGCTAAAACAAATTATAAAGAGACTGCCCTGCACATCGCTTCAAGACGCGGATTGTTAGATACAGTTCAAACTCTGGTAGAAAAAGGAGCTGACGTAAATGTACAAAATAAAACCGAATTCACCCCCCTACATTTTGCAGCCCTCAAAAATAACGTGGAAGTTGTAAAATATTTGATTGACAAGAAAGCAGATTTGGCTCGCGTTTCTAAAAAGGACAAGACTGCCTTCGAAATAGCGGCAAGGGTGGGAAATTTGGATGTTGCAAAGGAATTTATTGAAAATGAAAAAAGTTCGAGAATTATTCATAGTCAACTGGAAAGAGCAGCCACTTTAGCTATCGAATTCAATCACTTGGATGTGGCAGAATATATTGAAAAACATATCGATTCAAGATCTAACTAAATGAAAGTACAGGAATATCCCAAGGTGTGTAAAAAATAAGTTCCGTAATAATTTAAGCAAAACTAATTTTTATTGATACATATTTCAACATAGATGAAGAAGTAATATATTATTAGATTAAAACCAATATTTTTGGCTTTTCCACTTTATTTTTATTTGACCAGCGACCGGGTTTCGTCGTTACCGACATCATCAGACTGGTCAAATAAAAATAAAGTGGAAAAGCTCAAAATATTGGTTTTAATCTAATAATATATTAAAAATGCAATTCCATCACGAAGTGTCAGTGGATAATATAAATCTATTAGATGAAGAAGAATGTGGAACTCTGGTCATTTACAGGGTTTACGACATGTCATAAGCTGTTTAAAGTTAAAAGAAAATGGTGATATAAATAAAACTTCTGAATGAAGAGGAACCCTGAAAAAACGAACAAAAATTTGGTTTCAAAACATTATGAAGTCGAATTTGTAATTTGATTAAGTGTAACAAATAAAATTGGTTGAGTAAAATTGAGATTTTTTCTTCTTTATCAGCACCCAGATTTTTTTATTTAAAATTATTTTTTGCATGTTACTTCTTTAGTACCATCTACAGTCCCTAGTAGTCTATAGTAGATTGTCCAGACCTTTTATCACTTATCAATTTTATAGTCCCGGTAGCACAGACCAGAAACAAAAAAATAAAAAATAATAAACCCTTATCCGCACCCCAATGGTGCATAGGGCACTGCGTCATATAAACGCAGTTTATCTTGATCGTTTACACATGAAGGAAAGGTGATCAGCCCTCCGTTTTAGGTACCAGTCCAGGGTAATATCGAATAAATATTAGAGTGAAAAAATCACTTATATTTATTTGATCCCCCCTGGGAATCGAACCCGGGACCTCCAGAACGGTAGCCGAGCAGGCTGACCATTACACTACGGAGGCAGACAAAACGTTATTTAAAATCCCTAAAATGTATACCAAGTCCTATCACAATGATTTTTTTAATCGAGCCTGTGATATGTGCAATGTAATACTTAATGAAATGGACATCAAAAATGTTTCTTTTAAAACGTTTAAGAGAAATATTGTTGATATCTATTTGACTATTTAATTATTCGATTAAGAAATATAAGTTATAATATTATATAGTTATACTTATGAACATGGCTGTTTTTTCTTAGATTACTTTTAAGTGAAAACCTGTAATTGGAAATAATTTTTAATTTTTATTACATTTTGTTATTTTTGGTAATTATTTTGTTGGTTTTACAATAAATAAATAAATAAAATAATGTTACTTAATAATAAATGTTTGCATCGGGCCTAACGCTTACACGTGCCAAATTGTTTATCGATACCTGATCATTATCGATCTAAAAACGCATCACAATTGCATAACATATCCTTGCACTAAGACATGTAATTGTAAGTATGTTTGTACATACATTCAGGAAGAATCACATATAAATTTCATGAATGTCTCTGGTAATAAAAAGAAAACTTACTAAATTCAACCATAAAAGGTGACATAGTGTTGAAGAAAAATAAAATATTTCTTATCATCAGAGCAACAAGTGAAGAAAACAAATGGTACGTTATTTCGTACCATTTGTTTTCTTGGCAAATATGATTATTTTATTTGTTAAATTCTCATTCTTTTATTTTTTTAATTTTTATCAACAACGCTGATAACTAGAAAGCAGTATATTGAAATGAAAAAAAAAAACATTTTTCGATTTAGCAGATCATTTTTTTTAGTTTGTAAATGATCCGTTTAACTTGCTTTCAACCTAAAATCATAGATGGCGCTAGTAGTTTCAAATTATATAAAATGGTACTGAAAAAAGTACGTAGGAATGATGTCGGTATTAGTTAAGACTCCTATAATATAAGTATATCGTAGTCTACAACAGAAAGTGACCAACTAACAAAATGTAAAATGTTCAGTAGGGCTATTTAAGTCACTTTTGCTTGGTAAGAAAATAATCATCTATGCAGTTAACCATTTTTAACATGTAAATATATTATACTTCTAAGTTTAAAATCCTTTGGGATTTTTTCAGAGCAATATTAAGCTAGTAAGATATCAAATGGTCAAAAATCACTCTTTTTTTCAAAATGCACTTGGTCACTTTCTCCTGTATGACTACGATATCTTGAAAACCCAGTGTCTGATAAAGAAAAAAATGTTCGAACCCTGATGTATGGAAATGAAGCATGGAGTTGAAAGAAGATTGAATGCAGTCAAAATGCATACCAAAACGATGTATTATACTCGTAGATGTTCGAAATAAGGAAAGAATGCAAGGCTGAGATAAGCATTATCGGTAAAATTACGAAAGGTGTGTTGAAATGGTTTTGGCACACGGAACTCCTGGGTAAGGAAAGAATGGTGAAATAAATTTATGAGGCGAATGTTGTTGGAAATAGAATGGCTTTGATTGCTTGCTGAAGTATTTAAATACTTGAGCGTGGTCAGGTCAGGAGCCAGAAATATGTATGAGGAGATGCATGAATGTGGAAGAGCGGAGATTGTTTGCAAAGACGGTCCCATCCCGTCTTTGGTTTAGGAAAATTTCGATGAACAAGAAAGATACATCCACCATTTGTCGAATGAGGATAGGAAATTGCTGTACGAGAGAGCACCTTGCGAAGATTGGTGTCTTGGACCCCGCATTTGCGAGTGTCGTTTTGAAGAGGAGGACCTTAACCATATATTCTTTGTTTGCCCAATAAATGACCAAATGCCATCATATTTTAAAACTCTGGCCCCGCTTATTCCCTTCCCTACAGATACCCATCTCATCCTGGCGAGCAGGAACCCAATTATCTACAATATTTTACTTATTTTTTTTAATTTAACGGAATGAATTAACAGGTAATAAATAAGTTTCAAGTAATTTAAAATTAAATAATATTATTTAATTAACTTGGCATTGGCTTTTGCAATATCGTAGTCGTACAGGAGAACATGACCAACTAACAAAACGTAAAATGTTCAGGAGGGCCGTTTAAGTCACTTTTGCTTGCAAGAAAGTAAACATCAATGCAGTTAGTCACTTTTAACAAGTCAATATATTATACTTCCAAGTTTAAAATCCTTTGGGATTTTTTAGGGCAATATTAAGCTAGTAAGATATCAAATAGTCAATAATCACGTTTTTGTAAAAAATGCACTTGGTCACTTTCTCCTGTATGACTACGATATATTCTATATGGAACGCCATTCAAAATAATAAAAAATACCCCTATAATACATGTACATATCTTAAAAATGTAGTGTCTTAAAAAATAAATAAATAAATAAATTTTCGAACCCTAATTTATGGTAATAAAGCATGGAGCTGAAAGTTGACCAAAATGCATATTTCAGACAATGTGCTGCAAAATGATGTATGATCCTCGTAGACGTTCGAATGGTGAAATAAGGAAAGGATACAAGATTGAGATAAGCATGACAAGTGCGGGGTTCCATTCTCTCTGCCTACCTCTGCGGGGTAGCAGCGTGATGGTTAGGTTAGGTTAGGTTAATAATAATAATAAAACCCTTACCCGCAACCCAGTGGTGCATAGGACACTGCGTCATATAAACGAAGTGTTAAATTGATCGTTTACACATGAAGGAAAGGTGATCAGCCCTCCGCTTCAGGTACCAGTCCAGGGTAACATTGAATAAATATTACAGTGAAAAAATCACTTATATTTATTTTACCCCCCTTGGGAATCGAACCCGGGACCTCCAGAACGTTAGCCGAGCGTGCTGACCATTACACTACGGAGGCGGACAGGTTAGGTTAGGTTAGGTCAGATTAGTGTAGCGTCCGATGGTTTTTTCTCACCTTGGCCATTCCCACTATGGGGAAGTTCTCGAAGTACAGAGGCGTCTCCTTCCTGATGGCCTGTCCGAGGTAGGCCCTGCTGGCCCTCAGGGTATGCAGAGACATGCCTCCCCCCACCACCAGCACGCCCGACTTGGCGGCCTGCTGGTCCCACGTGCTCAGCACGTGCTCCGAGATGGTGGCGTGCGCGCGCTCCGACCAAGTCTTTGCCAACGTCTCGTCGTCGTGGCTGTCTATGGTGATTGTCTGAATAGCTAGAAAAAAGACACTCATCTTTATATGTACTATTTCATTTCATTCATTCGGAAAAAGGATTTTTCATAAAGGATTTATCTTGTTCGTCGAAGGTGAAGATAAAAGTATCAAAACTGAAATGAAATTTGGCACTGTTTGGTCCACGGAAAAACCCTATGAATTATTTTATATATTTATTGATTAAGGGTTCAACATTAGTTGGATATATTCATTCATTTTGATTCAAACCCTTATCCGCACCCAATGGTGCATAGGGCACTGCATCATATAAACGCAGTGTTATCTTGATATTTAACACACGAAGGAAAGGTGATCAGCCCTCCGCTTCAGGTACCAGTCCAGGGTAATATTGAATAAATATAAGAGTGAAAAAATCACTTTTATTTATTCGACCCCCCTGGGAATCGAACCCGGGACCTCCAGAGCGGTAGCCAAGCGCCGTGAAGGGTAGTTTTGTTTGCATGCTGTGGTAGTGATTGTCCTGACGAAGAGACAGGTGCGTCTCGAATCCGGTAGACACAAAAATCTCGGGAGTGGTTATATACTAATATTATTAACATTTTGGTAAAAAAAATAATGTGTTTTCAATGTGTTTTCTGTAAAAACAAATTTAAATTTGTTTTTAAAAATGAATTACATAATAGCTTTCATTTAATTGTGAATATAATAAAATTGTTTAATGATTCATATGCTGTCTACCTCCATAGTGTAGTAGTGAGCGCGTTAGACTACCGAGTTGGAGGTCCCGGGTTTGTTTCCAGGAGGGTCAATATTTAATATTACCCTGGACTGCTCCCTGAAGATCAGGGCTGATCACCTTCCTTTCGTGTAATTAACGATTAAAACAACACTGCTTCTTTAAGATGCAGTACTCTATGCACCATTGTGTTAAAAGAAGAAGAAGAAATGTCTGATTAAGTGTGATTACTATTGGCTTACCTGTCGCATATTGCAGATGTGGAAAAATGAAAATAATTGCGTAAATTAGCATCGTTGACAAAGGCATTGTGCTGGAGTCACGTTCAAACCGACACTGAAACAGTTTTCTTTTCATTTTATGAATTTCCACGCGAAGCCTTGTGTTTGCTGACGAGGCCAGGATTCTCAAACGGAGTCGAGGCGTATTTCAAAAGGTTAGTAAAGGATGCTTAAAAAAGTGTAGGATGGACTGTGACTTAAGAGCCAGACGTCACATTACGACCTTGTTTTTGAAAACATAATATATTGGATTTTATACAAAACTAAACCACATCGATCGTTTTTCTATTACCATTTACTGCATTTATCGTTCGAATGAAGCTGCATATTTTATACATTTTGTCTGTTTTTTTACATTATTTCCAATTTTACTACATTCAACAATGGCAACGTATGGGATAGAAACTATCGAAAGCTCGTGCAACCAATAGCAGGAGAGGTCGATACTGATGAAAAGGAGCCGCTACCTGTACCTGCATTTCCAGAAGCGGGCACACTCTTTGAAAGAAAACTTTCTACAACGCACATTCAAAAACCGATGCTGAAAAAAATACTTTTTGCAAAGCGGAAAATACACTATTGACATACAAAAATAAAACAGTTAAAACACAAATTTTGATCAATAAACTTTAGTTTTTTTTAAACTCTTTTCAGGTTTGTTTTTTTTTAATATTTCATTTGCATCTGAAAACTGTATTCTTCTAAGAATTTTAGCCTACAAATGGTTATGCAGATTGGGAGGACGGTATCTTTACTCGTATCTACTTGCGTATTGACCTTTTAATCCCGCATTCATTGTTTTCCCGCATTCATAGTTTATTTTAATACATCCCTTTAAAAACGATAGATACTTTCACTGTATATATATTTCGAAAAAAAAAAACTTGTTTTTTTCAATACAAAAATGTTTTTTTAAGAAAACAAAAATCTATTACGTTTAGTGTTGCCTGAGTTCAAAGACAATTAAGATTGCCTTAGGCAAATATTCTTGATAAGGTACGGATGACAGTCAAATGAATGAAAAGGATGGAACAATTTAAGAAAGGAAAAAAACAGGAAAAGAAACTTCGACATAAAAACCCGCCCATATTAGCACACAGCAATCATCAATAATAGCACTATAAAAACACGCCGAGCGCCGTAGGAAAATGGTCTGAAAAACATTTCATTGTCACAGCTCAGTTACAGTCTACTAAATACTAATTCTGCCATCTAGCCATAAACGCATTACCGTTAATTATCACTAAACTAAACTGTATGTACGACCAAAGAGCAAACATTACATCCGCAGGTACTTATGGTAAAATTAGCGAGATAATTTTTTCAATGTTTTTTTAAGCCTTTATGGTGTATATACATATTTGTTTTTTTTTTTACACACATTTTTTATTAATCTCAACATAAATAAGGAATTATTTTTTGACATCTCAACATAGATGAAGAAGAATATGGAAATCTGAGCATTTACGAGGTTTACGACCATCATAGGCTAATTTAAACGATGACTTAACACACGTGTAACATTCACCAATTCTACTCGTTATGACAACCACACAACTCGAATTCTTGGAAGTTCTATATATACATGTTCCAATTTCGAAACATTGTACAACAATATTATTATTGACATCTCATCAAAGATGAAGAAGAATATGGAAGTCTGGGCATTTACGGGACTGACGACCGTCATAGGCTGGTTTAAGTGATCACTTTACACACGTGTAACATTCACCAATTCTACCCATTATTGACAACCACACTACTCAAATTCTTGGAAGTTCTGTATATATGGACCAATTTAGAAACCTTGTTCTTGAATCACTAGAACTTCACTAGAGACAACAATCATTAGAATTTTCATTAGAGACTAGAGACATCTATTGGTGAGATGAAGAAGCTTTTTCATGTAAAAATTTACCCAATACCTATTATAAACGCATATTTCCCTGATCCTGGCGTTTCTTATTCTATCTCGAAGACTCTTGCCTGATATGCTTCAACCAATCTAATTTTTAATATACATTGGCCAGAGTCAAGCCATCACCAAGTGTGACTCCTGACGAATGGTCTCGTTGATGCGTCTAGCTGTCCATATAATTCGGAGCCTGCGCCTTCAAAACCACATTTTGTCTTTCATCAAGTTTGTGTAAATTTATTGATAATTCGCAATTGTCGCACCATCTGGATGATTTGTGGTGAAGATCGTTAAGTGCATTGTCAATTATTCATGATTAGCTCATTAGCTGCTTGAGCAAATAGTGACGTTATCACTTAATGTTTAGGTCGGAGTATAATTTGCGAATACTTAAAACGCTTTGTCTGAAATAGCTTCCTTTCAGTTGGCAATGCCACTGTCACACAGTGGAGTACCGTGGTGTTTATGATAATGAGGCTCAGAACGAAGAAGCTATAGATTCATGTATGCAAGACTGTTCCCGATTTTTTTTACACACTGGAAGATGCCTGGAAACATGATTTTAATTTGACCAGTTATTTTATTCAATACTCCATACTAACTCCATACAGGAGTTATTTTTCCTTTTATTTATTGATTTGCCGTTTAATTTGTAGAACTCCATTTTAATTTATGTATTAATTTTAAATCAAACACAGATTTTTAGAGTCTACTAAGTTTACTAAGTAGTCTACTAAGTAGACTCAAAAAAATCTGTGTTTGATTTAAAATTAATACATAAGTTATTTTTCCATGTGTACATTTCAACATAGATGAAGGAGAATATGAAAGTCTGGGTATTTTTAGGGCTTACGACGTCTTAAAGGCTGGTTTAAGTGATCACTTAATCCACTTATGCCAGCAACAGCTCTTTTATTCACATTTTGAGTGTATCCGAATCCTTGTTTACAAATTTAGGTTTCTCCACACAGGAGTTATATTTCCATTTTTAAATCTCAACAAAGATGGAGAAGATATTAGAGTCTGGGTATTAACATGCCCTACGACATATTATAGGCTAGTTAAAGTGATCATTTTTACCGGCCTACGGTAAGTCGTAAACCCTGTCAATATTTTTATTATTATATAATATTCTGCTTCATCTACGCTAAGATATCAATAAAAAAATGAAGAAATAAAAGCATTTCTTCTTCTTTTTTACATCTTCTTTTTAAAGATCCTTATATAGTTGCTCTTGGGATGTTGTTCAGGGTTTCCTTGAAGGGTGATACGTGGAAGTCTGTCTTCTGATATTCTGTTTTCGGTAATAGATCGGAGAGTTTTCAACTCAGAAGTTCGTAAAAGTCGATGCTTTGTTTTAGAAGTATCAGCTCTTCATCTATTGACCGAACACGTGTTTTGTATATTTAAAGACACAAGTTAATATCATGACTTTTATTTATATGTTAAAATATGCATATAAATTATATTGTAAAATTAAATCAATCTTAAAATGCTAAAGATTACTGCAAAAACAGTGATGGGCAGAATTGCCAATGATCCTGCAGACGAACAATCGTAGAATTCTTCATCAAGGCATGAAGCGTAGGCCATCATGTGTGGGATGAGGTTCTGTTCGTAGCTTCCGACGAAGAGATGCTCCCAAGGCCCTGATGCGAATACCCCGACGTCTTCTCCTCCGTGAGTCTCCGAGCCCAAAGGTACCATTCCTGGGTGTAAGAAGTTAGGGTCTCCTAAAAAATAACGATGCAATAAAGAAAAGGTACAATAAAATCAACTCCAACCCAATAGTTACTAGTGCTATTCTACATCGCGCCACCGGACCTTCGAAGATTACACGTCAGTCAGAGAGGAAAGTAAAATCAAACATGAACGCCAACTACCAGCTTTTGGTAGTTGGCGTTCATGTTTGATTTTATATTACCTTTCAGAGATTGGCGTTCATGATCATGATCATGATTCGTTCATGATCTTTCGTACCAGATATTGGCGTTCATGTTTGATAAATATTGTGGCAACCCACAACATCTGTGGCAACTCGACAATCGAATGAACGAGCATAACCGAACACCCTAACCGAGCCCGCAGCGAGCGGAAACCGGCCCGTCACATTTCGTCACCGCCCGTCCTCCGATCGACACGTCTTTCAACTGTTCTCACATTAGAATCACGCGATTATTCTTAAATATTTCTTGATTGTAATTTTATAGAACTGAATAAATTTGTGTTAAAAGTAATCCGCTTTCATCTTGCTTCCCTTCTGTTAAATTAAATTGGTGTTCAACTAGAAACCATAATATTTTTCATACCCCTCCAAAAAGGCTCAAATCCCTTTAACCTATTTTAACCGTAAAGACAACATAGAGGAAGTTTGGAAAGAAAGACGGTATACCGTTCACAAAATAAACAAATAATGAATAGTAGACCCAATAGTTCAAGTACCGGGTTTTGAGCTGAATTGATGGGCATGAGCACAGCAGGACAGAGTAAGAATGGAGCAAGTGCTGCAACTACTTGCTCTGTAGGTGGGAGAAGATGAAGAATACTGGTTGTAGTGTGGAGCTGAGCAGACCATTAAGAGACACAGTTCAGGACTGCCGACTCCAAGGGTTTGGAAGTGACCTACAGGTCATCCATGAGATGACCCCGGAGGCGGTAGTCTGGCTGTCGAAACTGAACCCAAGACTTTAATTTCATCGGTAATAACCCAAATGGGGAAAAAAAACAAGTGCCACTAGAAAAGTGAAATGATGTATAATAACGACAACTCACAAGAAATAACAGAAACAATAAAATTGCGAAGAGGATGTTATGATATTCATTCTATATAAGCGGAGAATGGAACCATCTAGACCACATTGCATTGCACGTCTAACTTCAAGGTAGATAACACCCGGGCAGACCACGAAAGAGATGGATAGACAGCTGGAAATCGAATCAGAAGGCTAATCCCTCTTTAAAACAGGCCACATGGTCTACACCAAGTAGAAGAATAAAAATACTTACTTTGAATAAACATTTGTTCTTTAGTCACATCGACCCGTTCTGCTACATTCCCATTTACTACTTCCTTTCTGTATCCCGGTCCGTTGGCATAACTAAGCGTCAGGTATTTCAAATTGTCTTTGGCTACATCGATATCCGACGCTCCTAAAATGTCGTTTCCTCTGCTAGGGTATCCAGCTAGAGTCATTGCGTGACTGTGATCAGATGTAACAACGATTAGGGTATCCTCGGAATTCGTCAGGTTTAATGCTCTCTCAACAGCGTTTGAAAACTCGATGGTTTCGTCGAGCGCAAGATGTGCTTTGGTGTCGTGATGTGCATGGTCGATTCTTCCACCTAAAATAAGAAAATAAATGAGTTAAAATGATATTATTTTTGACATCTCCACGTGTCGGTTGTGATAATTTTATCTTCACCTTCGACGAACAAGAAAAATCCTTTATCGTTTTTGGATAAAACTTTAATGGCAGCTTCTGTCATCTGTGCTAGTGTCGGCTGAGTGTCGTTCGACAAAAGGTGATAATCCAAGTGGTCATTTTGGAAGAGACCAAAGAGATATTCTGTCCCTTTGGCCACGGCATCTTGGAGATCCTTGGCATTTTCCACATACGCTGCAGATTTGTTTCCTTTGTCATCCTTCCAATCCTTGATCAGGTCCATTGAATCCAACCTCTCCCCTCCTTGAGCTGTCGGCAAAAACTTTTTTCGACCTCCTCCGAGAATCACCTATGAACAAAAATATCTCATTAATTGAGTTGTGTCTTATTAGGAAATATGACAAGACGAATATGGCAAATAAATGAGCTATGTGACAAATCTAACTAACTAACTAACAAACCATCACGCCGCTTCCCCGCAGGGGTAGGCAGAGAGAATCGAACGCCACACCACTCTGTCTTTGCAAACATTCTTTGCCTCTTCTACATTCATGCATCTCCTCATACATACCCGACGATTATTACGACTCCTGACCCGGCCGCTTTCAAGTATTTGACATACCTGATTGTGCCAAGTTTTCCTCGGTCGTCCTCTGCTTCTTTTTCCAACTACATTCGCCTCATAAATTTGTTTAACCGTTCTTTCTTCACTCATACGCTCCACATGTCCAAACCATCTCAACACACCTTTCTTAATTTTTTCGATAATGCTTATCTCAGCCTTACATTCTTTCCTTATTTCATCATTCGAACATCTATCAAACATCGTTTTGCCACACATTCGTCTGAGGGATTGCATTTCGACTGCATTCAGTCTGCTTTCATCCTTCTTTTGCCAACTCCATGCTTCGCTTCCATACATAAGGGTTGGAACCAGAACTCCATTGTGTACTGCCAGTTTAGCTTCCGCTGATAGATTTTTATTTGCTAGAACTGATTTTAGTGCACCATTCACTCTGTTCCCAGCATTCACTCTCCTTTCTATGTCTTTATCAATCTTTCCATCCCTAGAAAACATACTACCCAAATATATGAAATCATCTACCTGTTCCAAAATCTCCCCATTTACCAATATTTCACACTCAGATCTACATTCATCTCTTTCAAAAACCAAGATTTTGGATTTGATTGATATAAGATATCAAGTCTTGATTGATATAAGATATTGAATCCATTGTGTCTATTGTATCGCATCTTTTGTTTTGTTTTTAGGGATCAATTTTATTAATTTATATTGAATTTTACACATCCACTATCATTTTTAAGACATATAAACTAAATATGCTATACATCCTTGTATATAATAGGCAAGGGGGATTTTCTAAAGATAATATATTTTTTTTTAATTTGCGTACACCGAATGATGCTATCTACTTCAGAAAAACTTAGTTAATATCATCCATAATCTACCCACATGATTGACGACGCATTTTTTATTAATTGATTCGGCAGTCACTTTGTGATAAAATCTATCCATTTTAATTGATGTTTTACTTAGTAAATACCACTATTTCTTAAAATCTACTGTGACACGTGTTTCGATGCATTCTGCATCATTTTCAACGGTCATTTTTTCAACGAGTTTTGTTTGCCTGCCCTTGCGGCCAAGCAGCATGTTGGTTTGTTGGGTAGTTAGTTTAAATCAAGGGTGGCCAACCCGCGGCCCGCGGAGCATTTCAAACATTTTTTTCTTTAGGTGTACATAAAACCACCAAAAGAACATTCTATCATGCGTAGTACGTATCATATCCCAAACATAGAAGTATCTCACTATCGTGACAATTTCTTCTATAGTATATTCGTGCTAGCAAACAATCACAACATTTTGCGATCGACGTTTAAATACACATTGATAAGAATATAAGCTGCTTTAACTGAGTGCTAGAGCGACTCAAAGTCAAAATGCTTTGTAAAAGCTAGTTATACAGTAACTGTATAACTAGCTTTTACATAGCATTTTGACTTTGAGTCTTGATAGCCATGATACTAGTCGAATGAAGCATATCAAATCTCAAATGAGAACAAGAATCACTGATGAGCATTTGGAAAACTGTTTGCGTGTAGCAACAACATCAATCTTTAACGTGTCAACATTGATGCACTTAGTTCTAACAAACAAAATCAGAGGTCTCAAAAATTTTTTTTTTTTAAATTTTCTTTTTGTATTGCTTTACTCTTATCTTGTTAATATGTTTGATTCACATTTTTTGTTTGTATCTTCTTTAAAAAAACAATAAATTTCATGTTTTCTTTGAATAATAAAAGAAATTTTGTTTCTCGGCCCGGAAAGAAAACTGATTTCTAAAATCTGGCCCGGCTACTGAAAATGTTGGCCACCCATAGTTTAAATAAATACTACGTGTTATTTTTGTATTGCTCAAAGCTCACCTGAAATTGGTTCCCGGGTTTATTTTTGATCAGCTGGTAAGCAATGTCTCTGCACACGGTCGCATTCTCGCCATTTTTTTCAATATCAAAGTCACTCTCCCAACCTCTTGTAGATGTATGAGCATAGGCTCCCGCCGGCGAAGCATGAGTGATTCTCGTAGTAGTGACGATTCCTTGAAAATTATGACAATTGAAAAGCATTCTGAAAACGTTTTGAGTGGGTCCAAATACTTGTTCACAATTCTGGATCATCTTCAATTAGGAGTTTTTTTTATATTATTTCTTGACATCTCAACATAGATGAAGAAGAATATGGAAGGCTGAGCATTTACGAGGCTTAAATGTCCAGACTTCCATATTCTTGTTCATCAATGTTTAGCTGCCCAAAAATTATACAAAAATAACTCATAGTTGGAGATAATCCAGATTTGTGAACAAATATTTGGATACACTCAAAATGATGTAAATAAATTAACTGGTAAATCTATAAGCTAAAAAATCAAATGAATAGGTATTTTAACCTGAGAAAATTAGAAATGGCTAACCCTTACAAGATCCAAATCCGAGGAGAATTAGAAGAATCAAGAATCTCTTCATATAATCTTAATTTGAGTTTTATAAAATTGATTAACTTTGTTTTCACCACTTTTTTATTAATACAATTTATATTATTTCGAGAAATAAAAATACTTTGTGTTCTGATCCACTCACATTTTTATTAACCAACTAGTTTCGGCAACAACCTGTTGCCCTCTTCAGGGTTACATTTATTACTATTGTAACCCTGAAGAGGGCAACAGGTTGTTGCCGAAACTAGTTAATTAATAAAAATGTGAGTGGATCAGAACACAAAGTATTTTTATTTCTCGAAATAATATATCAATATGATCCACAAAGTTAATGCTTTCAATATTCAAAACATAATACAATTTAACCTACCGGTTTCGACAAGAGCTTTGTCATCGCCAGGGTTTATTTTAATTGAAAAACATTAAAATACTCTCACCAAAAGCTTCCACACACTCCGTAAAAATCCTAATAATAACATTTATATTTTTAGATTTTTTGGATTGGATTAGATTATTTCATTTATTTTATTACTTATTGTTTAGAGTATTTTAATGTTCTTGAATTTAAATAAACCCTGATGATGACAAGGTTCTTGTCGAAACCGGTAGGTTAAATTGTATTTTTTTTAAAGTGGTGAAAACAAAGTTAATTAATTTTATAAAGTTTATAAAATGTGCCACAAAATATCTGCGAAAAACATTCAAGATATAAAAAGATTGTTTAATGATACATATGCTGTCTACCTCCATAGTGTAGTAGTGAGCGCGTTAGGCTACTGAGTTGGAGGTCCCAGGTTCGATTCCCAGTCAATATTTAATATTACCCTGGGCTGGTACCTGATGATCAGGACTGATCACCTTCCTTTCGTGTAATTAACGATTCAAGAAATTAATTTGAGTTGATTAAAATAACAAGTGTTACCAGCATTCTTTCCCGCTTCAAGGGCTCGGGTAGCAATAGATTTCACATGGTGTGCTTGGTCATTCATAGCTGTGCAATTCTCGTACTGGATGGATGCTGATACTCCAATGGTTCCATCGTTACCCTTAACTCCCCCCAGATAGGCGGTTGCCGAACACGCAGAATCAGCCACTTGAGCGTTCACGCAGTACGTCTGAAATCGCATCAATTTCAAGAGTAATCTTATCGTTATTATCTCAACTTGATATGAAATATATTTCGTCATTTTGTTGACGGCAGAAGATGGAAGTCTGAGATTCCCAGGGCTTGCGACCTGGCATTTGGCTGGCGTAAGCGATCACTTTGTGCACTTGTATAACGTTTACCATTCTGCCAAGGTGTAAGCCCTGGGTTTCCCAGACTTTCATCATTTTTCATATAAAAATCATAAATGTTTCATTTGAGTGAAGACTTGAGTTGAGACATTTATAATGTTGACGTATGCTAAAGGTGAATAATCCAGTATTTACATGAAAATATGGATATGAATATACATAATTAATATATTTATTCTTTGTAGGGTGCCAGACACATAAGGTGTGGTTTTTAATTTGGCGTTATTTGGAAAAGAGGCAGTTTTTTTATTAAAAGGCTTTAAAATATTGATTCAATTAAAAATCCATTATTGCAAGGCATTAAAAAAACAGTATTTTCCACAGAAAGATGGAAAGAAGGGGAAGAGGCCTATAGCCAGCAGTGAAAATCAGAGGGCCCATGAAGAAGAAAAAGAAGAAGAAGATTTTCCATTCAGTATTATTTACTATGTTCTTTTTTAATGTTAAAACTAGTTTTTAACTATTTTTAAAATTAAGTTTAAGCATTAAAAAACTTTTAATTTAAAAAAAAAATAACTACTTTTAACATTGGTATTAGATGCACTCACAAAGATTTTACACAAAGGGAAAGGGTTAATATATAATATATATTCAATTCAATTTTTCACTCACGTGTGATAGTCCAACCGCTGGAAACATCTCGAAAGATAGTTTTTCATCTTCTCCAGTCCTATTTTCCCTCTGCCCCTTGAGAATCCTCGCTGCTGCGACAGTTGTTAGAGACATCCCATCGCCAAGGAACATGATAATGTTTTTGGCCAATTTCGGCTTCTGCACGCTTCTCTCGACTTTGTTCTTCAGCGTGTTGAGGGCTTTGTCTATCCAAAACTTTTGGGTCAGCTCTGCCGATGGTCCAACTGTCGTCTGCCGCGGGCGAGGATGCATGCGTTCATCACCTGCAATCATTTGGTGAGATCAGAAAAATATTTTTTAAATCTGACCTCTTTTAAATTCCTGCATGTCCTCATGAGCATACCCGCTAATTGTTTCAAACCCTGACGCCCAAGTATTTTAAATACTTGAACGTGCCAAGATTTTTTATCATCTACTGCTTCGATTTCCATTTTATTCACCTAATTTATTTATTTAACCATTATTTCCTTAATAATTCATACATATTTACCATCTCAACACACCTATCCTTATTGTATCAAGAATGCTTATATCAGCTTAGTATTCTTTCCGTATTTCACCATTCTAACATCTATAATACATCACATACTTCTGAGAGATCACATTTCAACTGCATTAAATCTAATTTCATCCTTCTTTCCGCAACTTCATATTTCACTTCCATACATTGAAATCGATACCAGAACTCCGTTGCATTTAGCTTCGGCTTGAAGGTTTTTATTTGATATACATAACTGATGTCAGTACACCGTTCACTCTGTTCAAAGCATTCATTTTCTTTTCTATATCGTTATCAATCTTCGTCAGATTACATACTTCACAAATATACAAATTATTTATATCCATGAGGTCATTTTACAAAAGTAACGTTATCTTTTTTTTACATGCGATATTTGGATTCTACACTGATGAGATATTATCAAAATAACAATAGCAAAATATTTTAAATAATAAAGATTATAATATTATCAATTTTTAAAGATTGATCACCAATAATTGATTGTAAACATACAAAGAACTTCCAAATTTTTGTATAGCATATACGTAACTCTATTGAAAATATTGTTCTAGAAGTCTCCTGATTTTTTATCGTACATGTTAAATAATAAAATAACAATTTAAATGTGTCTTCACTAAGTTTTACCGTGTCGAGGGCGCGTTTTACTAAACTTATTTATAAAACTATATGAGAAGAAAAATTTAAATGACGAATGAAAATTATTTTTAAAAATAGGGATGTCCAATTTTTTAAAATAAAAATTAAATTGGAAATGGAATATGCAAATGAAGGTTTTCATATTATTTTTTGATAACTCATCAAAGATGAAGAAGAATATGGAAGTCTGAGCATTTACGAGGCTGACGACCGTCATAAACTGGTTTAAGCGATCACTTTACACACGTGTAACATTCACTAATTCTACCCATTAGACAACCACACTATTCCACCAATTTAGAACCTTTGTTCTTGAATCACTAGAGATATCTATTGGTGAGATGTGAAGAAGCTTTATATTAAGCAGAAACCTTATATTACCATGTATTCAGTTGACAAAAATTGATGAGGCAATAGGACGGACCTGAACATCTGTTGGATTGAATTGTGTCTTATTTAGGAAATATGACAAGACGAATATGACAAATAAATGAGCTATGCGACAATCTTGATTGATATAAAATATTGAATCCATTGTGTGTATTGAATTGTATCTTTTGTTTTGTTTTTAGGGATCAACTTTATTAATTTATATTGAATTTTACACATCCACTATCATTTTTAAGACATATAAACCAAATATGCCATACATCCTTGTATTTTCTAAGGAAAATAATTTTTTTTTTAAAATACTTACTTATACCGAATGATGCTATCTATTTCAGAAAAACTTAGTTAATATCATCCACAATCTACCCACATGATTATTCAATACTAGCGACGATGCATTTATAATTTTTTCTATGAATCCAATTGATAGTAATTTACTTTTTTCATTAATTGATTCGGCAGTCACTTTGTGGTAAAATCTATACATTTTTAATAATTTTTTACTTATTAAATACCAATATTTCTTAAAATCTACTGTGACATATGTTTCGATGCATTCCGCATCATTTTCAAATACAGTATGTTTGATACGGTGTTTGAAAATGTCGCGGAATGCATCGAAACACGTGTCACAGTAGATTTTAAGAAATAGTGGTATTCACTACGTAAAACATTAATTAAAAATTTAATTTTTATTAGATCTAGAGAATATTGACACATGATAATCACATACATGAGAAACACCAGAAAATATCATTTTCATTTTTATTATTTTTGCTTATAATTTGACCAGATAATTTATTTACAACATTTTGAGTGTGTCCAAATATTTGTTCTCATATCTGGATTATCTCCAATTATAGGAGTTATTTTTCATGAAAAATAACTCCTATTTATGAAAAAGTTTTTAAATCCAAACACAGATTGTTGAGTTTACTAAGTTGTATTTTATTAAAAACACATCATTTTTCATGAAAAATAACCCCTATTTATGAAAAAGTTTTTAAATCCAAACACAGATTGTTGAGTTTACTAAGTTGTATTTTATTAAAAACACATCAAAATTAATACTGTGACAATTTTTTTCTCCTAGTTATGGCATTTTCAAACGAACGTTTTAAAATAACAAGGTGAAACAATTAGCACAATATTAGTTTGTAATGTATTTTTAATAAAATACAACTTTGTAGACTCAAAAAATCTGTGTTTGATTTAAAAATTAATTCGTAAATAGGAGTTATTTTTCATGAAAAATAACTCCTATAATTGGAGATATAATAATATGGATTATATTTATAATCCATATTATTATATCTCCAAATATTTGTTCACAAATATGGATTATATTTGTGAACAAATATTTGGACACTCTCAAAATGTCGTAAATAAATTATCTGGTCAAATTATAAGCTAAAATAATAAAAATGGAAATGATAGTTTCTGGCGTTTCTCATGTATTCTCAAATGAAGTTATACAAATTTAACGCCAAATCAATAAATAATAACTCCGATAGTTGGAGATAATCCAGATTTGTGAACAGGTATTTGGGCACACTCAAAATGTTGTGAAAAAAGTATTTATTTGAATTTAACTTACTATCATCTTCGATGACGCCAGCATTTAGTAAAACAATTAACGATAAGAAAGCAACAGCTCTTAGCTTGTCCATGGCTTTTGTGACAATGTTCCAAATCAAGCAGCTTTTGCTCAGAAAAAATCTTATCAAAATATTAATTTATCTTTTATCAATTTTATTATATTCAAGGGAGCAGAGTCATCCATAAAAATAATCGCAATAAATCAGCGATTGGGAAATAAAATGAAAACACAGATATATCTGAAAGTAGATACGGGCAATCGAATTAAAAGACCGAATCACATGACGACTTCTGAAAAACAAGTGGTTACTTTATTCAGATTTTAGATTAGGACCATTCTGTTTAGGATGATTGTTAGGGAGGCAATTGTGCGGTTCCAAAAAGGCTCTTTGTGTTAGAAATTAGATTTTAGTAAGTATTACGATACATTGTTGTTTGATTACCTCTTAAGGAGGATTATATGTGTGTGTATATATATATATATATATATATATATATATATATATATATATATATATATATATATATATATATATATATATATATATATATATATATATATATATATATATATATACATACGCTGTTCAAAATGTATCCGACTTTTATTCATAAAAACAACATTAATTGAAATACAATTAAATGACACTAATCCCCTTCAAAGTAGTCCCCTTGGAATAGTTCCCAACGGTTCTGACACTGTTGGAAGCAACGCTGGAAAGCCTCTTTTGGTATGGCGCGCAGGTCGTTCGCCGCAATTTTAATGATGTCTTCCCTGGTCTGGTTCCAAAATCTAGTCCCTTTCAAATGCATTTTTAGCTGAAGATGAAGTCACATGAAGCATAATGAGAAAGTTGGGATCATTGATCGCAGTCTCCAGCATTTCCTGTGCGATCTCCACACGAAGTTGCTTCTGCTCAATTGTCAACGACTTTAGCACACATTTTAGCCAAATCTTCAGTTAAAATGGAATGAATGGATCCAACACCAATGGCCACATCAGCAAGTTTTCTCATCGTTATTTGTCGATCTTACATGACCAGGGTCCTACTTGATCAATGATAACATCATTTTTGCGGCCATCCTTGAAGCGGTTATACCACTCCTTCATCTGTGTGGTGCTCTTTGCATCATCGCCAAATACTTTTTTTTTATTTAGCGGATATATTCCACTTGAGAATCCCCAAGCTTTAAGCAAAATTTGATGCAGTAACGTTGTGCATCTTTTTTCTGTCAAAACTAAAATCCGACGACAATAGCGTACACGTGCTTACTCTTAAACGGCGTGGCAGCGGCTAAGTGGCTGTGGTCGTGAAAAAATTGAGCATGAGCATTAGGTATACCTACAAACGGTCATCTAAGCTCCGCCCTTAAATCGTTATTTGTTTTGCCAATAAAAATTATGGTCGGATACTTTTCGAACAGACCTCGTATACATATACATGTATACTTGTAATAAAATACCTAGGTACCTACCTATACATTTTATTAAGTACTTACAAATAGTACCTACATTAAACAGTTCTACACCACCAGATGTCGCATGCGTCGCACTGAATAAAACAAAAGACATCAGATAGAAAAAATATAATATTCTGAACTGTCAGAATCAGATAGATAGATAGAAAAATATTATAAAGATAAATTAGGAATAAACTTTAATTATAAACTTTAATTACAAAGCAACACATTGTTTATTTTATTATGAAACACTCACTTTACATATTATTTACACCCAATTTACGAAGGAAAATATTACCAAGTTATATACTTACAAAAAAATATTTATAGTATATTTATAAAAAAAAAGTAGTTAATCAATCTTATCACACAAATATTTAATTATACTTGTATCATTTTAATACACACACGCTAAATATCTATATTGCGATAAAAGCATTACTAGTAATCTTACACAAATAAATCTCGCGTTACGAAATCTATGACATAGCAGTCGTTTATAAAAAGTACTGCACTCAATCGTACACATTTGTGGGATGTACTAACCTCTCATTACCAACGATTTTCATACGTTTACACTAATTTCTTCTTCATTCTAAAATTTATTTTATTTCACTCATAGTTTCGGCATTTAATGACTTTACGGATAATGTATCCTTCGACTCAACTCGAAGGATACATTATCCGTAAAGTACTCAACTTCATTTTTGTTTCATTAAGTTAGATGTGTTTCTATGTTTTTGATCTTATGGTTCTATGTATGATTTTATAAAGTGTGATATTAACAAGTTTATTCCTGAAGAAGACAAGGTTGGAGAAAAGTACATTAAAAAAGTGGTTAAAAACGGTTAAGTAGTTTTATTTTTTTTAAATATTCATAAGTATTAAATTAATAATTTTACAATACCACCAGAACAAATTGTATTTAACATAAAAATAGTTAAAACAAAACATATTTTCAGAAAAACATAGCAACTGTGATATAGACCATTTTCTTTTTGTTCTTAGTCACAATGGCTCAGAGATTTGTCAAGGCATGTGGCATAAGTGATCATGTGTGGAATGGACGACTGCTCGTACACTCCAGAGAAGAGGTGCTCCCAAGGACCCTTGGCGAAAACGGCTACGTCGTCCCCTCCATGGGTTTCTGAACTCAGTGGTACTAGTCCTGGCGATCGGAACCTATCGGCGTCTGCAAAAATTTAAAAAATCTTTTATTTCATTCTTAGCCTTTGAGATAAGCGCGTTGCAAGAGCCTGAGTGAGGACCTACCATCGGATCCGTGATAGTTCATAAGGAATTCTCAAGAGAGATGGTATCATACATGATAAAATAGTGAAGAACATTGGTACCATAAACCAAGCTAGGACACAAAATGCGGAACCCTCTTTTAGTGGAATGGAAGGTCTGTTGACGACAGCTAACAGTCCGGCTTCTCCTGAGGAGTTTTACGTTGTTTCCTTCCAGCAATGAGCAAATGCTGATAAGTTCCTGATTATCCCACACTGGATTATCCATCCTGTTTCCGACACAGATGAAAATAAAATATTTATGTTTTAGATAGAATAAAAAAAAATCAATTGATGATCTATAAACACTGTACATAATATGCAAGGTAAATACTAAATGCAACACACCCATTCAAAAAAAAGCTTTTAAGATGCAGCTTCGACACAAATGGCATAATCGAAGGAAATCGTGGTAAGTGACATTACTCGTACGAGTATATGAGAAAGGACATTGGGAAGAAACATCCTGTGAAAGAAGAAGAAATCCATACTCGTACAATTTTTGAAAGCTTTCGCCAAAGCGTACGAATGGTGAACTTTACAAAAGAATATGATGGTGATCACTTGCCAGAAGCCAGCCAAATGTTATTTCCTTAGCCCTGTGATACCTTATTTCATATGAAAAGAACAATATATGTTTCATTTCAATTGAGACACTTATTATACTCGCATTAAACCCATAACTTACTAAAGTTCTCTTTTGCGACATCCACTCTATTCCCATTGACTTCCTTCCTGTATCCTGGTCCATTAGCATAACTCAGAGTCATGTACTTGAGTCCATCAGACGCTGATCCTGTGCTAGCTCCATTGATCTGGTTTCCTCTGCTGGCGTATCCATTCAGAGACATGGTATGCGCATGATCTGACGTCACCACTATTAATGTTTCCGTAAGGTTGACCATGGACAGAGCCTTGGTAACCCCTTTGGCAAACTCGACTGTTTCATCGAGGGATATTTTTACATACGTAGAGTGGTGAGCATGGTCGATTCTACCTCCTGCAAAATAATCCAAATAGATCAAGGACTTTTTATTAATATCGAAACATAGAAAATCTGGGCATTTGTTTAAGATCTTCCACGGGCTTATTGAAGTAATAACTTTATGCACAGACCCAGAATTCTATATTAATTTGTCAATAATTCATCTTAATTGAGTTAGCTCGTAAACAAATATTTTTGAATAATGATTGGACGTACTCAAAAATAGTGGTTTTTTTTCGTGTTTAAAAAATACGAAACTATTAAAAGGAATAAGTTTTTCTTACACATTATCAATCAATATCAGATCAGTTTTAATAATATTGCTCAACCACAAAGAATGTCATGAAAATGCAGAGAATATTGTTCTACAATTTAATGATTATGCTTTCCAAATAAATACAGTGAGTGTAAAAAATAATTGATTTTAAACAAAAATTAATAATTAAGCCTCAAAATTTCATATTTGTACACATACCTTCTGCAAAGAGGAAGTAACCATTGGTGTCTTTAGACAAAACCTTAATTGCTCCCTCTACCATTTCTGCGAAAGAAGGCTCTTTATCATCTTTGACATCCAGGTTGTACAGGCAGTGGTCTGATTCAAACAAACCCATCAAGTATTCAGTATTGGCACTAATGTTCAACAGCTGATTCCTGTTCCACACATACTGGTAAGGTCGATTGGTAGCAGCCTTCTGGGTTTGCCATTCGGTGATCAAATTTCTACCATCAGTGCGTCTTCCATATTTTCCTTCTTCGTCCAGAGTTGTAGTTGTCAACATCGTTCTTCTACCACCTCCGAGGATGACCTTGAACTTGCTTCCTGGATCTCCGTGGATGAGCTGGTGTGCGATGTCTCTGCAGGCCAAGGGGTCGAACCCTGCACTCTTCAGGTCAGCATCAGTCTCCCACCCCCTTGCAGCTGTGTGGGCATAAGCTCCAGCTGGAGAAGCATGTGTGACTCGCGTTGTTGTTACAATTCCTAAAAATATTCATATTTAAAAAATGGAAAAAATTTTCCATGTATAAACATTTTTTTCAAAGAGAAATATTTGTGTTATTATCATTAACACAAATATTTCAATTTCATATTATTTCTGTGGTGAGCCTAAGCGGATCATTATTAGAAATAGGTATCAAATTGTGAAAGAGTGGGTTTGAATTGAGAAACTCTGACTTAAGAGTCCGCGACACTAACCACGGGACCACAACCCGACACTATATAACAATGTATAAAAAATAAAATGGATAAAACAATCTATTTTATTTTTTAAACTTTTTAATAAAGCACTTATGTGTCCTATGTTATCATAGGACGCAGAGAACTTGTTCATATTTTGAACCAGAATCTTCGTCAAATGATGTCTAGAGGAAAACCAAAGAATTCACGGATAGCGCAGAAAGAAAACATAATTCGAAAGCATGGCCTAGATGAAGTTGCCCATGACAGAACGACCTACAACCTAAAGACAAAGAGAGCAGACACCAACAAAGACGATAAGTTAGAATGGAGTCTGGAAGAAGTGACTTTTTTGCAAAGCAAAGCACTAAAATATAGCAAACGGGTATCCGTTTGGTATATTCCGGTCCCGAAATTCGTTATAAAATTTCCCCTCATAAATTTAATTTCTTGCTCTTTCTTTACTCATGCGATTCATATATCCAAACTGTCTCAACTCACCTTTCTTAAATTTATCAATATTGTAATAAGAATGCTGACATCGGCTTTGCATATTTTCCTTATCACCATTCGAACATTTATCGTACATCGTTTCGCCACACATTTCACTCACTCTTTTCAACAACGTCATAAATAAAAAAACTTGATTTTTCAGGAGATCGTTTTTAAAGCTTAAAAATATAAAACAATGTATTGAAAAATGAATATCAAGCCACTTATTCAACTTTTTACTGTGCAACAGAACTTTTTAGGTAAAACCTGAATGTTTTTTCTCCATTTGAAAAATATTTAGTATATTTAAAAAAATAATGAAACAATACCTTTTCTTCAAAATGCAAAAACAACACATTCCGCCCTGTAGCGAGTAAATATTAAGTTGAAAATATGCCACTTTTGCTAAGATAAAGTACATTTTCTGGGCATTCCGAAAACATGCACTGCTGAAAATTGTCGATTTTTGATATATGACGTTGTTGAAAGGAGTGAGCGATTTGTGTACCATTACACAACAACGAAAAGTTTTAAAAAAGCTTCTGATTTTTCTGAGCATTCTTCGACAGAGCCACATGTCAAATGCTTCCAGTCTGTTAATGAAGTTGACTTTCAAGGTCCAAGTTTCACAATCATACATCAAAACAGACCACACGAAGCATTCGATCATTCTATACCCTAATTAATATGTTCAAATAATATACCGGCACTTCGTCCATTGTCTGTGAACAGTTTGGCCAAGGAGTGAACGTGTGTAGAGTTATCCTGCATCATCCTGCAACTGTAATAAGGACATTGTCCTGACACGCCGATGGTTGCATAGTTGGCCTTCACACCACATAGGTAGGCCGTGGCGCTACAAGCGGAATCTGCCACTTGGCGGTCGATGCAGTAGGTCTGAAAATCATAATCCATCCATGTTTATACAATATATTTATGTACATTAAACTCCTTTACAAGGCATGAGGTCCGTGCCGCCCAGGATGACCACTGCTGACAATTCGTCGGCAGTTTTCGTCTGAACTTAAGAACGAGGATCTGACTTGAGAGGATGCAAAAGAACTGGCGGCTGACAGAAAAGCCTGAAGACAGTTTGTGGATTCCATATGCTCCACTGAGGGAGAAAATGTGGTTTTATCAAAAACTGCTAATGAAGGTTTGTCAGGAAGCCTAGATGTTTCTGTATCAGTTCTGGGAATGCGGTGGGACAGCTTTCAATATAATCAAAAACTGAACATGGCATAATGAGATTTCTAAATGAATATGCTTATTGAAAAATGCTGCATCCTAAGGGTGTGGTCTGTATGTGAGGTGCTATATTGTGTCTTTCTATGTCGTTATGATTATGTGCTAAATTGTGAATTACAGTTGCTTTTTTTTCTGTTCATCCTTTGTAAGGACTGTGTCTAGATCACTGCTGAGGCGGACGAAGTAGTAATAGTAGGGTTTATTTTTATCTTACCTTTGACAATCCAGTGATTGGGAACTCTTCGAAACTCAGCTGGGCTTCCTCTCCCGATTGTCCTTTAAGCTGTCCCATGTACGTCCTGGCTGCTGCCAAGGTCGGTATGGACATGCCGTCTCCAAGGAAGAAGATGACGTTCTTCGCTCTGTTGAAGTTCTGCTTCTGCCCGAGGAGCATGTTTATCCTGTCTTTGCCCAAGTCCTGCCAATATTTGGCAGTCAACTCGTCAGGAGAGGCGAAGAAAGACGCACTTCCTTGCTCTTGCTCTTGGCTAGGATTAGGATGCATCCATTCATCGTCATCTTCGGAGACTGTAAATGACGCATTTTATTGAAAATGACGCATTTTGTGTCGGGTTGTGGTCCCATGGTTAGTGTAGCAGTCTTTGGGACAGTGTTTCTGAGTCCGAACTTACTCTAACACAACTTGATAATATTTTTATTAAAAGCATTATTATTTTATATATATATATATATATATATATATATATATATATATATATATATATATATGTGTATATATATATATATATATATATATATATATATATATATATTTATATATATATATATATATATATATATATATATATATATATATATATATATATATATATATATATATATATATATATATATATATATAAATATATATATATATATATATATATATATATATATATATATATATATATATATATATATATATATATATATATGTCAATAATATGAAGGAAAGGTGATCAGTTATGCGCTACATATACCAGTCTAGAGTGAAACAACACTAACATTTATTTTTCCTTCCCAAGGAATCGAACCTGAGACTTCCAGTTCGGTACCCAACACGCTGACCATTGCACTACGAAAGTGGACAGTAAATATACATTATCTATTGGGACCATCAACCTACGATGTAGGTGAAACGTGCACATGGTCGTGCACTAGAGGATTTTTTTTTAATTAATGTTTTACTCAGTTAACACCTAAAGCGCGATGGCCTCAAACAAAACGCGCCCAGCGGTGGTGGGTCTGATCTGACCCAGTACAGAAATCGCCTTTTAGGCGTTTTTCGTCGGGTTTTTATATTTTATATATTATTCAAAATAGCCTACATAGCAATAGGATAATGTGTCATAAGTTTTGTATGAGAATTTTCAAGTTTTTGATAGTTTTGAAATTAAATTATCCAAGCGCATAATTTTACATCCAAACGCGACCGCGCGCTTCGGCTCACTACTACAGACTAACTAATTTATATACTCACTACTACCGCGGAGCATGTCACACGCGCATGTAGCATGGTTGGCAATGAAGCAGTGATTGTAAACATTTTTATTTTTACTGAATTCAAATAATTTGTGTTTTTAATTTTATAACTATATTTTAAGTCAACATCATAACAGATAGAATTATTAACAAAATGCAACTAAGTAATTATCTTCAAATATAAAACGTGGCAGTTAGCTCCAAAAACCACAAAATGATTCTAGGATTTTGAGTTAATATTTCAAGATAAATTTTTGTCCATAATGCAATTAAAATTCATTTTAAATACAGTGAAAATATTTAAATTTTCATTGAAAAATATATACGGAATTGCCCAAAATGGTGTAAATATTCATTTAAAGTTCGCCATTTCTTACATAAACATTTTGCGGGTTTTAGAAATTATGAATACAATTTTGTACGAAACCAAATAAAACTAATTATTATAAAAATTTTATATACAAGTTCGTTAGACATAATAGGTATGATATTTAATTTTATTATTGACCAATAAATTGTTACCAAAAAATAAGAGGACAATCGGTACTTTTCTTGTTGAAATCGATGTTTTTATCACTTACTGACATTTCTTATAAAACCACGTTTTCCGTTGCACTTTCAAATTCTGAATCTAAGGTTTTTGAATTCTAAATCACTGTCATCTGCGCTATTCTCTCACTTTTCTTTCACTTTTAGAACTGTCCAAAAGTCGTTCAATCTCGTCATGAGATAATTATTTTTTTCCTGCCATTGTGGTAAAGTATCGAAAAGATTTTAAAAAAATAAAACTAGAAAACGTTCAAATATAAAACAGTTTATTGTGAAGGTCTGTGTTTTGTAATATTAATATTTTTTAAATGTAGATTTACCTTATAGTCTATATATATGATATTTAATCCGTCATACAAGTAAACAAATAAATCAGTTAAAAACAAATATAAAAAAAAAACAATAAACGGAAACAATCGCCAAAGATTGACAATGTATGCTTTTGTTTTTGGGATTTCAAAATCACGGCAGACGGCACACTAACACATTGATAGCGATCAACTGACCTTACTCAATATGATTTTTGATATTTTATTTGTTCTTTTTTTTTAAATAACTCATTTGAATCTGGTCCAATAATTTTCGTTTGTATCTCAATTTGTAGGTAATTTTTTGAAGAACGATTACACTCAAGGAAAACGACGTAAACAAATTACCTATTACGTAATCAATAATTTTCCGCGATGGTGGGTCTGACCAGACCCACCATCGCAGAGGAAGTGTTAATACCACTATTTCTTAAAATCTACTGTGACTCGTATTTCGATGCATTTCGCATCATTTTCAAACACCGTATGGAATGCATCGAAACACGTGTCACAGTAGATTTTAAGAAATAGTGGTATTTACTAAGTAAAACATTAATTAAAGATGGATAGATTTCAACACAAAGTGACTACCGAATCAACTGATGAGATTTTTATACTTTCTACAAATATGTTGCTTTTGCCGATATACATTCATAATATTCCACGTGCCCGAAGAGGTATTATATGTTGACCTATAATGATTAGCGTATTTGACAAACTTTAAAACCTTTTTTATTCTTTCAAAAAAATGATTTTAAACTAACTAACTAACTAACCATCACGCCGCTTCCCCGCAGGGGTAGGCAGAGAGAATAGAGCGCCACACCACTCAGTCCTTGCAAACATTCTTCGCCTCTTCCACGTTCATGCTTCTCCTCATACATACCCGCCGATTGTTACGACTCCTAACCTGACCACTTTCAAGTATTTGGCATACCTGATCGTGCCATGTTTTTCTCGGTCTTCCTCTGCTTCTTTTCCCACTAACATTCGCCTCATAAATTTGTTTTGCCGTTCTTTCGTCACTCATTCGTTCCACATGTCCAAACCATCTCAACACACCTTTCTTAATTTTATCGATAATGCTCATATCAGCTTTGCATTCCTTCCTTATTTCACTATTCGCACATCTATCATACATCGTTTTGTCACACATTCTTCTGAGAGATCGCATTTCGACTGCATTCAGTCTACTTTCATCCTTCTTTTACCAACTCCATGTTTCACTTTCGTACATTAGAGTTGGAACCAGAACTCCGTTGTGCACTGCCAGTTTAGCTTCCGCTGATAGGTTTATGATTTTATAGTACATAAAATTCTTTACTTATTTCACCATTCAAACATCCACAATACATCGTTTTCACTCAAATCATCACATTTCCACTGCAATCGGTTTATTTTCGTCTTTATTTCCATACTTCACTTCCATACATAAGAGTTGGTACTAGGACACGTTATATATTAAATTAAAAGTCTTACATTCAGTTGGTAGAGCAAAAGCTCCAACGATCAAAAATAATACGTAGAACAGTGAACTATCCATGTTTCCTATCGACTAACTTTTCTTTTAATTTGTATTTCAATATATACAGATAGTTACTATAATTTGATATTGTATAAATATATAACATGGATTAAAGACCTAACGGAATTAATAGAAAATGTTAAGTATTTAATATCGTATTATCGAGAAAGAAAAAAAACATTTGTTTATCAACATTAACCCAAAAATGTACAGGCTGATAATAATACAAATATTTTCTTTAACGTATAAATTGTTAAATCTTCTTCACCGTCTTATTCCTCATTGCTGAGGGTTGTGACCCTTGCAGAAGCAATGACTTCTCCATTTTTTTTTATTTATTGATTTGGCGTTTAATTTGTAGAACTCCATTTTAATTTATGTATTAATTTCAAATCAAACACAGATTTTTTGAGTCTACTAAGTTGTATTTAATAACAAAAACACATAAAAAATTATATTGTGACAATTGTTTCGCCTTGTTAGGGCATTATCAAACGAATGTCTCTCTTCTCCAGTTATCCCTTGACTGCGCTGCACGTAGCGCTCCAACCACTGAGGTGCCTGCTGCTGCCTTAATTTGATCGGTTCATCGTGTAGGGGATCTTTCTCTCCCTCTCTTTCCCTCCAGGCTACCGATCACAACTAGTCGTTCCAGGCTATCCTCGTTGCCACGCGCAACGTGTCCAAAGAACTGGAGAATCCGTCGGGTACAGATATTGGCCAGAGTCAAGCCATCAATTGTTAAATCAAACACAGATATTTTAAGTCTACTAAGTTGTATTTTATTGTTAAAAAAACACATAAAAATTTAGATTGCGACAATTGTTTCGCCTAGTTATGGTATTTTCAAATTAAAATGGAGTTCTACAAACTAATCGCCAAATCCAGTACTTGGAAAAATATATTGTATAATAAACAAATAAAATGTATTTTTAATTTATGTATTGGTTGGTAAATACCACTGTTTCTTAAAATATAACTATGTATGTATATGTATATATATGTGTGTATGTATGCGTATGTATATGTATGTATCTATATTTATAAATATATTTTTAAACTTCTTACCTAGAAAAAAAAAATCCTTTAACCACCCTCATTAATTCCTCTCCTTTCCTTCTCCTCCCTGCTAAATCTATTATTTTACATAATACCTTTTTTTGTTTTTTTTGTTTTTTATTTAATCTCTGAATGTTTTTCAATAGTTTTATAACATAATTGTGGAATTGTATAATTGGCTTTTTTTTAACGTAACTATTTTTTGTCAATGTAATGTAATGTTTATAATTGTTAATGTAACTATTGTTTTATTTCATTTTTTTATATGTAAGCTGTACAATTCCCGAATAAATAAAAATAATAAAAATAAAAATAAAAATAATAAAATAAAATATATTGTGAGACGTGTTTCGATGCATTCCGCATCATTATGAAACATCGTGTCATACGGTGTTTGCAAATTATGCGGAATGCATTGAAACACGTGTCACAATAGATTTTAAGAACTAGTGATATTTTCCTAGTAAATTAAAATTAAAAATGGATACATTTTATCACAAAGCGACTGGCGAATCAATTTATGAAATTAAAATATACCCCAAGAGTCAAAATTATGTTACGGTGATATAATGTGGAAGATTAAATGAAATAAAGTAATTGTCATTGAGGAATTAATGTATATTTTTTTTACGAACTTACATAATTTAAAATATTTACGAAATATATTCCCCGAGATTAATTTCGATCCAAACTGATATCCGTATAATGCCTGTAAATTAATTTTAATTAAATTATCAACAAATGTTATTGTTCACAGGCCGATCGCTGTTAATCTTGTTTCACGAATTTGTTTTTCTTGCGTAAATACTATATTTGTCCGCCTCCGTAGTGTAATGGTCAGCACGCTCGGCTACCGTTCCGGAGGTCCCGGGTTCGATTCCCAAGGGGGGTTAAATAAATATTAGTGATTTTTTCACTGTAATATTTACTTAATATTACCCTAGACTGGTACCTGAAGCGGAGGGCTAATCACCTTTCCTTCATGTGTAAAACGATCAAGATAACACTGCGTTTATATGACGCAGTGCCCTATGCACCATTGGGGTTGCGGATAAGGGTTTTATTATTATTTATTATTAAATACTAAATGTATTTGTTTATTTTTTATCATGCACATATTAATATACAATTTAAATTAACAATAATGTGTCCTCACTTAGTTTTCCCGTGCCGACGGCACATTTTGTAATATTTGTTTATTACGGACCTCAACCCTTGAGTTTTAGTTTTTCATTTGTATTCTCAGTTATATTTTCTCATTTGTTTTCTTTTAAACATGCTTCGTACCTTATGTTTTTTTCATTTGTTACATTTAAATGTGCTTTAGACCTTATGTTTTTATATGTTCATTTTTTACACCTGTTTATTGTTTTATATTTTGCCATGTATTAGTTTTAATTTAAAAAAAATCTTTTTTCCAACTTTCTTATTTGTGTTTCAGTCTTGTTAACCTTAATCCCATGTCCCAAAATGAGAAATAGAAATTACTCATCGGAACATTATACATATGACTTATGTATGTAATATGTTTTGAAATAAATAAATAAAATAATAAATAAAATGAAAATAATATCGAGGGTTTACTGGCAAAAAACGTTAACTCTAAAATCCTAGTAGGAATTATCCCTGTTATTTAAAGCTTTTAGCTTAAATAACATACCCGCAATTCAGCTGAATGTTGACTTTACTTGTAAAACTACATATATATATATATATATATATATATATATATATATATATATATATATATATATATATATATATATATATATATATATATATATATATAAATGACATTTTAAACTACTTAGTGTATTTTTCTACTTTATAGAACTTTATAACACGGCATCATTAAGTCAAAATCGCAATATGATTTGTAACGCGTCCAAATTGGTTTATTAATCCAATATGATTTGTAAGGAGTCCAATTTAGTTTTTAATACAATATGATTTGTAAGGAGTCCAATTTGATTTGTAAGGAGACCAATTTGGTTTTAAATCCAATATGATTTGTATGGCGTCCAATTTGGTTTTTAATCCAATGTGATTTGTAAGGAGTCCAATTTGGTTTTTAATACAATATGATTTGTAAGGAGTCCAATTTGATTTGTAAGGAGACCAATTTGGTTTTTAATCCAATATGATTTGTAAGGAGTCCAATTTGGTTTTTAATCCAATTTGATTTGTAAGGAGTCCAATTTGGTTTTTAATCCAATATGATTTGTAAGGCGTCCATTGATGTGTATTTGATTTTCACTAATATGATCAACAACGCTGAAAAAAACTGTTCTAGTATATATAATATTAAATGCCATATATAATATTAATTGATTATCTAGTATATATAATATTAATTTAATGGAACTATAACACTATGATTTTTTTATGAGCCTTAGTATTTAGCGATTTTATCGGCTTCCATAGATATTTATCAAAATAATCTTCTATGTCTCTTTGTTTTTTTTTTATTAATAATCACAACCAGACCATACAAGATAACACGTTCTGCACACGTAATAAAAAACAGTTGATACATCCATAAATTGAAGGTTAAACGATTGGCATCATAAAGGCTTAAAAATCTTATTATCTTCCGATTTCAAACATTTCGGAGTCGATAAGATTCCTATCATATTTTTGTACCGTTTTACTGTGATCGAGTAGTAACAACTTTACCATTGAATTCAGACGAATTAGTGGCAAACGGTGTATGATAGATGTTCGAATGGGGAAATGAGGAAAGATTGCAAGGCTGAGAGATGATCACTTTCGATCGAATTAAATTTTGGTTAAACTTTGGTTACCCTATACATAAATATAAAACTCAACCTCAAGATAATACTTTAATTTATTATAGTATATGACAGGAAGCAAGCAAAAAAATAACAGTTATTTAGGAAATAGCTTATTGAACCAGCAAGGACTCAGATCGTTATCAAAACACGTTGCATAGGTGATCAGATGAGGTATTGTGGATTGTTCGTAGACGCCAGTGAAGAGATGCTGCCATGGTCCGTAAGCAAATACCCCCACATCGTCACCTCCGTGGGTTTCAGATTCTAAAGGATTTAGTCCTGGGGAAAGAAAACCAGGGTCTTCTGCAAAAAAAACAATTTATCCATAGAAATTATAAAAACTGGCTACAAAGTATTCTTACTAAGAATATAATACCAGCGGAATGAATGGTTTTTACAACATTTTGAATGTGTACAAATATTTGTTCACAAATTGGATCTTTTTCCGCTTAGCGGTTTATAAAGTTTTTTTATTTAACATTTTTAATTAATTTTCTAGACATTTGTACTTTTATAATCTTAAAATTAATAATGATTAAAGAAAACACTTGTTTTTTACCACTTGAGTTTTATTATAGACTACATGTTTCGGAAGTTAAACTTCCGTCATTCAGGTCAGTATAATAATAGTTATTATACAGATCTGAATGATGGAAGTTTAACTTTTGCAACATGTGGTCTATAATAAAACTCAAGTGGTAAAAAACAAGTGTTTTCTTTAATCATTGTAACATGTCTTACCACAAAGTTAGTGCCGAAACAATAAATAAAATAAAATTAATAACGCAGTTCTCTCCAATAAAGAGACTAAGCTCTTGTGCTTTTAGAGGGAATAACACTTATTATTTATTGTTTATGTTTTTTGGTAATTTAATTATTTTTTATAAAAAAAATTTTTTTTTTTTCTCTTCGATTTAACACGTATATAAATCATACATATTTTTTTTTTAAACATTTTAATGTCTTTATTTTTTTTATATCTAGAGGAAGGTTTTTAATGTACTTGGTTCCCAAATATTTAAAGTTCTGTTGGAATAAAAGCAAAAATACGCTTTTTTTAATTTAAATCGTAATGTTACTCCACAAACTTATTTATTTTTTACAAAAATGCTAATAATATTAGTATATAACCACTCACCGAAAATCGATGAGTGGTTATATACTAATATTATTAACATTTTTGTAAAAAAATAAATAAGTAAAAATGACTAACCACAAAGTAAATGCTTTAAATATGAATGATATTGAGAATACTACTCCACAAAGTTTATACTAATCGTATTTATATAATATATTGATATTTCCAGCTCAGTTCTGGATCATAGGATAACTTACAACCTAGATTGTTAAGAGTTTGAAAAAATCTCACCTGTATTTTCTTGCGCCACATTAACTCGACTGCCATTAACTTCTTTTCTATACCCAGGTCCATTAGCATAGTTCAGGGTCATGTACTGCAGTCCATCAGTTGCTAGTTGTGTATCGACAAATCCAGTAATAGGGTTACCTCTGGTCGGGTATCCGCCTACAGACATTGTATGCGCGTGGTCTGACGTCACTACGATCAAGGTATCCTCGAGATCTACCATGGATACAGCTTTTGCGATCCCTTTGGAGAACTCTACAGTTTCATCGAGGGCAAACTTTGCCCTGGATTCATGATGAGCATGATCTATTCTACCCCCTGCAAGCAAGACAGGTTAAATGGTAATATGGTGAAGACCATATGGAAGTATGAGAAAATTCAGAGTCGACGGGATGGCTTCAATTAATGTAAAAGGTGATATTCTGGGATTTAACATACAATTTGTACCTGATTTAAAAATCATTCCTTATCCGTTTCAATAATTGTCCCATTTTTATAGCTCAACTCCAACAAATAAGATTAAAATACATTTTTTACCAACCTTCAGCAAATAGGAAATATCCTTTAGGATCTTTTGAAAGAACTTTTATAGCAGCTTCCACCATCTCTTCAAAAGATGGTTCCTTGTCGTCATTAACTTCCAGATGATATTTGCAATGACTTGGTTCAAACAAACCCATTAAGTATTCAGTGCTCTTATTTACGTTTAGAAGTTGGGATCTATTCCAAATATACTCGAACGGCTTATTTTGTTTACACTTGTCAGTTTTCCACTCTTTGACTAGGTTCCTTCTATCTTGGCGCCTTCCACTAAATCCCTCTTCATCCAAAGTCGTCGATGGCAACAGTTCTCTTCTACCTCCTCCAAGAATGACCTGAATGAATTAACAACCAAGAATTGCAATGGCAAATAATCTCACAAATCTTTTTTACGATTAGTGAAATCATACATTTTAAATTGTTGAAACTACCATCACTAGATAAACATTTTTCTATCCATCGGAAAATAGATCACCATTAACGTTGAGACGTTTGGCTCTACCAGGTATTTTTGTTAGTATCATAAGTGCATACATTTCAACATTAACCATATCCGCTTCATATGCGGAGCATATAGAATCCTTAAAGGCTCTTCTGTCCACTGCCAACTCCCTTACGTCTTTCTTTGTCAAGTCCACGTCAAATAAAAACTGCCGACGGATTGTCAACAGTGGACGTCTTGACCTGATGCTTTGTAAAAGAGGCAAGCTTGATGGCGGCTCTCGGAAGGCATTGAAGGAACTACATTGTTTTTTCTTGACAACAGTTGAGACTTTGAGTTGCTGCATCCCTTGCCGTATTTCTATATTCCACGAAGTCAGACCAATGCGCGTCTAAAATTATTCGAAAGCACCTATTATCGTTGCTGAGTTACGGCTACTCTAGGCCCTTGCAAGGTATCATATCTTACACCCGTATAAGAGAAAAGAAGCATAGGAGAATAATGTTAAGTAAGAACATCTTTTAAGAGTTTGTCTGCTGATCATACCTCGCCCCATCAGTTATGCGCTGTTGAGGTAGTATTTTACGAAAACGGCGCTATACAAATCATCCAACATTACGACTTTTATTATCTTCAAATGAGTTTACCTTGAGTTTTTGCCCAGGATCTCCATGGATGAGCTGGTGAGCTATATCTCTGCAAAGGGTTGGATCGTGGCCCGCAGCCCTTACGTCAGCATCACTCTCCCAGTTACGATCGGCAGTATGGGCATATGTTCCCGCTGGGGAAGCGTGGGTGACTCTGGTCGTAGTCAATATTCCTATTTACCAAATTGTGATATGATTTTTCTATGGGGGTTTCATATTTGTGATGATATTTATTTCCCAAAAGGGATCCATGCCTAATACAAAACTGGATAAAGTAAATTTAGTGCGCCTCTTAATTTTTTTGTTTAAAAATGCTGGATTTCATCCACTAACAAGTTAATTTTAGAAGAAGAGGATGAATGGCTGAGATAAGCATTTTCGATAAAATTATGAAAGGTGTGCTGAGATGATTTGGATTAAACAAATTTATGAGGTAAATGTAAGTGGAAATATAAACAGAGGAAACTTGGCATGATCAACTGTTTTAAATAATTGAAAGTGGTTAGGTCAGATCCATGATACATGAAAGAGGCGAAGATGGTTTGCAAAGAAAGATTTCTATTCTCTCTGCCTACTTGCCTCTGCCTGAAGCGGCGTGATGGTTAGTCAGTTTACAAGTTGATTTTTATAAATGTCGCAGCAAAGTTCTTTTTTAAATCTGCGAAAAGAACAAAAATTTGGACACACTAAAATATTTAATAGAATGCTTCTTGCTGTATCGTCTACGTGTGAACAGGATAAGGAGGTATGAGTGTAATTTCTCCTTTTTTACTCTGAATTTAATTTTAATTCTTAAAAATTCACCAGCACTCCGTCCGCTGTCGATGAAGAGCTTTGCCAATGAGTGGACGTAAGTTGAGTTGTCCTGCATCTTGTTGCAATCGAATCTTGGGACTTTCGCTGTTACTCCGATTGTCCCAGAATTAGCCTTAACGCCGCCAAGATACGCAGTTGCACTACAAGCCGAATCTGCAACTTGGTGGTTCACGCAGTACGTCTGAAAAAATAGTCAAATCTACAAAAATATTCAAATTTTTCAAAAGATATATTTGTAAATAAAAACCTTCATTAAAGTTTAATTAAAAAAAAATACAATTACAGACAAAAAGTGCTAAGGGTTCTAAAAATAATCGTTAATTCAAAGTATAACAACGAAAACAAAAAATATACATTTTTGACATCTCAACATATGCACATGAAGAAGAATATGGAAGTTTCCGCATCTTTACAGGACGACCTGCCATAGGTTAGTTAAGTGATCACTTTACTAGTGTACAAACCCTTTACCCGTGATTGACACCAATCTACTTAAATTTTTAGAACTCCTATATATGTCATTAATTTCATGACACCGCAAATGTCAGTTCACTGGACCCATATATAAGCCTATGATAGACGTAAGCCATATATTAATATGGCTTCCATATCTTTCTTTGTAAATATTAAGATGTCAAAAATATATAAAATGACTCCTAAGCCAAGGTAATCCACGTTTGTAACTAAGTATTTGGACACTCAAAATGTTAAAAAAAATAAAAAAAACATTAAATAATTTAACTCACTCAATATTATTAGTATTTAAAACTTTCACTTTTTCGTTAGTCCTTTTTATTTGATTTTTTTACAAAAATGTTAATATAAGTATAAAACCACTCACCGAAATTTTAATGTCTACTAAATTCTAAACGTGCCCGTATCTTTGTCAGGACAATCACTACAACAGCAAGCAAACAACGTGTGAATAGTGCCATAGTGGTGACGTGCAGTATTGTTTGCATGCTGGTGTAGTGATTGTCCTGACGAAGAGTCGGGTGCATCTCGAAACCGGTGGACATAAAAATATCGGTGAGTTGTTTTAAACTAATATTACGAACATTTTTGTGAAAAAATATAAAAGTAAAAATTTAACTCACCTTTGACAGGCCCGTAACTGGGAACTTTTCAAAACTAAGTTCGGTCTCTTCTCCCGTCAAACCCTCCATCTGGCCCTGGTAGGTTCTGGCAGCAGCCAGTGTCGGAATGGACATCCCGTCTCCCAGAAACATAATGACGTTCTTGGCTCTGTTGGTGTTCGTCTTCTGCTTGACGACCATCCTCACCCTATCTCTACCCAGCTTCTGCCAGTACTCTGCAGTGTCTTCGTCCGGGTTGTGCCTGAACCGCTTGGAGTTTGCTGGACCATCCCTGATGCTGGGATGCATCCAGGTATCATCACTATCTGCAATACCAATTCAACGCAATCGTATTATTCTAACTAACCAGCTAACCATAACGCAGCGGGGATAGGCAGAGAGAAAAGAGCGTTACACCAATCTGAATTTGCAAATAATCCTTCGCCTCTTTCAAATTCGTGCATCTCCTTATACATAGCCGCCGATAATTCAAACTCCCAACCTGGCCGCTTTTAAGTATTTAAAATATTTAAAATATTGTTGGCTGGTTTACACATGAAACCTTCACCATTCTACCCATGTATTGTCGTACGTGTATAAAGTGTTCACTCAAACCAGTCCTTGGCCTTGTAAATAACTGAAGTTTCATATTCTTCAACATCTTTTTAATATGTCTATAAAAAACAATTGAGATGGAGGAAATAGGGAAGAATCATATGATGGACATTTAATACATTTATTCATATATATATATATATATATATATATATATATATATATATATATATATATATATATATATATATATATATATATATATATATATATATATATATATATATATATATATTATATTTATATATATATATATATATATATATATATATATATATATATATATATATATATATATATATATATATATATATATATATATATATATATATATATATATATATATATATATTTATCTAATACTCACAGTCGTGTGGAAATGCGATAACACTCGTAAAAAACGGTACGAGAATAAACGGGAGGACGCTCTCCATGACGCTATCGATGTGGCCACCTTAAATTGGTAAACTTCCTTTTATGCCGACACGGGGGCCAAGTCGATATCAGGATTTGAACGGTTTACCGTTACCTCCGTATAACTTGTACACAGTGCTAAAATAACAGTAGGTGGTCAGATTACAGCTCTAACCCTAAACGACGAAAAATATTCAACAATTTTTTTGCATATTAACCACCCTAAAAAATCACCAATTTTGTCGTCACAAAATATTGTCGGGTGTGAAACCTAGCAAAAATTTATAAGTGTATCCGGTACGCATTAAATATTTTTGGAACATATGTATTTTGTCGTGCGCGTAGGTCATACGGGCTGGCGTGGAATGGTGAAGATAAACCGAGCGTATCACGTACGTTCGTATGTGTAGGGCGGTTGAAGGCATTGTTAACTTTGTGGTGTGGTAATTTTGAATGTCAAAATGTTTGATTATGTTTATTTCTTTTAAGAAACGTCTGAGACATTACTATCTATCATTAGAATCCTAAGTGTGCATCAAACCTCCTCCCTTAGTTTTATAAAACTACGATTACTACAGTAAAAATTATTGTTGTCGCCTTGAGGGTTGACGAATGTTATAATATTATTATATGTAAATTATCAATATTCTCAGAATTAAAGTACGGCATACAATAAAGTTTTAATTTATACTTCTTTAAAAACGTATCTACATATCTACATATACCTATTACAATAGTATGTCGTTCACTCCTTTCAACAACGTCATATATCAAAAATCGTCAATTTTCAGTTGTGCATGTTTTCGGAATACCCAGAAAATGTACTATATCCCAGCAAAAGCGGCATATTTTAAACTTGATATTTACCTATATTATTTCAAGAAATAAAAATAGTTTGTGTTTTGATTCACTCACATTTTTATTAACCAACTAGTTTCGGCAACAACCTGTTGCCCTCTTCATGGTTTAATTTATGACTCATATTAGGAGTCATAAATTAAACCCTGAAGAGGGCAACAGGTTGTTGCCGATCTAGTTGGTTAATAAAAATGTGAGTGGATCAAAACACAAAGTATTTTTATTTCTCGAAATAATATATCAATATGATCCACACAGTTAATGCTTTCAATATTCAAAACTTAATATTTACCCCCTGCAGGTATTGTTTAATTATATTTTTTTAAATGTATAAAATATTTTTTAAATGGGAAGAAATGAACCTTTAAGTTTTACCTAAAAAGATCTGTTGCACAGTAAAAAGTTCAAGAATTTTCTT
Source organism: Brachycentrus maculatus (assembly GCF_059751285.1). Taxonomy (NCBI): domain Eukaryota; kingdom Metazoa; phylum Arthropoda; class Insecta; order Trichoptera; family Brachycentridae; genus Brachycentrus; species Brachycentrus maculatus. The sequence continues at coordinate 2,740,436 of NW_028280931.1, read as the reverse complement.
GATATTTATTTTTAGTACATTTCATTAAATTCTTAAACATTAAAAGTGATCTCCTGAAAAATCATGTTTCTTGATATATGACGTTGTTGAAAGGAGTGAGCGATGTAGGTTCGTAATATAATACCAATAAACCCATTCAAAAACAAACCAAAACATATACAAAACACATTTCGTTTGCTGTATGTGTGCCATCGAAAAACAATATTTGGACAGGAGACGGGTTTTTTAAGCTTGAATGTGGTCGGTTGTTTTTTTTATGGCAAAAACGTCATTTACGCTAACATGTACATATAAATTTCCTGATTCGACTCCCAGCAGGGTTACAAATTTAACTGTTTTCACGCACGTTAATATTTTAATTAACAAAACCTTCTTGTCAATTACGATTTATGTTTTTGGATGTGGATAAGGAACACATAAAGAGTAAGAAAGTATACAAATTTGATATTACGATTTATTCACAAAATTTTGAGTAAGTCCCATTTTTTCCAAACTTGCAACACAGATTGTAACCCATGAAGAAGATATAAAAGTAGAATATAAAATAATTAGGGCATTTACTGGGCATATGACCTGTCGGAAATGGTGAATGCTTATACTCTGTATAAGCAATTAATTTTATTTGAATGACCTGATGATGGAATGATTTTCCGAAACCGGAAGTCACGAATAAGTGTTTATAAAAGTGGTAGTATACAAAGTAAAATATGGATGATATAGAGAAAGTTTTATTACCTTACCACAAAGTTATCAATGCATTTAATATAGAAAATATAGAATAATTATTTTCTTTTCTTGTGTTTTTATATTTACACAAATATTTGTATTTCATACTATTTCTGTGAGCCTAAGTGACTCATTATTAGAAAAAGGTATCAAATTGTGGTAGAAGGGGTTCGAACCGAGAAACTCTGACTCAAGAGTCCGTGATACTAACCACGGGACTACAACCCGACACCTAAATGGCCTATTTGAGATATGAGCAGTGTGATTGTCAATCATGGATTGAATGGTGAATGTTGTTAGACAGTATATAAATCGATCACTCAAAGTAGACAATGTCATGTCGAAAGCCTAGTAAATGCCCAAACTTCCATATTTGTATTTATCTATGTTTGAGATGTGGATACAAAAATCTTGATATGAATGTATTCGTTTATTCAACAGTGACTGAGTTCGGGATCAAAGCAGATAGCATAAGTGATCAGATGAGGTATTGTGGATTGTTCGTAGACGCCAGTGAAGAGATGCTGCCATGGTCCGTAAGCAAATACCGCCACATCGTCACCTCCATGGGTTTCTGAAGATAATGGAACCAGGGATGGAGAACGGAATCTATGGTCATCTGCAACCCAAGATTGAAATTACACTTTTTAGTTTTTACCAAGGAAATATTAAATTGTAAAATCCTTTTTTCCATTCCTAATTTAGGAGTTGAACTATTTTTTTTAATTATATTAGGAATTACTCTACTTTATCTTCTGAAAGGTTAAATATTAGAACAAAAATAATGGATTTGACTCTGTTGCCTTTTATATGCTGACGATGCGATGCTTTCTGTTGAAAGTAGAGAAGCTCAAAGGTTTATAATGTGTGCCAGTAAAGTGATAAATTTTGAAGAGAAGAAGATTGTTTGCAACGTCAGATTGGTGTGGAGTCTCTGCTTACTCCTGCGAGGAACCAGAAGACAAATTCAGTAAGTTAGGTAGTTACCTATATCTTCTTGTGTAACATCTACTCGATTTCCATCATTTTCCCTTCTATAACCGGGACCGTTGGCATAGCTCAAAGTCAGAGTCTCTAGTCCATCAGACACCGTTTGGGTATCACTTATTCCAGCAATGGGGTTTCCTCTGGTTGGATAACCCCTTATGGACCTGGTGTGTGCGTGATCTGAAGTCACCACGATCAAGGTGTCTTCGAGGTCCACTATGTAAACTGCTTTAGCAATGCCTTCGGAAAACTCTGCAGTTTCATCGAGAGCTTCCTTGGCTCTTGTTGCATGATGAGCATGGTCGATTTTGCCTCCTACTGAACAACAAAAAAATTAAACACGTGTTTATTACTAAATCGGATCGAAGATTTAGGAATTTGGCTTCGCCGTATAATGCTTCTTCTCTGGATGGATTGGGTCACAAATAAAGAAGTTCTAAGAAAAGCTGGATCACACAGAGAACTCTCGTCGAATAAGGTTTGGAAGACTTTATACATTGATCCACGTATTTTGTGGAGGAAAACACCACCTTCTTCAAATCATCATGATAGAAAAGATAAAAGGACACTGAGGAGCTGGCAGAAAACTAAAATCGTGGCTTCGCAAACATTCGCGACTGGACCGGGATAAGAGTAGTAGAAGAGCTGTTCCGGATGGCGCAAGACCTGTTGTTCCAAAAAAAATTAACAACCAAATAAACAATATTAAGTGAACTGTGTACCTACTCCATGACGTTATCGGTATGACTCCTGCTTTGTTTTTTTTAGCATATTATCGTCAGAATTAAATTCTATCAGCCAGAACACTACTAACATTAATCGGATTAAAGTATTTTCAGTAATCTTGCATGATTATTATCAACACAAGCAATTTCTTGCATTATATATTATAGGTTTCTCAACTTGAGGCTAACCATCTATCACCTTTTATACGAAAGAAGGTGAATATCTTAGTAACCAAAGATTTGGGATCTGACATTTGGTAGATAAGTTTATACATTTTTTTTTACTAAACGTAATTACGGCTCTTTAGGCATGGCATGTGTTGAGTTAATACAATTTTTTTTTATTAGATTACATACAATAGATACAATAACTATTTACATTGTAAAGGCTTTACAATAAAATAATTACACCTGGACTTTAATTAATTTACTTTCTACCTTGTCCTTTCCAACGAGATTATGTATTTTATACACCTGTGTTTACATTTTTTTTATTTACATAAATTGCATACATTTATTTAAAGAACAATTAAAAACATATTTATTTCTTTTTTTGCAGTAGGTACCTTACCTTGTGTGTCTTGTGGGTGGAGTTCTTTTTACATATTTTTTAAAAATTATATTTATCTATTTTAACCTAATATACACCAAAAACGAGAAAAAATAATATATATAGTATTTTAAAATTTTAATGGAATCAACTCTTGATAATTTACCCATTCCTTTATTTTGCCTTTGTTCCATATTTTATTTTGACCTCTAACATCCGTCGGCAACAAATTAAAAATGTTTGGAAAACGATATATGGCAGTGTGACTCCCATATCAATTGTTATTCTGGCCATTATTGAGTTCATTTTTTAAACCTATACATATGCAATGGTTTCGGGTATTTTCCACATTCGGATAGCATTTTTAATGGATTTGGAAGACCGACTGATTGTGGCGCCATCAATTGAGAAATTTGTGAAATAATTATATAGCTTGCTCCATTTTAAATTCATTTCGAATTAGTTTACATATATTTTTTAAGACACAGATCCTGAAATAACATTTAACCTGACTACGGATGATATGTCAATATTATCTATAGGTGTCTCAACTTGGTATGAAACATCTATAGATAGATGTTTCATCTCAAGCCGAGACACCTATAATAACTTTTACATATTTCTAATTTTTCCCCATTTTTCCTTTGCTTGAATAACTACCACATTCGCCTAATAATTTTTTTTATTAGATTTTCTAGCAATTTGAATACAAAACTAAGTTGTCGCGTTATCCGTCGACAGTTTATTATATGCAATTATGCCAACCTTCACATTTGATAAGTTAGTTTATAATTAGTGACATCTATTCAAAACTGTGTAAAGGCAAAATGAATTATGAATTATGAATTATGAATTATGAATTATGAATTATGAATTATGAATTATGAATTATGAATTATGAATTATGAATTATGAATTATGAACTATGAATTATGAATTATGAATTATGAATTATGAATTATGAATAACACATCACTCGAGCGAGTGTTGGCTAGAATTTTCACTCACAAATTACATTCATACTGTACATAATTTAACCATAAAAAAATTAAACTAGCAAACCATCACGCCGCTTCCCCGTAGGGGTAGGTAGAGAGAATAGAACGCAATACCAATATTTCTTTTTACACAATATTCGCCTCTTCCAAATTCATCCATCTTCCACGCCGATTCTTTCGACTCCTGACCTGACCACTTTCAAATATTTGTTATACTTGATCATGCCAAGTTTTCCTCGGTCTTCCTCCGTTTCTATTACCAACCACATGAACCTCGCAAATTTGTTTAAGCCTTTCTTCACTCATTCTATTTTTATTCCGAAACCACCTCAACACACCTCCCTTCATTTTAATGATAATACTTATCTCATCCTTGCATGCTTTCCTTACATCACCATTCGAACATCCATCACATCAATGAGAAATCGCATTTCGAATGAAAAAATCACTAATTTAAATGATTAAAAATAAATAAATAATAAAACCCTTATCCGCACCCCAATGGTGCATAGGGCACTGCATTATAAAAACACAGTGTTATCTTGATCGTTAACACATGAAGGAAAGGTCATCAGCCCTCTGCTTCAGGCACCAGTCCAGGGTAATATTGAATAAATATTAGAGTGCAAAAATCACTTATATTTATTTGACCCCCCCTGGGAATCGAACCCGGGACCTCCAGAACGATAGCCGAGCGTGCTGACCATTACACTACGGAGGCGAACAAAATGATTTAAATGATTACTATTTATTATTACTAATTACATATTTCAATCATTAAAACATTTTAATTTTATAGCGCGGTGTTTCGTAATCTTGATTACTTATTTTTAGACTAATTTTATCTCATTTTATTGGATGTCATGCGTACTACTGACGAACATAGTCATGTCAAAGATAATTTACTGTGTATGATAAAAGTATAATAACCACGTGGGTCCCACGACATGAATCATGGCATGAACCAGCCAGTGAGTATCGTGTCAATATACACACATTGTATTATAATATGTGTTTACTCACGTGGGTCGTTCGATAAGTAACTGCCGTAAAAAAAACATCGATGTAAAAAAAATTATATATCGACATAAATGAAGAAGAATATGGAAGTATGGGCAATTACAAAGCATCATAGGCTTGGTTAAAATTTCCCTTACCGTGGTAAAAACTTCTGCGTTCACCGGTGATATGTATTTTGTACACCATATAAAAATGTGGTTTTAAAACGGGAAAATGTAAACATGTTCCGATATGTTTTTTTTATTATAGTTGGAGTTGAAATATAACAATTTTGTAATGTTAGCTCTGGTAAGTCGCTCACTCCTTTCAAGAACGTCATAAATCAAAAATCGTCAATTTTCAGCTGTGCATGTTTTCGGAATGCCTAGAAAATGTACTATATCCCAGCAAAAGCGGCATATTTTTAACTTAATATGTACCCGCTACAGGGCAGAAAGTGTTGTTTTTGCATTTTGAAGAAAAGGTATTGTTCAATTATTTTTTGAAATAAACTAAATATTTTACAAATGGAGAAAAAACCTTCAGGTTTTACCTAAAAAAGATCTGTTGCACAGCAAAAAAGTTCAGTAAGTGGCTTGATATTTATTTTTGATACATTGTATTATATTTTTAAACTTTAAAAACGTTCTCCTGAAAAATCAAGTTTTTTTTATTTATGACGTTCTTGAAAGGAGTGAGCGAAGAATCTGAAAGCGAGAAAAAAGTGCATCGCAAGTAGCTGCAATAGCTAACGTAGCGACACGACTGCTGCGTAAGACAACCTGCGCACTACTGGTGCGGTAAATACGCTACGACATGCGCGTATACGCAAAGAACGTCCACGCCCACATTGAAAAACATTCACAAATTCTACCCACGATTGACAACCACACTACTTAATTTCTAGATGTATTGATCAAACTCCGTATCATGTGAGTTCACAACAGCCATCTATGTTGAAATAGGAAAAGATTTTATTAAGCAAAGACTCTGTCTATTTATACCTTTGCAGGGTTCGAACCTTGGGTTAAATTTACCCGCTTAAAAACGTGACTTTAATTTGTATTTATGTAGCTTACAATTTGACCATTTATTTTATTTACAACATTTTGAGTGTGCCTAAATACTTGTTCACAAATCTGGATTTTCTCCTTTTAAGCAGTTTATATGGCATATGTAGGTTATGAAAAAAAAAACGATTTTCTTTTATCACAGAAATAATAATTATTTGGACTGTGTGAAAAGTTTGACAATGCTCTAACATGGCAATTAAAAAATATATGATATGATTTTGTAATATTATTATTAGATTGAAACCAATATTTTTAGCTTTTCCACTTTATTTTTATTTGACCAGCGACCGGGTTTCCACCAGTCTGATGATGTCGGTAACGACGAAACCCGGTCGCTGGTCAAATAAAAATAATGTGGAAAAGCTAAAAATATTGGTTTTAATCTAAAAATATATTAAAAATGCAATTCCATCGTGAAGTGTCAGTGGATAATTTAAATCTATATGATTTTGTGATGATTTAAAATCTGACATTACATTTTACAACTGTTGTGTTGATAAGTCAACTGTGTGTCAAATCACAGTTTTTTTTTCAACACACTAATCGGAAGCCCCTAATATTTCATTTGTTTAGAATTCATCTCCTAATATTCTGTCGAAACCTTGAGTCGGTATGGTTCAATAAAAAAAATCACTCTAGATTTAAAAAATGTAATTTACAAGTACTAAACTAAAATACTCAAATCTTAATTCATTGTTTGACAAAGCCATACTTATCTCAGTTTTCTCAACATCATAATGTTGAGAAAACTGAGATAAGTATGGTTCAATATGGCTCCAGAGTATCTTAAGGAGCTGTGTATTTCAGATGAATTGGTTGATAGACGTCTCACGCTTCGATCGGCTACAACATCTGCAATGGGCAAAGTTATCTTACCAGCTCGCAACCAACGCACTAAATTTGGCGAGCGTGCCTTTGCTGTTGCAGGACCGACGGCGTGGAATGCTCTTCCACCAATGGTTAGAAATAGTGAGAGTGAGATGATCTTTAGAAAAAGACTAAAAACACATTTGTTTGCTAAATCATTTCCACCATAATATTTTCCCCAATTCATTCACAGTGAAGCGCCCTTGAGGTATTTTTTTAAATGGCGCTATATAAGTTATCCAAATTTATTATTATTATTATTATAAGCGCTTTTTTATTCGCCCTTGGCAGGAATACCGAAATAAAGCAAACCTCAACAAAGTATTTTACATGTATTTTTATAAAAAAATTGTAAAAAAATTGTTTTTTTATTCCCTTTTTGGAAACAGTTTTACATCGTTAGGGCGTTTGTCCACTACACGGAATTAATGATAATAAAACCCTTATCCACACCTTAATGGTGCATAGGGCACTGCATCATATAAACGCAGTGTTATCTTGATCGTTAACACATGAAGGAAAGGTGATCAGCCCTTCGCCTCAGGTACCAGTCCAGGGTAATTTTCAATAAATATTAGAGTGAAAAATCACATATATTTATTTGACGCCCCCCCCTGGGAATCGAGCCCGGGACCTCCAGAATGGTAGCCGAGCGTGCTGACCATTACACTACGGAGGCAGACTAAAATTACACGGAATTTTACCGTCCGACACGTCAGTTAGGGTTTTAAAACGATGATTGGCTTGGATTGGCTTGTGCTTTTGTCCATCTGTCTTCTCTAAAATGTTCTTGTTATTAGGTTTATCAAGTCAAGAAAATGTTGATCACATTGGACGTACCAATATGCATAAAAAATATAGTGCTACTAATCTAAGCATGGCCATGACGGAACAGAAGATAGCAAGTTTTAATAAATTGACCTAATAAACCAACAAACAATGCAAGGGTAGGCAGAGAGAATAGAACGCCACAGTACTCTGTATTTGCAAACACTTCTTCGCCTCTTCCACATTCATACATCTCCTCATACATACCCATTGATTACTTCGACTCCTGACCTGACCGCTTTTAAGTATTTGACATTCCTGATCATACCAAGTTTACCTCGGTATTCCTCTGCTTCTTTTTATATTTGCCTTATAAAATTGTTGTACCGTTCTTTACTTACCCGTTTGTTTCATACGTCCTAACCTTTTAAACACACCTTTCTTAATTTTAACCAAATGATTTACTAAATTATTATACATTCTAAGAAAACATGACCAAATATATATATTTTTTAAATATTATACGCATTTTTATCCAATTTAAATAAGGGTCTTGCCTGCATTTGGAAATAAAAAGAGTTTCTACTAAATGAAAAAAAAACTCCTCAAATCAACCATTGATAAATGCCGTAAACTCACGCATAAAGCGACGTAAGAATTATATGATATATATATATATTTATATATATTTATATATATATATATATATATATATATATATATATATATATATATATATATATATATATATATATATATATATATAAATATATATATATATATATATATATATATATATATATATATATATATATATATATATATATATATATATATATATATATATATATATATATATATATATATATATATATATATATATATATATATATATATATATAAATATATATATATATATATATATATATATATATATATATATATATATATATATATATATACATATATATGTATATATATATATATATATATATATATATATATATATATATATATGTATATATATATATATATATGTATATATATATATATATTTATATATATATATATATATATATATATATATATATATATATATATATATATATATATATATATATATATATATAAAAATATATATATATATATATATATATATATATATATATATATATATATATATATATATATATATATATATATAAATATATATATATATATATATATATATATATATATATATATATATATATATATATATATATATATATATATATATATCTATATATATATATATATATAAATATATATATATATATATATATATATATATATATATATATATATATATATATATATATATATATATATATATATATATATATATATATATATATATATATATATATATATATATATATATATATATATATATATATATATATATATATATATATATATATATATATATATATATATATATATATATATATATATATATATATATATATATAAATATATAAATATGAGTTTCAAAAATTTATTGAGTATTGAGGTTGTCAATCATGGGTAAAATGGTGAATGGTACACATGTGATAACTTAACCAGCCTTTGACAAATAAGCCCTGTAAATATCCAGACTTCCATATTCTTTTTCATCTATGTTGAGATGTCAAAATGTAAAAATAACATGTGAAGAAACCCAGATTTGTGAACAAGGATTTGAACACACATAAAATGTTGTCAATTTTACATTTTTATTAATCATGAAATATAAAAGCATTTGAAATAGAAGATCGTTTGCTAATATACTTAATACTAATTTCCTGACAAAAACTCTCACATATATCGCTCACTCCTTTCAACAACGTCATAAATCAAAAAACTTGATTTTTCAGGAGATCGTATTTAAAGTTTAAAAATATAATACAATGTATTAAAAATAAATATCTAGCCACGTATTGAACTTTTTACTGTGCAACAGATCTTTTTAGGTAAAACCTGAATGTTTTTTTTCCATTTGAAAAATATTAAGTATATTTAAAAAAATAATTAAACAATACCTTTTCTTTCTTTTTTTCTTTTCCGCCCAGGACGACCACTGCTGACAATTCGTCGGCAGTTCTCGTCAGAATTTCGGGACGCGGATCTGACTTGGGAGGATGCAAGGGAGCTGGCAGCCGACTGAAAAGCCTGGAGACAGTTTGTGGACTCCATATGCTCCACCTAGGGAGCGGATATGGTTTAATTATTAATATTATTTTTTCTTCAAAATGCAAAAACAACACTTTCTGCCCTGTAGCGGGTAAATATTAAGTTAAAAATATACCGCTTTTGCTGGGATTTTTTGGACATTTTGAAAACACGCACAACTGAAAATTGTTGATTTTTGATATATGACGTTGTTGAAAGGAGTGAGCGATATGTACATACTCAGTTTATATTTCCGTCATCCTCCTTACACTGGCAGTACTATAGCTATGCCCTATGCGTGACCAGAGCATGTAATCTTCGATCATCGTTCAATCTTGAACCGTGACAAGGAACGAGTGATAATTCTGAAATGTCAACACAACTCGAGATAACTCCATCTCACAAACAATAATTTTATCATCTAGTGATATTTGGATGCAGCGAGCATCATACTTACATTACACACAGTCGGACCTCTAAAGATAACACTTATTAAAACTGATCAAACATGTAAAGTACACTGCACACACGACTTACAAAGTTTATTAATTAATCTGATTCAAACATTGTTGAAAAAGCTAGATCCTTATTCAAACAAATTCATAATCGACTTGTTTAAACGTTGAAGATCTGTTCTCTCAGTGATTTTTGGGAATATGCTAGGGCCCATTGAATACTGCTCCAAAAAGTTGTCCCAATTCATTTAGATTTTGTTAAAAACTTTATGTATTTTTCAGATCATGGTCCTCACTTTGTTATTCTTAAGAGAAAATGTCATTCCTCGTCATACCACATCATTCGTCAGTAATTTCTGCATTGTCTAAGTCAGGGGTTCCCAATCTTTTTCAGCCCGCGGCGCACTTACAAGCTTAGTATTTTGTCACGGCGCCCTACATTATTAAGCTATTTGGAATAGACATGGTGACTGTATATTGGGTCTTTCAATAAAGACTTTCAAATTTTCACAGATAATATCGACCATATTGTTGATGCTACATCTCTGGCACACACTTTGTTTTATTAAATTTAAAGAAAGAAAGCACTTTATGAAAGATCCTGTATATATTATAGTCGAAAGAAATAGATACAATACCTACAATAATAGTAGTTGGGTAGATGGGCACAAAAATCAAAACATCCACAATATGAAATTGAGTTTTATTATATTTATAAGAATTCAGAATTGAAACGGATAACAACAAAAAATAAAATATTGTGGTTTCGGATAATGATAGAGGATCGACTCACGGCGCCCCTCTTTACCTTCTACGGCGCACCAGGTCCCCGCGGCGCACACTTTGGGAACCCCTGGTCTAAGTGGTTAAACTATGAACTTCATAATCTCTTCTTGTTTTTTTTTTCAGATATATATGGTAGTTGCATTATTATTAACTTTGCTAATTATGTTTATAGATCAATTATATCTTTGAAATTTATAGATCATAACAATGATTAAGGTAACTTTGTTTTATACCACTTGTGTGGTATAAAAACAAGTGTTTCCTATATCATTGTAACATGTCTTACCACAAAGTTAATGCCGAAACAATAAATAAAATATAGATCATTAAATGAATTTTCTTTTTCTAGCTGGCAGGCATGTTTTCTTTTTATCTGCGTTGGAAACAGGGAGGATAAACTAGGGTGACCCAATCAGGAACTTCTCAGCATTTGCTCATTGATGGGATAAAGACTCCTCAGGAGTTATTCCCTAGGACTACTGACTGTCGTCAACACACCTACCTTTTCATGATAAAAATGTCCCACCTCTGATCTTCTTCTGTATGTGTCATGTCAGGTCCCCCTGACGTCGACTATCACTTATCTTGGACAGCTCTAAACAGCACCTCAACGGTTCTGATCCCCTCCCAATCTCGTATATTTCGAAGCCAGAAGATCTGTGATGCCCACACTGGCAATCTAAATAAATTCAAATTTGTAAAACCACCACCAAGTTTCTAGAAGAGCCCCAGTGTAGGCAGTGAAATATATTAGTATTTATTTTTTGACATCTTATCAAAGATGAAGAAGAATATGGATGTCTGGGCATTTACGGGGCTGACGACCGTCATAGGCTGGTTTAAGTGATTACTTTACACACGTGTAACATTCACCAATTCTACCCATTATTGACAACCACAATGCTCAAATTCTTGGAAGTTCTACATATATATGAACCAATTCAGAAATATTGTTATTGAATCCCAGACTTCAATTGACTTCCGGACTTTGATATCAATCAGCAACTGTCTTCCTACTCTTGCTCTTTAGAGCACATTCACATTGCTGATCATATTGGTCCATGGAATGCGCAGCATTCTACGATGTTGCCATCTCTGATCACTTTCAAGAAATGCCACAAAATCTGCCCACTAAAATTCACACCCCGCAGGTTTTTGGAGGAGTTGAACATCTGTATAAAATTAATAATCTGTGGCATACTTCAATAATAATTAATTAAACCATATCCGCTCCCTAGGTGGAGCATATAGAGTCCACAAACTGTTTCCAAGCTTTTCTGTCGGCTGCCAGCTCCTTTGCATCCTCCCAAGTCAGATCCGCGTCCCGAAGATGTGACGAGAACTGCCGACGAATTGTCAACAGTGGTCGTCCTGAGCGCAAACACCTTTATCAACCTTTCTTTAGGACCAACCGATTTCGATCAATTTTCGTGCGCATTAGTTTTTTCTCAATTAAAACATAAAATATCGTGCGAAAAAGATAGATGCCCGTCGGCTACTTGCTTGAAAAAGATAGCACGATGATTAGTACGTCGTATACCTAAAAAATATCCTACGCGGAAGCAAATGAATTCGAGTAGTCATGATTGGTCACGTGTACAAGACGTCATTCTAAATATTATTTTACATCTCAATAATAATGATGATTACGATATAAATAATAATAATTTTATTCCGTCACACATATTTTGTCTACAACATAAGATTATAAAATTAAATTAAAATAGCAAAATATCATCGAGAAAGATATAAATAAAATTAATTATAGGAATTAATATCATTAATAAAATATGCTCAAGCAAAGTTTTTTTATGATATAATTTTTCAAAAACCGTTTATAATACATGATCGGATGGTGATATGAGGATAGAAAGCATTATCTATAAAAAAAAAGGTGTGTTGAGGTGGTTTGGGCATGTGAATCGAATGTGTGAAGAAAAAACAGTAAAACAAATTTATGAATGTAAGGAAGACCGAGGAATACGAGGCATTATCAAGAATTTCAAGTACTTGAATGTGGTCATGTCAGGAGTCGCAATCATCGGGCGTGTATGAGGAGATTCATGAATGTGGAAGAGGCGAAGATTGTTTCCAAAGACATATTGGTGAGGCATTATACATATATATTTATATATTATATGTATATATATATATACATATAATATATAAATATATATGTATATATATGTATATATATATATATATATATATATATATATATATATATATATATATATATATATATATATATATATATATATATATATATATATATATATATATATATATATATATATATATATATATATATATATATATATATATATATATATATAGTGTGTGTGTGTGTCCGCCTCCGTAGTGTAATGGTCAGCTCGCTCGGCTACCGTTCCGGAGGTTCCGGGTTCGATTCCCAGGGGGGGGGTCAAGTAAATATAAGTGATTTTTTCACTGTAATATTTATTCAATATTACCCTGGACTAGTACGTGAAGCGGAGGGCTGATCACCTTTCCTTCATGTGTAAACGATCAAGATAACACTGCGTTTATATGACGCAGTGCTCTATGCACCATTGGCGTGTGGATAAGGGTTTTAAAAAATGTACAAATTAACTAAAATAAAATGCATTTCGACTAAAGTAAGGTCGTGGTCTCGATACAAGCGTCCTGCGGCAGACCGGCGAGCGGTTTTATCATAACTGCAATTTTGGAAGACCGTCATAGTATGCACGCCGCCCATCGTATCGACATTTACACTGCCGCTAACCGCTCGCCGCTTGTATCGTGAAGACGGCCTTCATAGTCAGATCGAAGCGTCAATTAATCGGTGTATAGTCGGTTCAAAACTAAATTACTCCGTCAGTCTTGACCCCATCTTCACGGTACAGAGTATTGAAAGATAAAAATACATTATTATCAATCTAATTCGTTTAAATTTTAACGCCCTGATTATTTTCAATTGTCATCAACCTCAAAATAACCAAGCAAGCGTGAAAAATTGTAAGAATTTAATTTTATGATTAAAACCGAAAAACACAATATCCATAAAGAATGGAATATTTTATTATCTTCGAGAATTTAACCATACCAAAATTTGATCAAAATTCAAGTCAAGATTTTATTGATATCTCAACTTAGATGATATTTTACAAAAATAATATTCAAACCATCCGCACACCAATGGTGCATAGGGTACTGCATCATATAAATGCAGTGTTATCTTAATCGTAACTCATTTTTTACAACAACAAAAAATAGTTCATTACAATACCACATTTTTTTACGAATTATATTTAAATAGATTGTAATTACGTAAGCAGAAACATTGTTTTGTCTAATTGTTTTGTAAATTTAAAAAAATATATCCGTGAAAAAAGGTACCGGAACGTCGTTACACCGCATTACATGGAAAAAAAAGCCCGGTCTACACAGAGCTTTTATTATTTTCATTTTCTGAAATATTCCTCTACAGATATATTTTAAATTGAATGTTTTTAATTAATGTTTTACATAGTAAATACCACTATTTCTATAGAAATAGTGGTATTTACTAAGTAAAACATTAATTAAAAATGGATAGATTTTACCACAAAGTGACTGCCGAATCAATTAATGAAATTTAATTGAGTGCTTTGGCTCGTTCAAGAGGAATTAAATAAAATCGTAACATCGGTAAGTCGTTAAATTGAAGTTCCTTATATCGAGGTTCCACTGTATTACATAAAGCGGTCAGATAACTTTTTTTGCCTTATCAACAATTATGCGCGTATCATACATTCTCTTGACTATTTGATTCATAGTTTTGGCATGGTCACTCACAAGGTTCGATCTTTTTCGAACGTCCTCGACTTTCACTTCCTTTAAAGTTCTCATCTTAAATTACAATATTTCTTTTCCGATAGTTTTATAATTTTCTTACTCTTCTTCTTGATGCAGCCTATTTTTAAAAGGGATTAGATTAGATTATTACTTCTGCGATGTCGATTTCCAGCTGCCAATCCATCTCTTTGGAGATATACCCGGGAATCGACTACCTTGGGGTTGGCAGTGCAATGCAATGTGGGGGAGTCTGGAAGGTTCCATTCTCCTCATTGCATTCTTCGTTGCCTTCCTTGCCTAGCGACTCTATAAGAAAAATATGCGATCTCGCATATTTTTCTTATCCTGGTGTTCCTTATTCTATCTCGTAGACTCTTCCCAGATGTTAGAGTCTCTCCTTAGAGTCTTTATTTCTGACACTCTTAGTTCATTTTACTTATTTATTATTTATTTCTGTGGTGTACTATTTCATTCGATCCCATATGTCGTATTTTAAGTGGTTTTACACAAAATGACCGATGAATTATAAGGAGAGTCTTAATGTTACATGTGTATGAAATGATCACTTAAACCAGCCCTGTAAATACCCAGGTTTCTATATTCTTCTTCATACATATATATTGAAATTTCAAATTGTGACAAATAACTTAATAATTAATTACTAAATAAATTAATATGCGTATGATGAAAAATAAATTTGTATCAAACGACCCTTATTTCAGTCTTAATTTGACATTTTTTTAGAAAATATGAAATTTAAAAAAAAAAACTTAAATTCAAGGAGTTGGGACCTTTTGAGGGACATTTATAGGGTCCTAAGGAAAACTTGTGCCAAAAATCAAAACTATTTTTAAAAAAGGAGATTGATGCTTAATTCGCTCGGATTGCAATGGAATGGTTTATTAAGCACGTGTTCCATCAATGGTGTTCACAGCTTCCCAAACTTAATCGGCGCCCATTTTTCAACGTTTACATTTATGCATGCAAATGTTTTTTTTTTTTTCAAATACATAAATTGGATACATTTATTTAAAAGAACAATTATAAACATATTTCAAATATTTTTCTGCAGAGACCAACCAAGCCATCTTGTGTGTCTTGTCAGTGAAGTTCTTTTTACACACGTTTTTTATTGTTTTTATATATTTTAACCTAATATACACACAAAAAAGAGAAAAAAAATATAAACCAATTTACAATTTTCATAGAATTAACTCTTGATCATTTACCCATTCCTTTATTTTGCCTTTGTTCCATATTGTGTTTTGACCTCTAACCTCCGTCGGCAACAAATTAAAAATGTTTCAAACGATATATAATATGTATTGCAGTGTTCGACTCCCATATTTATTGTTAATTCTTGGGACTATCAAACCTTCGTTTTGAGTAAATCGTGTAACGTAGTTGTGTACTAGAAGAATTCGATATTTTTGTCTACTTTGTTGTTCAACGAAGATACTTATCCACAATATTTTATGTACCGGAAGTAAGTTTAAATGTTTATATATCAAATTCGGATTGTCCCTTTGATTGTTTATGTAATATGACTGGGTAAAAAAAAATATTATGGAAAATAGCAGATTTTGAACCATTTTCAAATTTGTTTTCTGAAATATGTAAAATATTTAAATCAAACACTAAGTTTTGGAGTCTACTTAAAGATAAAAATTAAATTTGTTTAGCTTCGTTATGGCATTTTCAAACTAATGTGAAGATTAAATGGACTGAGGGTCCTTATATAGCAATACAATTCTAGGTACTTAGGTAATAGTTTTAACATGTGCAGTAATAATTTACGGGAGAAGACAGTTCATGGGGCATGTAGGTACACATACTTATATTCTTTTTATGGGGAGACAATTAATGTTTCATAATTCAAAAATAACTTTTTTAAATAACTATAAATATTATATTTTAACTTAATTATTCGAATTAATACTGAATGTGAAGATTCACTTTCGTTTGAAAATGCCATAACTGGGCAAAACAATTGTGACATTTATTAATTTTTATGTGTTTTTTTAGCAAAACACAACTGAGTTGACTCAAAAAATCCTTGTTAGATTTAAAAATTTTAATATAAAATGGAAAATCACAATGTTAGTGCTTCAAATATAAATTATACATACAAAAAGATATTGTCCAATTTGGGAACCTTTGGTGTAATTGAAAGGGGTGTAGCTTTGATAATCACATTTAGCCTTAAGAAACGAAACATCCGATCCAGACATCACGCGACGGAAATCCCCAAATTGTAAAAGACATGGTTAGATTCATCTTATTCGTTTCTCCTAAACTCCAATTGCACAGCAGAGGCCGATAATTTGAAATACTTACGCGTTGGATCAAGAGTACTCAAACCATTATGGCGCAAAAGATGATTACAAGGGGCGCGTTGCATTTTTGCGCCCGATTATTTTTTAATATGCTATTAACCCGTATGCTGCACATCACATCTATTGTCGTTTTTATAGAAGTAACGTTGACTGCGGATCGCATGCATAGTTGTTTTTCAACTTTACGTACTTATATCAACACCTATGGATAATTTTTGCACTAAAATTTGGTTTGAGGCATGGATGAATAAGTTCGTTTTGATTTAATATAATTAATAATAAAACCCTATCCGCACCCCAATGGTGCATAGAGCACTGCGTCATATAAACGCAGTGTTATCTTGATCGTTTACACATGAAGGAAAGGTGATCAGCCCTCCGCTTATATTAGGGTAATATTGAATAAATATGACAGTGAAAAAAATCACTTGTATTTATTTTACCCACCTTGGGAATCGAACCCGGGACCTCCATAACGGTAGCTGAGCGTGCTGACCATTACACTACGGAAGCGGACAAAAAAACACTCGTTTTGATTTAGTGTCATAAAATATCAAAATTATTTTAATTTAGTGTCAACTTTATCGTGAATACTTCCGGTCCTAAATTATTCCTAGATTATCATTAACTATTTTCATAATCATCATATTTATTTACAGTGTGGAACGAGAAGGGTATTATAATTAACTAACAAGTGTAAATAACAAGTAACTTTAAATAACTCTTTTATTTTCAAAACTATAAAATTACTTCAAAGAAAACATATTGCATAAACTATGTTTTAAGAAAAAAATCAATTAAGTTAAATGTTACCTGGATTTAGAGAAAATTACGTTGCGACTTAACGATTACTGGGCCTTCACCAAAACATGTAACCTACGTCAGATGTGTAAAAACAACCTATAAAATAATATGTGTATCGATAATTATGAAAATATTATTTAATTAAATTACATTTTTAAAAAATTAATTTGTTTTTAACGAAAACATGTTACCATCGGTTGAAATGTGTGAGACAAAAATATCAAATAATATGCGTACTAGTAATTATTTTTTTTTAAATCATGGAACAAATGGAACTTAGCTCCTATGTTATTTCAGTTTAGAACCATATCAGAAATGATGAAAGTGACAGTTCAAATACCCTAAATTCATTTTTGAAAAGCATTCAAAAATCTTGATCAAAAGGCATAAAGGAGCATTGTCAAGTGAGGTATTCTGAAATCATTTATTTTGATGACTTTCACTTCTGATTTAGAGTAGGGTAAATGTTCTGTTACTGGCCCCATGGCAGTTACTGGCCACTTTTTTGCGCCAATTTTAAGTCTTGCATTTGCGGATGCATTTTTTTTTATTTCATATATCGAATACATCATTATATAACGTGTCATTGTGTTAAATTTAATGGACACGATTTTGACGTTAATTTTTAACGCTTACAATTAATTTTCTTGTCTTTTTCGTATTTTGTTCAAATAAAAAAGCATTTATATGTTTTTTTAAGCTCTTACATAAATAAAATAAAATGGTTTTCAGATTAGTGGTAAACGCGTCTAGCTATCGAACTACAGGTTCCAAGAGCGATTCCCAGATGAGCACAAAAATTCAGTAAATTTTTCACTTATATTTAACATTATTACTGGTACTTGCCTAATTAATGATTAAAAAAAAACACGGCATCGCAGAAATGCAGTGCCCAATGCGCCAGTGGGAAAAAGTTAAATAAAAGGTTTTTTATAGGAATAACCCGCAAAGCGTCTATTTTAGATGCTTGTTTGCAGGTAGGATAGTAAGGATAGGGAAAAAACAAATAAGGATCCTAACCAAGACACTGCAGACTGAAGAAACATGACAAAAATCTCACTTCATGACTCCTCAGTATGCAGATTTTGTATGGAGGATAGCGAAACGCCAATCCACATTATTAACAATTGTGACGCACTCGCTCACAAACGAAGTCACATCTTTGGAGGACCTCTACTGGACTCCGAGAAGGTGAAGCTCCTACCACCAAGACAGGTCGTGAGTTACATGACTCAAGTAGGTCTTGGCAGTGAGCTGTAAAATACAGGGAAGTCACAATAGACCTGACATGGTCGCGGTGACATAAGGGATGCAAGATCCCTTGACCCCCAAGGAAAAAAAAGGACAGGGAAGGTAAATGTGAAAAATACATCACAAAAACCCAGACCAATAGAAAATAAATCTTTCTTGAATTAATTTTGCAATCGGTGGGAATCGAACCCGCGGCGCCAGTTTCGCAGTCGAGCGTCTACCCAACTACGCCACAGCGCCTGCCTACATCAAAGGGAAAAAGTTGAATAGGAAGTCTTCTTGAGTTTCATAACTATACATTTTGCTATTAATATTAGACCGTTTTTCGGATTACCACATCAACACAGTTTTTAATATGATCAATCAATCAAACCCTTATCCGCACCCAATGGTGCATAGGGCACTGCATCATATAAACGTAGTATTATCTTGATCGTTAACACATGAAGGAAAGGTGATCAGCCCTCCGCTTCAGTTACCAGTCTAGGATAATATTGAATAAATATTAGAATAAAAAAATCACTAATATTTATTTAACCCTTCCTTAGGAATCGAACCCGGAACCTCCAGAACGGTAGCCGAGCGTGCTGACCATTACACTACGGAGGCGAACAATATGATACACACATAAAATCTAAGTTTCATACTGTAAATCTTGATCGTTTACACATGAAGGAAAGGTGATCAGCCCTCCGCTTCAGGTACCAGTCCAGGGTAATATTGAATAAATATTACAGTAAAAAAATCACTTATATTTATTTTACCCCCATTTGGGAATCGAACCCGGGACCTCCAGAACGGTAGCCGAGCGTGCTGACCATTGCACTACGGAGGAGGTGTTTACATAGAATAAAATAATAAGTAAGATATAGTTTTTTCCACATTAATTTTATTTGACCAGCGACCGGGTTTCGTCATTATCGACACCACCAGTTTGATGATGTCGGTTATGATGAAACCCGGTCGCTGGTCAAATAAAATTTACATAGTTATTATTTAAAAACTACATAGTTATTACTTCGTGGGCACTGGCAAAAAACGTTTAATCTAAAGTCCCTGTTTAAGTTATCCCTGTGATTTAAAGCCTGAACAAAATGGCCGCTATTAAACTTAAGTTTGAATTTACTTTTAAAACCACATAAATATGACATTTCAAACTACTTAGTGTATTTTGCCAGTTTATAAAACGTTGAAAACTTTATAATTTCAACTGGTTACCTATAAAAA
Organism: Brachycentrus maculatus; assembly: GCF_059751285.1. Lineage (NCBI taxonomy): Eukaryota > Metazoa > Arthropoda > Insecta > Trichoptera > Brachycentridae > Brachycentrus > Brachycentrus maculatus. The sequence continues at coordinate 2,719,872 of NW_028280931.1, read as the reverse complement.
AGAGACTAATATATAATATTCTTATCTTTATATTTAAATATTTAAATAATAAATTACGCAAATATTTTAAGGATAAAATAGTTTTGATCAACAATTTAACAAAAATTTTCGTGTACATAGCACTAGAAATAAAGATAAAATAAGACCGAGTCACAAAATTGTTTAATGTATAAGGGTTTGAAATGTATGATGAGATGCCTGAATGTATGAAGGATGAAAAGAGTCTGAAAGAATTTAAAAATAAATGTTTTGTTTACTATTTGAAGATGTAAATATATATATATATATATATATATATATATATATATATATATATATATATATATATATATATATATATATATATATATATATATATATATATATATATATATATATATATATATATATATATAGGATGTAAATAATGTTTCAATAATAGTTTGTATTAAATATAATATAAGTTAACTTAAGAAATAAAATTAAAAAAAGTCAAAATTGCATATTTTCGAGTTAACGTTTTTTTTTGCTACTACACCCACGATTTCATTCTATAAAATGCAGTTCCACAAAGAAATCTCAGTACAAAACTTAAATCATATATTTGTTTACGTTTGATATGTACATGTAAAGACCCACCGAGATTCGTCCGAAGAAAATCGCCTCAGACGACTGTGACGTCACATTCTAGGGCACCATCCGCCTATATAAGCGCGGTAATCAATCAAAATTTTCAGTGTTTCCCCGCTCTTGCCGCGATCAGCGGTGGCGCGCGTTATCCATAGAAAAATAAATACGATAACATCCCCTAATTTACCCTTCAGTCATGAAAACGTAATTCAAATAACCCAATGAATATTTTTTTTCCTTAATATTCATCTTTTTTTCCATGGCCAATTATTTTAATATTTTTTAAAAGTCAGACTTTTTAGTCTCACGTTGTATTATATCACCTAGTCAAATTAAATTTAGTTATTTATTATTTATCGCGTAGTTAGATTAATTTTATTAATTAGAAATGGAGTCAACGAGATGTTTCAAGATGTTCCTCGCTTTAATTTATATGTGGATAGTTTTGATAAGTGAAATTACTGCACCTCCTGCTACTAAAAGTGGTAAGAAGATTTCATATTTTTTTACAATGCATTATTATACTATAACGGCATATCATATGCATTATTATACTATAACCTTCTATCTTAACCTTCAAAAAACGCCTGAAACATCATTATCTTACCTTAGAACCCTAACTGTCCATCTCCTCCTCCCCTGACCCCTCCTCTCTTTCTTAAACTTGCTACCGAATTCTACCTATTTATCTTTAGAATCCTAGAATACTTTTTTGTCTAATTGTTAATTAATTGTTTTTTAGTTTTTTGATAAAATCTATTACATCAGACAATAATATGTATTAACTTTTAAAAACGTCTGAGACATTACTATCTGTCATTAGAATCCTAACTGTCGATCAAACCTCCTCCCTCTACCTCCTTCCCTAATCTCCCTTCTTCCTTTGCCCTCCTCATTATCGTCTTTTGTTAATTTATGTTTCTTTTTAAATGTCAATTTGTAATTTATGTTTTTTTAAATGTTCAAGTACTATCTGCCCACTGATTGCAAACGGCTATATATGGTATCAAACGTTTTGATCAATATCACTAGTCCGTCTTTGGTCGGTTGGAAGATATTGCTTTTTAGCAATAAGCCCGCCAATGTACTTTTTATTTTCTGTACATGAAGTTTAAAATAAAATAAAATAAATAAAAATATCCGTATTTATAGAATAAAATATCAACTACGTAATTATTTCCACATAAATTGTATTTGACCAGCCACCGGGTTTCGTCGTAACCGACATCACCAGTTTGATGTCAGTTACGACAAAACTCGGTTGCAAGTCAAATTAAATTCATGTGGAAAAATTACATAGTTGTTATTTTATTCTATAAAATGCAGATCCACCAAGAAATGTCAGTACAAAACTTATATCCGTATTCTGAAAACCCGTTTATATTTGACCTTATATTTTAACGAACAGTCGATATTAGGTTAATTCTCACCCTCGTCATGTTGAAACTAACATTAATCTAGCAAATCACCATCGCCATTTATCCAATATGTATAAAATAAATTTGAACGCAGGCCAGTTTCGTTTCGTTCAACGAAATTTGTCTAAAATCGACAGTTAATATTTTTTTAAGATCGACACTTTATTTCTACTGGTTGTTTTGATATAAGTTGATTTTTTTAAAATTTTTACTCCATTAGTTGATAATATATTGTTTATCTAGCTGTAAATGTCAAACACATGTGATACCTATCCTAAATAGCAAAAATTATTTATTCAAATATATAAATATACTCGATTACATTTAAAATACTAAATAGTAGCAGCTATCAAGAAGCAGGCTGAGAGCCATGAGTAATGCTTGTTATTGAGTGTGTTGCTGCTACGTTCAACAGATGACAGCTGCCATTGTCAACAAAAAAAATTAACTTATTTTAATTTTATTTATTTTAAAGGTAAAAAATCCCATCATACGTTTATAACAAATGTTGATACACGCGCCTATTCAAGTGCAAAGTTGTGTCAAATGTTCATGGAAATCGGTTAATTACTTGAGGAGATTAAGGTTTTGAACAAACCTTGTGATTTTTAATACTTAAAATATTAATTTTTGAAATAAAAATTATCAAAAAAAAATTATACACATATTTCTGTTACTCTTATTTTATCATTACAGTTATCGTAGAGTTTAAAACATCAACTTTGTTTTTCGTTTTTATTATTTTTTGTAAAACCTTTATTTATTTAATAAAATAAAATTGTAAAAATAAATAAATTTTGTTTTAACTTCAATAAATTATTCTGCGTGTTTTAACTCATTGTTATCCTTTTTTATTATTTAATTTATTATTGCCAAGTGATCGTTCATATATTGTGAATAAAATAATAAAATATAATTATTTTTCTACCTATTCGTGAATAATAAACCACTTCAATGAACTCGGCACATCTGTTTCAACAAGACAAGTACTTTAAATAGATGAATTGTAAAAATTATTTATAGGAATGACAATAAACTTGGAATGAAATTGAAGTAAATAAAAATATATATATATATTTATATATTTATATATATATATATATATATATATATATATATATATATATATATATATATATATATATATATATATATATATATATATATATATATATATATATATATATATATATATATATATATATATATATATATATATATAAATAAATGTAAACCGTTATCCGCACCCTGGTGGTGCATAGGGCACAGCGCCACATGAACGCAGTGCTATCTTGATCGTTAACACACGAAGGAAGGTGATCAGCCAACCGCTTCAAGTAGGTACCAGTCCAGGGTAATATTGAATAAATGTTACAGTGAAAAATATTACTAATTTTTTTTGTAGAAAAAAAAATTATATGTAAGTTGGGTATACGTAAGTCGAGGTGTTCCTTAATTGTAAATGACGAGACTTATTAATAGACTTTTGGAAAGCTAAATCTAGATATCGCATACTTGAGCGAATATCGTAACCAAATTTGGTGTATAAGTTACAGAAATAAATACCGTTACCGGTTTTTGCCCATATTGCAAATATAGTAAGACTTCCTTTTAAGGAAATGTCGTAATGACAATTGCATATGATGTACAAATACTTTCAATGTAATGATATGTACCGAACATTATTCATTTCATATTGACAGGCGCCGTGGCGAGTCGGGTAGACGCTCGACTGCGAAACTGGAGTCGTGGATTTGATTCCCGCCAGTAGAATAGACTTTTTTCCGCGGCACACCAACTAATCGCCACGGTACACCAGTGTGCCAATGCTCTAGTACAGGCCTGATCTACCCAAATTGCACCCCGGGCCGCATTGACGACCTAAAATTTTCCCAAGGGCCACACATACAAACATTATGCAAAAAAGATTTGTTGCAAATAAAACCAATTATCAATGACTACTCCTTTCAGTGCGAGATTTGAGATTCTTTTCGATTACTTAATTTTTCTAAATCTTTTTCGATTCTTTAAATTGCACACCTTAACTGATCTTCCAGATCTACATCTATTATTGACGCCCTGTTTTTATTATCATTGTATCTCATTATTATCATTTCTTTTCCAATAATTGTCAGAAGGTACATTACTTTCCTTTGATTTTAAATGTGAAAAAAAAATTACGAAGTATTATATCGATATGCCCACTAATTTTAAAACTAGTTGGTGCTATTTTTGATCTCGTGCGCCAAAACTACTCTGAATCGGATTACTCCAGAATAAACCAATTACATTTTATATCAAATTTAACTATCGTCTAAATAATATCTTTATTTGAACCCGTTTATAGACTTGATCTTCCTTAATTGCAATCTTTCACTTTCCGGTTCTATGCCGAGGTAGAATCTAAAGGTAGGTTTGTATACACATATATATATATATATATATATATATATATATATATATATATATATATATATATATATATATATATATATATATATATATATATATATATATATATATATATATATATATATATATATATATATATATATATATATATTATATATATATATACATATATATTTATATATATATATATATATATATATATATATATATATATATATATATATATATATATATATATATATATATATATATATACATATAAATATATATATATATATATATATATATATATATATATATATATAATATATATATTTATACATATACATATATCGCTCACTCCTTTCAAGAATGTCATAAATCAAAAAAACTAGATTTTTCTGGAGAACGTTTTTAAAGTTTAAATATATATTACTATGTATTAAAAAAAATATCAAGCCACTTTTTAAAATTTTTACTGTGCAACAGATCTTTTAAGGAAAAACCAGATTGTTTTTTCCATTTGAAAAATATTTCGTTTATTAAAAAAAATAATTAAACAATACCCTTTCTAAAAAGTGCAAAAACAACACTTTCTGTCCTTTAGCGGGTAAATATTAAGTTAAAAATATGCCTCTTATGATGGGATATAGTACATTTTCTGGGCATTCCAAAAACATGCACAACCGAAAATTGACGATTTTTGATTTATGACATTCTTGAAAAGAGTGAGCGATATATGTATATACATAGTTTGACTTAAGGTCAGGTCACGGAGTTTTTTTCACAATATTGTTTGTGTTTATTTTTTTCATATATCCTGGATAAGTATTACTTAAAGTCTTATTCATAAAGCACTCCTTTCCTTCACGAACATCCCTCCATTTAATATTCAACAACAGGTAAACTATAGTGCAAAATGAAAGGTAGTCAAAACAAACGTTAATTTGTATTGAGTTATTATTTCAATGATTAAAGAAAACACTTCGTTTTTTACCACTTGAGTTTTATTATAGACTACATGTTTCAGAAGTTAAACTTCCATCATTCAGGTCTGTATAGTAACTAAAATATAAAATATAAAATTGTTCTATAAATAAGGAGAGGGGAAAGTAAGGGGAAGGGGTTAGTCAAGGAACGGAGTTTGAAAACAAAGGAAAAATGGAAAGCAATGGCGAAGAATTTTGAAACAATATATTATTTAATAAATTATTATTAGAATTCAGGTTTTTTTGTATTTCTAAATTTTCAAGATAATTTGGCCTTTATATGGAACAAGGTGTTATAATTTTAATTTATGAGTGTGAAATGAGTGATTAGTATCTATTATATGATTTGCAAATTCCGAAAAATAATTACTAACAAGACCAAGAGTTATTATTTATAAACCTGAGCAGTTCGCTTTCAGAATATGGAAATAATAAACATATCAATAGACAAGTCACACACAAGGTTGGCACGTCTGCCCAAGTTCAATCGTTTTTTATTATCCATTGGAAGTACAGTCACGCACATTTGAACGGAAATCTTACAATGGTGATCTTGAAATCATTTTTTCTGCAATTGTATATTCTGTAATAGACTGGGTGAAGGAAAAGCCTTATATTTCTATGATGATATCCACTTTATAGTGAAACATTGACTGAGACATTGGCATTGATTATTGAAAACACATAGACCCATTGGATCACAAAACATTGACAGAGACATTGATTATTGAATGAAATATACTAGGTGAAGGAAAAACCTTATATTTCTGTTATGATATCACTAAATCATGAAACATTGTAAGAGACATTGGCATTGCTTATTGAAAATACATAGACCCATTGGATCACTGAACATTGACAGAGACATTAATATTGTTTATTGAATGTAATAGACTAGGTGAAGGAAAAACCTTACATATCTATGATATCACTTAATCACGAAACATTGTTAGAGACATTGGCATTGCTTATTAAAAATACATAGACCCATTGGATCACAGAACATTGACAGAGACATTAATATTGTTTATTGAATGTAATAGACTAGGTGAAGGAAAAACCTTACATATCTATGATATCACTTAATCACGAAATATTGTATGAGACATTGGCATTGCTTATTGAAAATACATAGACCCATTGGATCACAAAACATTGACAGAGACATTAATATTGTTTATTGAATGTAATAGACTAGGTGAAGGAAAAACCTTACATATCTATGATATCACTTAATCACGAAACATTGTTAGAGACATTGGCATTGCTAATTAAAAATACATAGACCCATTGGATCACAGAACATTGACGGAGACATTGGCATTGCTTTTGAATATAATAGACTAGATAATAGACTAAAAACCTTACATATCTATGATATCACTTAATCACGAAACATTGACAGAGACACTGGTATTGCTGATTGAAAATATGTACACAGACCCATTTGATCACAAAATATTGACAGAGACATTTATTATTGATTGTAATATACTAGGTGAAGGAAAAATCTTACATTTATATGATAAGAACACTAAATCGCGAAACACTGGTATTGCTTATTATCTCAATGAAAATACTCCAACGCGATCTTTAAAAATTGGTGACGAATCAAATTAATTAATTTTCATTAATTGTTTCGGCAGTCACTATTCATTTTAAATAAAGTTTTACTTGGTAAATACCACTATTTCTTAATATCTATTGTGACACGTGTTTCGATGCGTTCCGCATCATTTTTAAACACTGTATGGTGTTTGAAAATGATTCGAAATGCATGGGAACAAGCGCCACAACAGATTTTAAGAAATAGTGGTATTTAACAAAGTAAACTGAAATCCGACTCCGTAGCGTAATGGTCAGCACGCTCGGCTACCGTACTGGAGGTCCCGGGTTCGATTCCCAGGGGGGGTCAAATAAATATAAGTGATTTTCTCACTCTTATATTTATTCAATATTACCTTGGACTGGTACCGGAAGCGGACGGCTGATGGAGAACGATCAAGATAACACTGCGTTTATATGATGCAGTGCCCTATGCACCATTGGGGTGCGGATAAGGGTTTGAATTTGAAACTGAATTCGGGTGACGCCAAATAATAACATAATAATTTTAGATTGTGTTAAACACAAAACAACAGTTATACTACTGTTAACATTTTTTTTTACTTTGATAATATCCTACGAATTCCCACATACCACCATACGTTATTAAATAACGGATATCTAAGTGAGACGGTCACAAGGTTTGTTTTTATCATGTTTCTAAATAACTTCTACATGAATATCATATTTTTGTGTCATTGTCAACCGGGCATAATTATTTATGCAATCAATGCATGCAATTAACGTCACTTCAAAATCAATAATTAATGGTAAAACCTTATGTTTTCCCTTTTTTACATAGACTTACACTAACCAATTAACCAACTCGCCATTACGCCGCAAAAAAATTAACAAAAAAAATAGAACAACTATTACCAGTATTTATGGTGAAAAAGTGTGGTGGAGCGGTTAAACGCTGCTTTATTTACTTTTTTTTCACCCACATAAAGTATATTTGAATAAAAAACATTCTCGTTACTATCCATTGTTTAATAATAATAATAAAACCCTTATCCGCACCCCAATGGTGCATAGGGCACTGCGTCATGAAGGAAAGGTGATCAGCCCTCCGCTTCAGGTACCAGTCCATGGTAATATTGAATAAATATTACAATGAAAAAATCACTTATATTTTATTTTACCCCCCTTGGAAATCGAACCCACAAAGTTATCAATCCTTTTAATATACAAAATATATATTTGAAAACACTATAGTAAATATGTAAGAATCCCTTCCCCGTGGCATGACCTTGTATTTATGTATTTTTTTCCATGCAAAAAAAAGTGGAAAAAACACCATCATAGGGGTTAGTCAGAGAGAATAGATCGCCACACCAGTCTGTATTTACAAACATTCATCGCCTCTTCCACATTCACGCATCTCCTCATATATACCCGCCGATTATTACTACTGTAATTTCAATTATTGAAAAAAAAATACTAATTAAATAATAGAAGGCAACACCAATATTTCTTTAACCACAATATTCGCCTCTTCCAGATTCATACATCTTCTCATACATACACGCCGATTCTTCTGACTCCTGACCTGACCACTTTGAAGTATTTGAAATACTTGATCATGCCAAGTTTTCCTCGGTCTTTCTTCGCTTCTATTACCAACTTAATTCGCCTCGTAAATTTGTTTTTCTATTCTATCTTCACTCATTCGATTCACATGCCCAAACCATCTCAACACACCATTCTTAATATTATCGATAGTGCTTATTTCAGCCTTGCATTCATTCTTTATATCACCATTCGAACATCTATAATACATCGCTTGAGACTTCGACCGCGTTCAGTCTACTTTCAGCCTTCTTTTGCCAACTCCATGCTTCACTTCCATAATACATAATATAGAAAAAAAATGTCCGCCTCCGTGGTGTAATGGTCAGCGTGTTTAGCTACCGTGCTGGAGGTCCCGGGTTCGATTCCCAGGGGGGGAGGAGAAAATAAATATTAGTGATTTAACACTGTAATATTTATTTAATATTACCCTGGACTGGTTGGTGATCACCTTGCCTTCATGTAAGTAATGATCAAGATAACACTGCGTCAATTTTATGCAGTGCCCTATGCACCATTAGGTGCGGAAAAGGGTCATACAATAGAAAAAAAGTATAAAAATAAGATGGTCTGACAACAAAGCCGCTGTTAGGGGTAGAAGTTGAGTGCAAGCGACAACAAACCGAAAAAAAGGAAGGGTACAAAAGAGGCCTATATCCAGCAGTGGAGGACAGAAGGCAAATAAAAAGAAAAAGAAGATGAAGAATATTGGACAACTAAACATAGATGAAGAAAAATAAGCCTGGGCATTTATGAAAAATAACTCCTATAATGCAAAGTATGCCATGTTCTCTCCGATTCCGCGGCTTCACATGTTAGCCAATGCTTTTGAAAGTATAGATTTATTTAATATATTGTAATCCACCTTGAAGTCTGTACTTTCTCAGCATTTCTTCTCCAAGTTAAAATGGATAAATTTAAACGTTGTGTTTCACTCTCTCTCGCTGCTCGATCATAGTGTATGAAGGAGACGTGTATTTACCAGTGATTACTATTTGCTATTTTTTATTATTATTTTACGTTTAAGACTTTTTGTGTCTCTATAAGTGTATTGTCCGCCTCCGTAGTGTAATGGTCAGCACGCTCGGCTACCATACTGGAGGTCCCGGGTTCGACTCCCAGGGGGGGTCAAATAAATATTAGTGATTTTTTCACAGTAATATTTATTCAACATAACCCTGGACTGGTACCTGAGCGGAGGGCTGATCACCTTTCCTTCATGTGTTAATGATCAAGATAACACTGCGTTTATATGATGCAGTGCCCTGTACACCATAGGGTGCGGATAAGGGTTTGAATAAGTGTATTCATTAATAATAATAATAATAATAATAAAACCCTTATCCACACCCCAATGGTGCATAGGGCACTGCGTCATATAAACGCAGTGTTATCTTGATGGTTTACACATGAAGGAAAGGTGATCAGCCCTCCGCTTCAGGTACCAGTCCAGGGTAATATTGAATAAATATGACAGTGAAAAAATCACTTATATTTATTTTACCCCCCTTGGGAATCGAACCCGGGACCTCCAGAACGGTAGCCGAGCGTGCTGACCATTACACTACGGAGGCGGACAACATTTTTATATTTGATACTGTAAATATGTATTATGATAAAGGCATAAGCCGTTCAATAAATAAATAAATAATTGTAGATAATCCAGATTTGTGAACAAGTATTTATGGTAGACCCACTCAAAATTTTGTAAAGAATATTGGATATTTGCTATTTTTGGCATAATTCTTTAGTGTTTAATGCTGGGAGAAGGAATTATATACATTTGTCTCATTTTCATTGATCCTTTGTAGTTTTATTCGTTTTGTTTGAACATCATCGATATTTTCATCTCTTATCGACTATAGAAAAACGTATTTAAATCGATTTTATGTATTATTAATTGATTATTCAGTTGCCGAATTCGTTTTGTCGTGTATCAATGAATGCGATGGTGCGAGTAATAATTGGCTTTGAAGATAATAAAAATGGTAATAACATATTATGACTACAATAGCATCAGCAGTCGATAGCACTTCTTCAGTTTTAGCACTGTTTGCTGAGCGATAATATATTCCACGAGTACTTGTAAATTACGGAACATTATATTGGCAATCGTCAAGTATGAAAAATGTTGGATGTTGGATGGTAAGCTTCATTTAAGATTCAACTCTTACGAAGAATCTTTAGCCTTCCATAAATTATCTTCACTTAGTAAACGTAGGAATATATCAGATTTATGTTTTTTGTATAAAGTTATAAATAATATGACTGAGAGCCCCTATCTTCTTGCGCAGATACCTTTTCACTGTCCAATTAGAATCAATAGGCATAGTCATACTTTTTATAATCCAGCACCAACAAAGAACTATTCGAAAGATTCCTTTATTTATCGAAGTTGTGGGAAATTTAATGAATGTTGTACACACCTTGATATGTTCTACTCCAATCATTCAAAATTTAAAGCTAAATTGTTCGAAATCTTATAAACCTAAAAAAGTAATTCTATTCCCTGTCCTTTCCTTTTCTTCTTTTCCTATCACTGCCATCTCCTTTTCTCTTTATCCCATCCTTGTCTCATGTCTCTTCCTTTATATAGACCTCTCTTATGTATAGTTGTGAAGAACTATAATTGGTACTCATGATTTTATTTTTTGTATTCTGTATGTATCATATATTGTAACTGTTGTTCTTCCTTCCAATAAAATAAAAAAAATAAAAGTATAATATTGATTAGTTATTAATTATCTTACTGAAGACAGAGAAGTCGCAGTGTGCTCTGTGACCGAGAAATAATTCCATTTTATATAAATCACAATTTTTTATTCATATTTTAAGGTCCAGCATTTGTTAAGTCGCATTTATTCCACTGGAGACCACCGGATAGGTCACATCGCTCACTCCTTTCAAGGACGTCATAAATCAAAAAACTTGATTTATCAGGAGAACGTTTTTAAAGTTTGAAAATATAATGCAATGTATTAAAAATTAATATCAAGCCACTTATTGAACTTTTTACTGTGCAACATATCTTGTTAGGTAAAACCTGAGGGTTTTTTCTCCATTTGAAAAATATTTAGGTTATTTAAAAAAAAATAATTAAACAACACCTTTTCTTCAAAATGCAAAAACAACACTTTCTGCCATGTAGCGGGTAAATATTTAGTTAAAAATATGCCGCTTTTGCTGGGGCATAGTACATTTTTTGGGCATTCTGAAAACATGCACAGCTAAAAATTGACGATTTTTGATTTATGACGTTCTTGAAAGGAGTGAGCGACATGTCTTTTCACGCCCGATGTTTTAAAGAACGTTTATGGTTTTATTATTATTTTTAAATAGAGTATATACCTACATATACGAGTACGCAGAAAAAGTATTTTTATTGTTTTTTTAACTCCTTACCTTTCAAGAACTCTTATTTTCAAAACCATATAATTATTTCGAAGATAACGTAATTTTTCAATCCAAAAACGGTGTCTTAAGTAAAAATCAATTGCTTAAATGTTACCTGCATTTAGAGAAAATTAAGTTGCGATTAAACGAATGCTAGGCCTTAACTAAAAAATAATACGAAAAACTTAAAAAAAGTTAAAACGTAACATCCTAAATACAAAAAAGGTTTTATGTATTGTTCCGGCATTAACTTTGTGGTAAGACATGTTATAATGATTAAGGAAAAACTTGTTTTTACACCACTTGAGTTTTACTAGTTTCGGAAGCTAAACTTTCATCGTCAGGTCTATAATATAATATAATATAATAATAACTAAAATATAAAATATAAAATTGTTCTAAAAATAAGGAGAGGGGAATGTTAGGGGGAGGGGGTTCGTCAAGGGCAGGAGTTTGAAAATAAAGGAAAAATGGAAAGCAAAGGTGAAGAATTATGAGACAATATATATTATTTTACAAATTATGATTAGAATTTAGGTTTTAGATTTATTGGTTGTTGCAAAGAAAAAAGTTCTCCAAAAAATATTGTGTTGGGTGTCTTCAGCAAATTCAAAATTTACTATTGATCAAGTAGCATTCATCAAAAAGTAAAAACTTGCAAATTGTAGGTTGGATGGTGTCTGCATAATGTGGTCCAATTGTAAGGCGCTATTGAGGTAATTTTTAAATAAAACAATGCGTTATAAATTGTCTATTATAATTTTTACTTATTATTATCATTAATGCAGTTTTTTCAGAAATTGTAACTTCATGTCAAGTATACAATATAATAATTTATAATAATCCATTATGTACTTGAATACATGTGCTCATTTATATATTATCTTCATATAATAGTAAAAATGTACGTTTGAACAACAAAACATATAATAAATTGCTATAAGTATGATTGTATTTTTATCTGGCGCATCGTGCATTTTATGCAGTAGCGATTGTAGATAATAAAAAATACATATTTACTATCAAAAGGATTTCCCCGCGTAAACTATGGTAAAATACTAAAAACAATCAGTGGCGTGCACAGAAAATTAATTAAGGTAGGCAATAGAGGTAGAAGTAAGGTAAGCTAGGTACTACTTACTAGGGTAGGCAGTAGAGGTAGGTGGAATTCAGCCGTGGTGGGATTCAGCCGGTTTGTACCGGTTCTAGCGAACCGGTGCCCAATTTTTTAAGAGCTCACCGAACCGGTCTTTAACCCTTTGTGACAATATTCCGATTGAGATCATGTATCGGAGCACGCTCGGTTTACTTGGTCCGCCACGTTTAAAAATTATTTGAAGAATAAAAAACAAATGCATGAATAAATGTAAAAACTATTTTTTATAGGGGGGGTAGGGGTAGTAGCTAAGGGGCGATCCGGTTCTTGAACATTTTGAAGCCCATCACTGGTAGTAAGGTACTATTTAGTAAGTTATGGTAGGTACTGGTTGCGTTTTTATATATCACGCGGGAAAGTTAGGATAGGCACTGCTTTTCTGCCTATATGGAATGCACGCCTCCGTTGACAAGTGCTAATATTTGAATCCCTACACATATTTTCATTCATCTACCTGTTTTATAATTTCCCCATTATCCAATATTTCACATCCAGATCTACATTCATCTTTTTCAAAAACCATAATTTTGGTTTTGCCAACATTCATCAGCGAATCACTTTCCTTGCACACATTATACACTTTTGTCACCAACGTCTGCAGGTCTTCTCTGCTATCAGCATGAAGAACAGCATCGTCAGCATACAAAAGGTAACATACAGTCTAATTGCTCATTCTAGCTCCCACCTTAAAACTTTTCAGTTCTTTCAAGAAATTATCCAAGTACAGATTAACCAGGATAAAAATAAACCACTTATCCTAATGCATGCAGTGCTATCTTCGTACAAGGCCTGTACACTGCCTTGCATAAATTTTAAGTTTATTTTAATTATTATTTGACATCTCTACATAGATGAAGAAGAATATGGAAGTCTAGGCTTTTACGGGGATTATGACCGTCATAGGCTGCTTTAAGTGATTACTTAACACACGTGTAACATTCACTAATTCTACCCATGATTGACAACCACTCTACTCAAATTCTTGGAATTCTAATTATTTTATATATTATACGATAATTTACTAGAATTTCAGTAGAGACATCTATGGTGAGGTGAGAGAAGCAGAAACTCTTTTATTTGTATGTGAGTTCCGAATCCTGGATTATATTCACATTTATTTATTTATTTATTTTATTTATTTTATTTTATTTTATTATCACAATACATAGATACATTCAATATACATATTCATTTCATATATACATTTATTATACGTATTACGGCTCTTTAGGCATGGCCTGTGTTGAGCCGAATACTAACATGGTAATACAAAATTTATATATTTTTTTATTTTTATTTTTTAATAATATTTTTTTTAATGATTAGATCATAAACATGACATACAGGAGATACAAAAATAATTTATAGTTTTAGGTGATAATTACACCTGAACTTTAATTAATTCACTTTCTACCTTGTCCCTTCCAATGTTAAGTAACCATCGACGGACACTGTTCTTAAAGACCTGAAAAAAACTCGAAAAACATACTCGAAAAACGCTAGAAAATATCCTTTTCAGTTTTTGTTTTTAGCTCATAATTAGACCAGTTAATTTATCTTTATTGAGATGTTAAATAAATATATTTTAAATAACTCATAATTGGAGATAATTCAGATTTGTTAACAAATATTAGTTGGACACACTCAAAATGTTTAATATTATAGTTATTATGTTAATATTCATATTTTTTTTGGTTAAAACAGAAATTCAGTAAATAAGTATTTTAACAATGATTAAAGAAAACACTTCGTTTTTTACCACTTGAGTTTTATTATTGACTACATGTTTCAGAAGTTAAACTTCCATCATTCAGGTCTGTATAACTATAAATAAGTATTTTAACCACTTTAAACGATGCAATTAGACGCAGTCATTTAACTAAATTATAGTATCCATCCGAAATTACTGAAAAAGCTATTACTGTCCAAATAAATTGAAATATTTGTGATGTGCTTTTTACGATTTGCGGAAAATCACGATTATAATAATTTTAAATGTGTTTGCAGTTCAATCCGGACGTGAGCGATTTTCCAGCAATTTGAATACAAAACTGAGTTGTCGCGTTATCCGTCGACAGCTTATTACAAGCAATCATGCCAACCTTCACATTTGATAAGTTAGTCTGTAATTAGTGACATCTATTCAAAACTGTGTAAAGGCAACACTAATTATGTATATGCATAAACATCGCTCGAGCGAGTGTTTTTGCCTAGAATTTTAACTCAAAATAAATAATAATAATAAAACCCTTATCCGCACCCCAATGGTGCATAGGGCACTGCGTCATATAAACGCAGTGTTATCTTGATCGTTTACACATGAAGGAAAGGTGATCAGCCCTCCGCTTCAGGTACCAGTCCAGGGTAATATTGAATAAATATGACAGTGAAAAAATCACTTATATTTATTTTACCCCCCTTGGGAATCGAACCCGGGACCTCCAGAACGGTAGCTGAGCGTGATGACCATTACACTACGGAGGCGGACAAAAAACTCAAAAATACTTTTTTTTTAAATATTACATATATAATATGGTTACAAAAGTTTTTTTTATAATTTTAATTTAATTCCTTGACATTTCTACTTACAATCTTAAGATTAAAAACGCAGTATTCTCCAATAAGGAGACTTAGCTCTTGTGCTTGGAGAAGGACTTACACTTGTTAGTCATATTTGTTGGTAATACAATTTGTGTAAAAATATTTAAAAATCCATTGTTTTTCTTTTTTTTTCTTACTGTAATTTCAATTATTAAAAAAAAAAATTACTAACTAACCAACCTAGTAGGTAGAGAGAATATAAAGCAACACCAATATTTCTTAGCATACAATATTCACCTCTTCCACATTCATACATCTTCTCATACATACACGCCGATTCTTCCGACTCCTGACCTGACTACTTTCAAGTATTTGAAATACTTGATCATGCCAAGTATTCCTCGGTCTTTCTCCACTTCTATTACCAACTAAATTCGCCTCATAAATTTATTTAAATATCCTTTCTTCGCTCATTCGATTGACATGTCCAAACCATCTCAATACACCTTTCTTAATTTTATCGATAATGTTTATCGCAGCCTTGCATTATTTCCTTATATCGACCATTCGAGCATCTATCATACAACGTTTTACCAGACATTCGTCTGAGAGAACGCATTTCTTCCTTTTAATAACTTTCTTCAATACAAAAACAATGTTTTAAATTAAAATTCAATTACGTTAAATGTTACCTGGGTTTAAAGAAAATGAATTTGCGGACCATCGATTATCCCGCCTTAAGGAAAAATCCATGCAAAAAATCAACTATGGGAATCTCCATCGTCTGTATCTCTTAGTCTCTTCCTTAAAATTAAATTTAAGCCCCTAATTTTGTATAATAAATAACAGTCCCTCGGGACTCAGGTACTAAAAAAATATACAAATGCCTCCCAATTCATTTTTGCAGACATTGGTAAATTTTGTTAAAGAAATGTAATTTGACGCTGGCAATATTAGATCACTTTAAAAGAGTGATGACTTTAAGCATATAATTTTACTGACTGGTCATTTTTTATTATAAATATTACCTTTTTCATTTCAATAGCATCTGTTCATTTTATGACAAATAAAAATCCTTTAAGGTATTTTTATGTTACCTACACACTTTTTTGTCATTGTTATTGATCGAATACCTTGAATTAACACCAAAATTAACAAAAAAAATAAAATAATAATAATAATATATATATATATATATATATATATATATATATAAACATATATGTATATATATATATATATGTATATATATATATATATATATATATATATATATATATATATATATATATATATATATATATATATATATATATATATATATATATATATATATATATATTTATATATATTTCAATATTATTCTCATAAAAGATGAAGAAGTCTGGGCATTTACGAGGCTGACGACAGTAATAGTACACAACAAGGCAATGGTTGAAAATTATGGATTTTATCCACTATAATGGACAAAATGAATTAAAAAATATTGCTATTTTTGTTATATTGGATATTTACTAGATTATTCACCCTACAGATGAGATGTTTGTTTTGTTTAAGGTTATGTTCTTTTTTCAAGATCAATCTCGCCAGTCTCGCGGTCTCCCTGAAAAGGACCAGTCGCTAGGCTCCGCCCCGTGGCACGCGGGCGCGCAGTCCCAGCTGCTGCGGCTGCTCTCCCGGACCCCCGACACGCAGATCGCCAGGAACGTCATCCTATTCCTGGGCGACGGCATGTCGGCCGCCACGGTGTCCGCCGCTAGAGCCCTCCACGGCCAGATGTACGGCCTCATGGGAGAAGACTCCTCCCTCTCGTTCGAGGACTTTCCCTACACTGGACTGTCTAAGGTATGAACTCTTCTCTGTATTACTCCTCATTACTGAGGGTCATGACCCTCATGGGAGAAGACTCCTCCCTCTCGTTCCATTACTTTCCTTACACTGTTTTGTCTAAGGTATGAACTCTTTACTGTCTTACTAACTATAATTGTAGAATTGTTTGACTACTTGCAGAGGCAACAAAATTATATAAAAGGTATAATAAATTGAAATTACCGTACTATAATAGTAAGCTGAACGGAGTATCTCTGATCCCTACTACTACTATAGGTTGACAAGCAATATCACAAAACAAAACACCTTATTAGACAGTTAATCTAATTTCTTGAATATTTTTCGCAGATACTTTGTGGCACATTTTATAAACTTTATAAAATAAAACAACTTTGTTTTAACCACTATTTATTGGTACACTTTATCCAACCGGTTTCGACAAGAACCTTGTCATCATCAGGGCTTATGTACTTAATTCCAAAACATTGAAATACTCATAGTTAATTACCCTTCCCTTCCTTTCCTTCAAAAATTTCCACGCACTCTGTTTGAAAAATTATTTTTAAAATATGATTTTAAAATATGATTTATAAAACGGGAAAAAACTTCTAAATGTTGTTTATATCGTGCATTGCGTAGCGAATACGAATGACAACTTTAATAAACCAGTTGGATAAAGTGTACCGATAAAAAGTGGTTAAAACAAAGTTGTTTTATTTTATGAAGTTAACCTAATGCCTGAATATTTAAATGCAATATTAATTCAGTTTTACGTAAAGCTGTCAAGTTGCTATATAGATCTAGAGATCCCAACAGGACCAATAGAAAATCTGAGGTGATCACACAAAAAGGTGAAAAAGGTTTTCTTAAATAACATTTTCTTCTCATTCTCTTCTTCGTTTTATTCCTCGTTGCTGAGGGTTGTGACCCTTGTCGAAGCAACGACTCTTCTCTAGTTATCCATTGACTGCGCTGCACGTAGCGCTCCAACCACCGAGGTGACTGCTGCTGTCTTAACTTGATCGGTCCATCGTGTAGGAATCTTCCTCTCCCTCTCTTCCCCTCCAGGCTACCGATCACAACCAGTCGTTCCAGGCTGTCCTCATTGCCAGACGCAACGTGCTCAAAGAACTGAATGTCTGTACATGTACCGGTTCGCATATAATTTTATAGTTTGTTTTCACACATCTTATCTGTTGGTGACATGTTTTGGTTCAAAACAAATTAATGTTTAATCAATTAATCGAACCCTGGACCTCCAGTACGGAAACCGAGCATTCTGACCACTACACTATGATGTGAGGAGGTCAGCTCGCTGGCAATCGAAGTACTGCGCTCCAGTGCTGCCACATCGCTCACTCCTTTCAAGAACATCATAAATCAAAAAACTTTTGATTTATGACGTTCAAATATAATTTAAGTTAAATTTTTTAGGAGAACGTTTTTAAAGTTAAAAAAATACAATACAATGTATTTAAAATAAATATCAAGCCACTTATTGAACTTTGAACTGTACAACAGATCTTTTTAGGTAAAACCTAAAGGTTTTTTCTCCATTTGAAAAATATTTAGTTTATTTACAATAATAATTTAACAATACCTTTTCTACAAAATGCAAAAATAACACTCTCTGCCCTGTAGCGGGTAAATATTAAGTTAAAAATATGTCGCTTTTGCTGGGATATAGTCCATTTTCTGTGCATTCCGAAAACGTGCATAACTGAAAATTGACGATTTTTGATTTATGACGTTCTGGAAAGGAGTGAGCGACATGTCCAGACCCCATCTGTGTTCCACAGCCAGTTTTATGATGAGTTTGGAGCTCTTCATCAGCTTGCCACTATTTGTCTTATAAGTCCATCCCATGTGTGCTGAAGCAAACATGCCACTCGCTCTACAGTATCGGGGTATCTTCATGAGGACCCTGTATCCAATATATCTTGATGCATCGCGTCACCAAAAGCAAAGATATCTCGAGACGCACTGAAGTGTAATGAATCTTCATAATGCCCATATCCAGGATGACCATTTCCGTTTATCACTGAATCGATTCACAAAAGAACTCTGCATTATTGGCTGTGACTGATCTGATCTCTCCACGAACAAGAGCACGCCTGATTGGACGCGCTGTAGCTGTGACGTTTTATGCCTTTTTGTACAAGTTACCTCAGCTATGGTTCAAAACTTATACTTTTCTCATTTTTTTCTTTTAGATATGCTTCTTGTACCTATTTATTATACCTGTTTATTGTTTTAATATATTGCCATGTATTAGTATTAGTGTGTTGGTTATTTAAAAAAAAATGTTACTTTATTATTTATGTTCCAGCCTTGTTAACCTTAATCCCATGTCCCAAAATGAGAAATAGAAATTACTCATCGGGAATATTATATGTATATATACGACTTATGTATGTAATCTGTTTTGAAATAAATAAATAAACTTTTGTTGCGATATTTTCAAAAAAAAACTATTCATTTAACTATCAAGTTTATTGAAACACCAATTTTCATCAGCTTTCCCAAAACCCGTGACTAATTTTTGTCTGGTTTTTCGTTCTTGTTTTGATCAAAGTAGTTAAATATCTTAGACAAAGATGGAAACATATATTAATCTTTGTATATAAAAAAGATAGAAATCTAAGCATGACGAGACTTACTACTTAGTATTTGGCTGGCTTAAGTGATATTTTATGCACCTGTGTAACGTTCACCATTCTGCCTATTATTATTATTATTTGGCCTCCACTCGTTTAGTGAGTGATTTAATTATTGGACATCCGTATTGCATATATTTTTTGGAACTTTCATACATGCAATGGTCTGGGATTTCTTCCGCACATAGGTACAAGTGAACAGATTCGGAAATATGACGGATATATATATATATATATATATATATATATATATATATATATATATATATATATATATATATATACATAAATATACATATATATCGCTCACTCCTTTCAAGAACGTCATAAATCAAAAATCGTCAATTTTCAGTTGTGCATGTTTTCACTATATCCCAGCAAAAGCGGCATATATTTAAATTAATATTTACCCGCTACAGGGCAGAAAGTGTTGTTTTTGCATTTTGAAGAAAAGGTATTGTTTAATTATTTTTTTAAATATAGTAAATATTTTTCAAATGGAGAAAAAACCTTCAGGTTTTACCTAAAATGATCTGTTGTACAGTAAAAAGTTCAGTGAGTGGCTTGATATTTATTTTTAATACATTGTATTATATTTTTAAACTTTAAAAACGTTCTCCTGAAAAATCAAGTTTTTTGATTTATGACGTTCTTGAAAGGAGTGAGCGATATATTTATATATATATATATATATAAAAATATATATATATAAATAATATATATATATATATATATATATATATATATATATATATATATATATATATATATATATATATATATATATATATATATATATATATATATATATATATATATATATATATATATATATATATATATATATATATATATATATATATATATATATATATATATATATATATATATATATATATATATATATATATATATATATATATATATATATATATATATATATATATATATATATATATATATATATATATATATATATATATATATATATATATATATATATATATATATATATATATATATATATATATATATATATATATATATATACATTTATTCATGTTTTAATCTTTAATTTAACTTTAACTCAGTAAAAACCACTATTTCTTAAAATCTATTGTGACACGTATTTCCATGCATTCCTCCTATTAAAGAGGGTAGAAGCTGTTCCTTATTTTTCACATGTGGTGTTATTTCTTAATATCTATTGTGACACGTGTCGAAACACGTGTCACAATAGATATTAATAAATAGTATTATTAACTCAGTGAAACTTAAATTTAAAATGGATAGATTTTACCACAAAGTGACTGCTGAATCAATGAATGAAAATATTTTTATTATTTTTTGACATCTCATCGAAGATGAAGAAGAATATGGAAGTCTGGGCATTTACTTGGCTGACGACTGTCGTAGGTTGGTTTAAGTGATTACTTTACACACGTGTAACATTTACCAATTCTACCCATTATTGACAACCACACTACTCAAATTCTTGGAAATTTTATATATATACGAACCAATTTTGAAACATTGTTCTTGAATCACTAGAACTTCACTTAAGACATCTATTGGCGAGATGAAAATAAGCTTTTTATTGAGCAGAAACTCTTTAATTTGCCTGTGAGGTCCGAATCCTCTATTGTAATCACATACATGAGAAACGCTAGAAAATATCTTTTAATTTTTCACCATTCTGCCTATTATTATTATTATTTGGCCTCCACTCGTTTAGTGAGTGATTTAATTATTGGACATCCGTATTGCATATATTTTTTGGAACTTTCATACATGCAATGGTCTGGGATTTCTTCCGCACATAGGTACAAGTGAACAGATTCGGAAATATGACGGATATATATATATATATATATATATATATATATATATATATATATATATATATATATATATATATATATATATATATATATATATATATATATATATATATAAATATACATATATATCGCTCACTCCTTTCAAGAACGTCATAAATCAAAAATCGTCAATTTTCAGTTGTGCATGTTTTCACTATATCCCAGCAAAAGCGGCATATATTTAAATTAATATTTACCCGCTACAGGGCAGAAAGTGTTGTTTTTGCATTTTGAAGAAAAGGTATTGTTTAATTATTTTTTTAAATATAGTAAATATTTTTCAAATGGAGAAAAAACCTTCAGGTTTTACCTAAAATGATCTGTTGTACAGTAAAAAGTTCAGTGAGTGGCTTGATATTTATTTTTAATACATTGTATTATATTTTTAAACTTTAAAAACGTTCTCCTGAAAAATCAAGTTTTTTGATTTATGACGTTCTTGAAAGGAGTGAGCGATATATTTATATATATATATATATATATAAAAATATATATATATATAAATAAATATATATATATATATATATATATATATATATATATATATATATATATATATATATATATATATATATATATATATATATATATATATATATATATATATATATATATATATATATATATATATATATATATATATATATATATATATATATATATATATATATATATATATATATATATATATATATATATATATATATATATATATATATTATATATATATATATATATATATATATATATATATATATATATATATATATATATATATATACATTTATTCATGTTTTAATCTTTAATTTAACTTTAACTCAGTAAAAACCACTATTTCTTAAAATCTATTGTGACACGTATTTCCATGCATTCCTCCTATTAAAGAGGGTAGAAGCTGTTCCTTATTTTTCACATGTGGTGTTATTTCTTAATATCTATTGTGACACGTGTCGAAACACGTGTCACAATAGATATTAATAAATAGTATTATTAACTCAGTGAAACTTAAATTTAAAATGGATAGATTTTACCACAAAGTGACTGCTGAATCAATGAATGAAAATATTTTTATTATTTTTTGACATCTCATCGAAGATGAAGAAGAATATGGAAGTCTGGGCATTTACTTGGCTGACGACTGTCGTAGGTTGGTTTAAGTGATTACTTTACACACGTGTAACATTTACCAATTCTACCCATTATTGACAACCACACTACTCAAATTCTTGGAAATTTTATATATATACGAACCAATTTTGAAACATTGTTCTTGAATCACTAGAACTTCACTTAAGACATCTATTGGCGAGATGAAAATAAGCTTTTTATTGAGCAGAAACTCTTTAATTTGCCTGTGAGGTCCGAATCCTCTATTGTAATCACATACATGAGAAACGCTAGAAAATATCTTTTAATTTTTTTTTAATTTTAGCCTATGACGGTCGTAAGCCCCGTAAATACACTGACTTCCATATTCTTCTTCATCTTTGATGAGATGTCAAAAAATAATAAAATATTACTGTGTTTTAAAATCTATCTTGACACATATTTAGATCCATTCAACAATTTTATTATGGGGTATTTTAAAATAATTTTGAATGCATCGAAATACGTGTCACAATAGATTTCAGGAAATATCAGTATTTAAATACCAACTAACTTCTAAATAATATTAATATTAATTTCCAATACTTTGATGAGATGTCAAGAAATAATATGACAATATTTGTATTGCAGACTTACTGCTTGGACAAGCAGGTTGCCGACTCGGCGTGCTCGGCCACGGCCTACCTGGGCGGTGTGAAGGCCAACTACGGCACCATCGGGGTCACCGGCGCCGTGACGCGGAAGGACTGTGCTGCATCAGCCGGCCCCGAGAACCACGTGCACTCAATCGCCAGCTGGGCGCAAAAAGCCGGCAAGGCCACGGGTATGGTCTTTTGTTCAATCATCCAAATGATTTTTTTAAATAAAACGCTAGACACGCACCATTGGTCTGTTGATACATGCACCAAAGTGTAACCTACCTAAACCATGATCAAAAAAGACCATGGTCGTCTTCTTCCTATATTAAAAATTCTTCTGAAAAAAATACGTTTTATAAAACTTTATAAAATAAAACAAATTTGTTTTAACCACTTTTTTATTGTAAGTAAACTTTAACCTATCGGTTTCGACAAGAACCTTGTCATCATCATTGCTACGCTATGCATAATAAAAATAACATTTAGGATTTTTACAAAGTTTTTGGTAAGGGAATGTAATTAATTATGAGTATTTTGATGTTTTAGAATTTAATAAACCTTGATGATGACAAGGTTCATGTCGAAACCGGTAGGTTAAAGTGTACTTATAATAAAAAAGTAGTTAAAACAAAGTTGTTTAATTTTATAAAGTTTATAAAATGTGCCACAAAGTATCTGCGGAAATCATTCAAGAAACGTTTTATTATTTTACTTTGTTCAATTATCAATGTTTTTCTTTGATTAAAACTGAACTTAGTGCATCTTAGGTCTTAAGTGCATGTTGACCTGTAATTCTTAATACATGTTGGTTCTCTGGTTGACTAAAAACGCGTGTGATCAATTTGAATTCAAGCATGAAAGCTAAATTTTGTACTAATTTTCTTAACATAGTTCATAGTCTGTCAGGAAACCTAGATGCTTCTGTATCAGATCCGGAAATACGGTTAGGAGAGTCCGCCATCGTGATGTAATGGTTAACGTGTTTAGCTACCGTAGTGGAGGTCCCGGGTTCGATTCCTAAGAGGGTCAAAATAAATTTGAATGATTTTTCAATCTAATATTAATTTAATATGACCCTGGACTGGTCTAAAGCAGAAGGCTGATCGCCTTTCCTTCGTGTATTTAATGATCAAGATAACACTGCTTTTGTACGATGCAGTCCCCTATGCATCGTTGGATGCGGATAAGGGTTAGAAGAAGAGTTTTTCCTTTAAAAAGTTCACATATCGCTCACTCCTTTCAAGAACGTTATAAATCAAAAAACTTGATTTTTCAGGAGAACCTTTTTAAAGTTTAAAAATATAATACAATGTATTAAAAATAAATATCAAGCCACTTATTGAACTTTTTACTATGCAACAGATCTTTTTAGGTAAAACCTGAAGATTATTTCTCCATTTGAAAAATATTTAGGTTATTAAAAAAAATTAAACAATACCTTTTCTTCAAAATGCAAAACAACACTTTCTGCCCTGTAGCGGGTAAATATTAAGTTTAAAATATGCTACTTTTGCTGGGACACAGTACATTTTCTGGGCATTTCGAAAACATGCACAACTGAAAATTGACGATTTTTGATGTATGACGTTCTTGAAAGGAGTGATCGATATGTGTTTTTTAGGGGACAGAGCCTGAAAAAAGATTTCATATTCTTTCATATAAAAATAACGGTAGATGTTTTATCTCAAGTTAGAATATTTATGATATCGATATATCATCCGATATAATGATCCAGTTTCTGATATAAACTAACTAACTAACTAACTAGCCATCACGCCGCTTCTCCGAAGGGGTAGGCAGAGAGAATAGAACGCCACACCACTCTGTCTTTGCAAACATTCTTCGCCTCTTCCACGTTCATGCATCTCCTCATACATACCCGGCGATTATTACGACTCCTAACCTGACCACTTTCAAGTATTTGGCATACCTGATCGTGCCACGTTTTTCTCGGCCTTCCTCTGCTCCTTTTTCCAAAAACCTTCGCCTCATAAATTTGTTTAACTGTTCTTTCCTCAATCATTCGTTCTACATGTCCAAACCATCTCAACACACCTTTCTTAATTTTATCAATAATGTTTATCTCAGCTTTGCATTCCTTCCTTATTTCACTATTCAATCTATCATACATCGCTTTCTTCTAAGAGATCGCATTTCGACTGCATTCAGTCTGCTTTCATCCTTCTTTTGCCAACTCCATGTTTCACTTCCATACATTAGGGTTGGAACCAGGACTCCGTTTCAGTTACTGATATAATATAATAAATAATATTTTTAACAGGAATAGTGACTACAACCAGAGTGACCCACGCATCGCCTTCGGGAACCTACGGGCACACGTCTGAGAGAGACTGGGAGGCAGATAGTGACATCATCAAGGCAGGAGCAGATCCGAGCGTCTGTCCAGATCTTGCAAAGCAGCTTATCTTTGGAGACGTTGGAAAGAATTTCAAGGTTTGCCATATATTTTCTTAATGCCCTTTCTATGCCAAATTTTCAAAAGCCTTAGCCTTTTTTTGAAAATTTATTTTACCTGAGCGTCTGCTACCAGGGAGTCAAAATGAATATGTGTAATTGTTGACCGTAATATTTAGTTTATATTACCCGGCATTAGTACCTGAAGCGCAGGGCTGATAACCTTTCCTTTGTGTATTGGATCATATTTACTCCTCCACAAAACACACTCTGCAAAAAAAGGTTCTAAATATGTAAAAATTGTTATTTAAATAAATGTATACAAATAATAATAAAAAATGTATATAAAATTTCTTTATTGAAAAACAATTTTTATTAAGTATATATTGAGCATTATTTTCTTAGACTTTTTGCCATTTTTCGGGTAGATTCATAATTCCATCGGTTTAGAAGTTCTGTGTTTTATTACAGTTATCTTGTGATTTTTGATAATTATACTTATCACGATGAATTCTGATTAGTTTTTTTTTTCTAAATAATATTTTTCGGTACTTTTAGGTGATTCTCGGTGGGGGTAGAAAGAACTTCCTCCCTAATACTACCATTGACAGAGATGGAGAACCCGGTGTCAGGTACTATATATTATTTTTATCCGATATATGTATGTAGGATTAAAATATATTATATATTGTATGTAATGTATAAAATTTAGGAATTCAAAATAACGTATTGACATGTAAGTATTTTGGCTATTAGACTTTATGACTCCCCAGTATGCAGAATTTGTATGGAGGATAACGAAACGCCAATCCACATTCTCTATAATTGTGACGCACTCGCTCGCAAACGAAGTCACATCCTTGGAGGATCTCTAGTCGTGAGTTACATGACTCACGTAGGTCTTGGGAGTAAGCTGTAATACAGAGGGAGGTCACAATAGACCTAATATGGTCGCGGTGACATAAGGGATGCAACATCCCTTGACCTCAAAAAAAAGTATTTCGGCTCATCACAGGCCGTGAAGAGCCGTTATACATATAATTTTAAAAATGTAAAAAATTGTATGTATGTACCAAAAATAAAATATAAATAAAAATAAATAGACAGTAATAGACGATACGTAGACAATAATTTTAAATATAATTCTCGTATTGTAAAGCTTTGTGATCCTCTGGCTCTAGTGAATACTTTATAAAAGTTGTCCTTTATATTGCTTCAAAGATTATTTACTCTTAGTTGTTGGAATCCATTTTAAGATATTAAATAAAATTATGGACCATATTATAAAAACAAATCCGAAAATCGTACAAAACCTGCAATATTCCATAATAATAATAATAAATGTACCCGGCTATAAACAAAATATATTATATTTATATACCATACATAATCAAAGGGATAGTATGTAGTGAATTGATATATAACCATATTAAATATGAAATAATATAGATGGATAATCATAGTAGAGCAATAGACTAGTAAAAAGCGTAAAAATGGTCCAGTGCACGACTATGATGATACTCGCTTCAACCACTATGAAGGGTTGATGTTCCCAAACGTGTATGGTTAGTTTTTTTTCTTTTCTTTTGTGTATATTATGTTTTAAGTGACCATACGTCCCGTTTTGAACGGGACAGTCCCGTTTTTACATAGCCTGTCCCAATATAAAACAACTTTTTTTTTCTTCATTTTTATAAAATTTATTCCTCTTATTTTCTTTATCAATTCCTTTCTTTTTAATAATACATAAAAACTATGAAAAAATACGTATTTTCTTGAATATCCATACTATAAGGTTAAAATTGGTAAATGTCCCGTTTTGGGGACAAAAATAAATGGTCAGTTTAATTATGTTATAATATTTCAAAATAATAATTTAAAATGTGTGTTAAAAGAGCTCTGGCAAGAAAACAAAAAAAGTGGCCTTGTTGTTTTCTTCAAAAAATCTTCCTCTTCTTCTTACGTCTTTATAGATCCGTGAATCTGTCTGTTTCGTTTTCCGTCTCTTGTGACGTAGACTGCCAGCTGTAACGCCATCGTCTTGGAGGTCTTCCGTTTGGGTTCTCATGAAGAGCAATTCGGGCCAGTCTACTTTCTTACATTCTATTGACATGGGCATTTCAGAATCATCTTCGCTGTCTTCTCCATCTGACTATATCCTCCGTACCACACATTCATATTTCCGTGTTCCTTATTTGGTCTCTTAACATGTTTCCGGTTATGCACCTCAGTACCTTTATTTTCGGTATTCTTAGAAGAGATTTGATTTTCTTTATGTCTGCTCTGGTCTCTATTCCATATGTGGCAATCGGTCATACACGTGTTTTGTATATTTTTACGCAAACTATAAATGTACGTACGTTTTTTTCACAAAAAAATTAAATTCTGAATAAAAAATAAGATTTACAACGAGAGGTATATTTCAGGCAAGATGGAGTGGACCTGACATCTGTGTGGCAGAAGGAAAAGTCTTCTCGCGGAATATCGTCAGCCTATGTGCAAGACAGGAATACTTTGATCGGAGCCTCACAGATGGCAGACGCTATCCTGGGACTCTTCGACTCCGACCACATGCAGTACCACCTAGAATCGGACTCAGCGAAGCACCCAACCTTAGCCGAGATGACAACCATCGCCATACAGATGCTAGCCAAGGAGGAAAAGGGATTTTTCCTTTTCGTTGAAGGTAAAAATTAAAATTAAATAACGCACATAAAAAATATGTAGCACAAAGGTTTGAAGAAAAACTGGTTTTTACTAAGTAAAACATAATTTTTTTATTTGAAGATAAGTACCCACACAATAACATGAAATCATGTTATATTGTATAACTCACAATATTTTGTGTATGTCCAAACAAATTCTTACTTACTTAGGAGTTATTTACATGTTATTGTAAAAAAAAATATTGATATAACAACATAGGTGAAGAGAATATGAATGTCTGGGCATTTACGGGGCCTACGACCCCTAACAGGATGGTTTAGGTGATCTCTTTATACACTGTGTAACATTTATCATTATACCCATGATTGACGACCTAACGACTCATTTTTTTTGGAACGCTTATAATATATATGTGTATATATGAATGTATGTTCATCGGTTTTTATAACGTACATCATAATATATAAAACAAAAACTTTTATTTTTATTTTTATTTTGACGTACGGTTCAGACATTTTGGTAGTTAATCGCTACCTTGTCGACTATTTATTTATGTTTTTTTTATACTTTTTCATTCAACATTCACCATTTTGCCCATGATTAACAACCACACTCATCAAATTTCGGAACTTATATTTATGCTACAATTGACACCTTCTTAGACATGTTACTTATTCGGCACCATCTTTGTTTGAGTTTGATAAAAAAAATTGTCATATCGTACTCTGTTTTGATATTTTTCATTGACCTTTTGCAAACCTAATGTTTTTTCATAAAACACTGTTTATATTGTAAAATGCTTTTATTCATCTCCTCAGGTGGTAGGATAGACCATGCTCACCACGACAACTTGGCCAGAAAGGCTCTGGACGAAACCATCGAGTTCTCTGAAGCCATCAAGTCCGCAATGTCCATCGTCGACAAAGACACCCTCGTGGTGGTCACTGCCGACCACGCGCACACCATGTCCTATGCTGGCTATGCCAAGAGAGGCTCCGACATCCTCGGATTCGGTGGAATGGGTACAGATGGACTCCCTTACACGACTCTCGCATACGCCAACGGACCCAGCTACAAGCCTGAGAAAGGAGGAAGATATAACTTATCCAAAGATGACACACGTAAGTCTTCTTCCTAGCTGTTTCTCAACTTATCGTCTTTGTAAACTGTTAGGGTCAGCTCTCCTTGTCCATTGTTGGTCCGTCTATCATATACAACGTTGCCTGGGTCATGCAGAGGCGTACATTATATATAGGCAGAAAAGCAGTGCCTATCCTAGATTACTTGTGTTCCATATAGAAGCTCGACCAGTGCCTACTTTGCCTTATCCTTATCCAACCCTACTCGGCTGTCCAAATTTAAAACACAGTAAGGGACATTTTTTTGTAGTACGTTTTTTTTTGCATTTTTGGACTAAATAGATTTTACTTAGTCCAAAAATGCAAAAAAACGTACTGCAAAAAAAATGTCCCTTACTGTGTTTTAAATTTGGACAGCCGTACTGCCTACCCTAAAAGTAAAGTCATTCCTTTGAATCGTGTTATCTTTCTGTAGCATCCATGAATTTTTTGGTCTTCCTCTAGACTCTAGATACACGTAAGTCAGGTCAAAAAAATGTTTGTTGCATTCTAGATAAAATACTGAAACATTGTTTTTAACCAATTGATGAATTTTGAAAAAAAAATATTATTAATTAAAGTTTTTTCAGCATATTTTTATGTGTTTCTAGATTTTGTAAATTGTTCCTTATTTACCCTTTGAATGAGACTGAGTGTAATGACTTGTGTGTGTTAATCAAAAGAGTTGTTTGCAAGGTTTTTATTTGCTTTTACTGATTTCAATGCACCATTCACTCTGTTCCTAGCATTCACTCTCCTTCCCATATCTTTATCAATCTTTTTGTTTCAGATCACCTCAATTACACATTCCCTGCTCCAGTTCCTCTAGAGTCGGAGACTCATGGTGGAGAAGACGTGGAAGTCTTCGCCCATGGACCATGGTCACACCTCTTCACAGGACTATACGAACAAAACGTGATTCCTCACACCATGGCCTTCGCAGCCTGCATCGGTCCAGGACTTACAGCCTGTTCTCTCAACTAAAAAAATCTTTTTTCATTTCCATTCATTACTTCACTCTAGTCGTAATTACTGATAGTGATGGGATTGATAACTGAGGTGTCAAAATAATCAATAAAATAAAATCAAAATTACATACTGTACCATTCGAATATTGATCGAATACCCGTATTGATTACTTCCATTCGATTCATATTATCACTAGCTCTAATAGCTGCCATTACACG
The DNA here is from genome assembly GCF_059751285.1 of Brachycentrus maculatus. Taxonomy (NCBI): domain Eukaryota; kingdom Metazoa; phylum Arthropoda; class Insecta; order Trichoptera; family Brachycentridae; genus Brachycentrus; species Brachycentrus maculatus. Next base: position 2,688,702 of record NW_028280931.1, on the reverse strand, counting down.
TACGCATAAAATGACTCTTAATGTTGTTCGTGTGATTTCACATAGGTACGAAAAATAACATATTAAGTCGTTAGTAGAACGCATTGTGAAAGGTGGTCTGAAAATTTCTTAGTCTGCTTTGAAACTTAAAATACTTTTTGTATGAATTGTTCACAACTTTGAAATTTAAAAAAATGGTGATCAAGCATGAGTAGAATAGTGAATGTTATATGACGTTTAAAAATATCACTTAAAACAGCCAACGACAAATCGTAACATCTGTAAATACCAAGACATCTTTTTTTTAAGGAATAACCCGCAAAGCGTCTATTTTAGATGCTTGTCTGCAGGTAGGATAGTAAGGATAGGGAAGGTAAATGTGAAAAATACATCACAAACACCCAGACCAATTGAAAATAAATCTTTCTTGAATTCATTTTTCAATTGGCGGGAATCGAACCCGCGACGCCAGTTTCGCAGTCGAGCGTCTACCCAACTACGTCACGGTGACTGTCAAATCAGAATTTAAATATGTAAATATATAAGTCATGGTTTTTGAAAGAGATCAACGTAGAACTGGTTTAAAATACTATTACAAAGGTAAAAATTTGCAACAGGTAGATGATTTCGTTAATTTGGGAAGTATGTTTTCCATGGATGGAAAGATCGATAAAGATATAGAAAGAGAGTGAATGCTAGGGAACGGAGTGAATGGTGCACTGAAATGTGTATGTGTGTGTGCATAAATAAGTCGCGATCTTTCATACAGTTTACCTATACATACAGTGCGTTGGCGATTACATAAATCGCGCGGTAAAGCGCTTACGTGTAAAGGCAGCTAATATTGTTAAAACATCGCCCAGTTTATCATAATAAAAAATTGTGAATAACTTTGTCAATACCTCGTTAAAGATTGTGTATTTTTTACATTATTTTTTTTTGTTCCCCATATCTAAAATGTCATTCTTTACCATGGAATATGTTTTTTCAAGTATTCTTTTTGTACATAATTAAGTAGTATTTTACAAATAAAAAGATAAAATTATTATTATTTTAGGTGTCAATGATTTCACTACAAATAAAAGAAAATAAGAAAAGTTTTCATTTTATTTTACATATTCCTTCCCTATATGAAACTTCAAATCACAAATTTATTTATTTATTTTATTTATTCGGGAATTGTTTACAGCTTACATATAAAAATTATATAATAAACCATAGTTACATTAACAATAATTAACATTACATTACATTATCAAAAAATAATTTCGTTAAAAAAAAGCCAATTAAACAATTCCACATTTATGTTATAAAACTATTAAAAAAACATTCTGAGATTAAACAAAAAAGGGTATTATATAAAATAATAGATTTAGCAGGAAGGAGAAGGAAAGGAGAGGAATTAATAAGGGTGGTTAAAGGATTTTTTTTTTCTAGGTAAGATGTTTTAAAATATATTTATAAATATACATACATACATATGTATACATACGCATACATACACACATACATACATATATATATACCTACATATACACATATACATACATATACATATTCATTAAACACATACATATACATATTCAGAAAAAAAAATTAAAATTAATAACTAGGTTGACGTCGCCCACCTTATCAAGCTGATATACCCTGGGAATATTAGAAAGAGGGGTAGGGAGATGAAAGAAAATTCAGCACAAAAAATATACTTAAATTGATTTAATTAAAAATATAAAAATTATACGAAAGTGACTTTAACTTAAACTAATCTTATTCACTATCTTAAATTAGCTTAAATTTAATTAATCCTATCTTAAATTAAACTTATTCTAACCTTTGGTGGAAAAGATGCGCCGTGGGATGCTGGGGTGGCCGTGATCCTTTGTGAAAAAGCTGCGCCGTTGGATGCTGGGATGAGGTTCTTCTTAGATTAGGTTATACTAGTGGGTAAATATAATATTTAAACTAACTATCCCTAGTTTCGGGTGGTTCAGTAACTCCCGGCGCTACGCATAAGTCGTATACAGATTTATTTCCTCTGTCTACCCAAAATGCTCCTTGCCTTCCGATTTGCATTTGGACTTTAAATCCTATTCCTAATAAATGTATCCGGAGATCTTTCTTTATCTCATTTTCCCAAGCATCTATTTCTCTCTCTTCGTTCTCCCCTTGCTCACGCAACGCGCCGTTTCTAGTTAGAGGCATATTTTTGTTTGTTTACGGTCACGTTAATCTATCAATAAAAAAATTCGAATAACCTAACACCACACCTGTAGTATTGTATTAAAACAAGAGAGAGCAAAAAAATATATGTAAATGTGCATTTAAAATTAATTTGACAAAAAAAAACATATGCATAAAATGTGTAAATATTTACTTTCTTTATCTTCTACAATCTCCTACCCCTTTCTCAAGGTAATCAGCTTAAAATGGGACTGTCAATAAAAAAAATATGTATTCCTATACATATAAATTTTTTTGTAAGTTTTCTCAGGGTCGCGAACCTCGAAATTTACAATATTTCGATGGCCGACACGTTTTGGGCGCCAATTGACGTCGCCCACCTTTTCAAGCTGATATACCCTGGGAATATTAGAAAGAGGGGTAGGGAGATGAAAGAAAATTCAGCACAAAAAATATACTTAAATTGATTTAATTAAAAATATAAAAATTATACGAAAGTGACTTTAACTTAAACTAATCTTATTCACTATCTTAAATTAGCTTAAATTTAATTAATCCTATCTTAAATTAAACTTATTCTAACCTTTGGTGGAAAAGATGCGCCGTGGGATGCTGGGGTGGCCGTGATCCTTTGTGAAAAAGCTGCGCCGTTGGATGCTGGGATGAGGTTCTTCTTATGACGGGGCGCCGTGCGATGATTCTTGCTTCTTATCTTTTTCTTCTCCTAGTAGAGCTTCAGCTCTTAATTTGAGGCTTATGACCCGGCGTGGGTCTGCTTTTGATACTCCGGATGAGTAACTCCCTTTTTTTCTATCTTCTCTCTCCCTGCGTAGAGCTCCCGCTCTTCTCCTCACTTAAGTCTTAAAACCTGGTGTAGGTATGCTCCTTCTAACTGATTTCTCCCGACTGCTCGATCCCCCTGATCTCTCCCGACTGCTCCTTCCAACTCCTCGATCCCACTGATTTCCCGAAAATAGTGCTCCTTCCAACTGATTTGCTCTTATTTCCCGAATGCTTCTTCCAACTCTTCTTCTTCTCTGTGTCTTCTGACTGACCAGCCGTCCGACTGGTCGATCTCCTCTTACGACTTACTCCCTCCAACTGATCCTTCCAATTGTTGGCTTCCAAGTCACTATTCCGACCAACTGCCGGCTTCCAAGTCCCGGCTTCCAAGTGCTGGCGTCCAAGTCATTATTCCGACCAGTCCGACTGGTCGGTCTTTCCTTTTACGACTGATTCCTCCCAACTGATCTTTCCAACTGTTGGCTTCCAAGAGCCCCGACTTCCAAGTCCGACTTCCAAGTCCTCCGGCTTCCAAGTGATCGATCCCACTGATTTCTTCCCGTTATATTCGGTTTCTCTCCTTGAAGATCACGCCCTCGAAACCATTTTTCATTGGTTGACGGTGCGCTTGTATCCACCCCCAAAATTTTCAACGTCTAGACATCAATTAGCAAACTTTTAATTTTATTTGCGCTATATAATAATAAAGAATCATCGGCAAATATCTTAAATCCCTTTTTTACAAAGGCCAGCGGGTTGGCGACAGTTTTTTTATGATTCAAACCTTTTAACTACATTTTAGTTTTATGACAGGTAAATTATAAAAGGTCGGAGCCATAAAAAATATTTGCGTGCACAGAAAAAAATTTTACCTAAGACTAATTAAATTAAACGATTGATAATTGATTATTTTTGCCAGGCTAGAGGAGAAACGTGTTTTCACCACGTCAAGGTTATTGGTGGAGAGTAAACAGAGTATGACAGCTTTCTACTAACCTCTTTTTTATTATAGCTATGCTTTTTCCGATCTAATAGGGTTTTAAATAAAAATATCATAAATTAATTTAAAAATATGCACAACCATAAAATCTTCAAGTAACAATAATCTAAAACTAATCCATGGTACCTACACTGCTCTCCATAAAAGAAACACTTCTTGAATTACTATTTAACATAATAAAATCTCAGATGGTTGGTAGTGTTTTTCGTTTAAGGGTGTACTCTCGAATATACAATTCAGTACGCGACCAGCTGCGCAAAAAGCCACAACGTATTTCCGAGCACATTTTTTTGAAATTTTTGTAAAAAAAAATCATTTTATTTTTACTTCTTACCTTTCAATAACTCTTTTCTTTTCGAAATCAAGTATTTATCTCGAAGAAAAACTTTCATCTAAATGATACTTATTTTTCAATACATAAACGGTGTTTTAAGCAAAAAATTTCAATTGCGATACCTGAATTGTTATCTGGTTTTAAAGAAAATTACGGACCATCGATTATCCCGCCTTATGGAACAAATTTCGATATTCTTCTTTTTCTGACCCTTTTCAGCCACTGATAGTATACAGAGTGCATCATCGAGTTGACTGCGGTGTTAACTTAATAGTTAATCATTCAATTTCTTTTTCTTTTTTTTGCTTTTGCACATTAAAAATGAAAATACCACATGTTACAAACTATTCTGCAAAATCCACAGTGTTACAAAGACGCCACGTTGCAAGGCCGCCCTAATACGGTGAGACACGTTATGTATTATAGATAACACCAAAGTATCATGGTATTTTATTTAGTTGGGCGTTATATTACTTTTGTTTGTAACGTTGACCGAACAGACGGCCGTTGACCGTTTCGCTGTCACTCAACATCACGATACCCTATAATAACGTGTCACGTATATTGACAATCTGCGACTCGAGGGAAGACTAATCAGGACGCGAAAAATTAATATTTTCCAAAAATGATTTACACACTTGTTTTCATCGTACACATAATAACATTTTAGTTTCATACTAGCATTTATAACTCCGCCATTGCTGGTCCCGGCTCCCTACATATTAATATAAACAAATGCTCATTGAAATCGAACGTTATCGAAGCTTAGGAATACAATACATAAATGGAAAAGACTAAAGCAAGAAAAAAGTGGAAGAAAAAAAATGTATTTCGAAACTTAATCAAACAAGGATTGACTTCTGGAATATTGAATTTGCATCGTAGAACAGAAGAGATCGGGAGATAATAATAGATTTCAACAAAATTGACTTCTACGGAGTTTTGGAAACCTAAAAGGATATACAGAGCAGACACAGCGAGAACCAAATGTCTTCTAAGAACTTTAAAAATGAGGACATTGAGGTGCATAACCGGAAACACGTTAAGAGACCGAACAAGGAACACTGAAAACACAAATCCGAAACATGAGTATTAGGGAGGATAAAGTGGAAGACAGTGAAGACGATATTGGAATGCCCATATCAATAGAATACAAGAAAATAGACCGGGTCTGAATTGCTCCTGAGTTAAATAAATTTAAGTGATTTTTTTCACTCTAATATTTGTTCAATATTACCGTGGACTGATACCTGAAGCGGAGGGCTGATCACCTTTCCTTCGTGTGTTAAGGATCAAGATAACACCGCGTTTATATGATGAAGTGCCCTTTGCACCATTGGGGAGCGGATAAGGGTTTAAAGAAGAATATATGTTTATTTATATGTATATATATATATATATATATATATATATATATATACATATATATATATATATACATATATATATATATATATATATACATATATATATATATATATATATATATATATATATATATATATATATATATATATATATATATATATATATATATATATATATATAAGTCTAAAAATCGTTACTATACCTCCCATTTGCGACTTACAGTTTGTCGAAGCAATTACTAGTATACACAGTATATTTTACTATCTTTCTATGCTTATAATGTTGCACAACATAGCCATGGGTCGGTTCAATTTTAAATTAACTATTTTATATTTCAAAATAAACATTATCTATTAAAATACGTGCATGGCCATATATCAGCTCTATTTTGATTCCATTGGGTTCTACGAGACCAATCTCAAAGCTGGTGATACATAGTTAAGTATACAAATGTTAGGCAAGATGGTTTATACGTAGTTTATAAGTAAACACATATCCTATGTAAACTCACAAGTTGAATCATAGAACTTAAATCATACACCTTAGTAACTTCATTGCTAACTTAGAATCATTGAATTGTATTAACTCATGCCTTTAACGAGATAGCAAGTCTGGATTATCTCCAATAACAGGAGTAATTCTCATATTATTTTTTGACATCTCATCAAAGATGAAGAAGAAAATGGAAGTCTGGGCATTTACGGGGCTGACGACCGTCATAGGCTGGTTTAAGTGATCACTTTACACACGTGTAACATTCACCAATTCTACCCATTATTGACAACCACACTACTCAAATTCTTAGAAGTTCTATATATATGAACCAATTTAGAAACCTTGTTCTTGAATCACTAGAACTTCACTAGACACATCTATTGGTGAGATGTAAAGAAGCTTTTTATTAAGCAGAAACTCTTATATTAGTATGTGAGAATGACTCCTGTTATTGGAGATAATCCAGATTTTGTGAACAAGTATTTGGACACACTCAAAATGTTGTAAATAAATTATCTGAGATAGCAAGTGTTTTTGCCTAAATTTCTTCCCTCAATAAATTACATAAAATAACTTTAATAACTTCAAACGTAAAAAGCAAAAAGCAAAAAATAGCATTAAACACAAAAGGCAAACCCACTCACAAGTAGGAATACGATATAAAACTCTTTTTGCTTAGAATTTTTCCCTCAAGAATTACAGAATAAGGTAACAACTATGTAATTTTCCCACATTTATTTTCTTTGACCAGCAAACGGGTCTCGTCGTAACCGACATCATCAGACTGGTAAATCTCAAGAATTACATAAAATTATAGTAATTTTAAATATAAAAAGCAAACCCACTCACAAGGAGGATTAGACATTAAAATTGTTTTTGCCTAGATTTTTTTACTCAAGAATTGCATGAAATTATAGTTATCTTAATTGCAAAGAGTAAACCCACTTACAAGTAGTAGAAAGATATAAAACTTGTTTTGACCAGAATTTTACACTCAATAATAACTTAAAATGTAGTAACCTTAATCATGAAATGCAAACCCACTCACAATCAGGAAAAGGCTTAAAACTGTTTTTGTCTAGAATTTTTCACTCAAGATTTACATGAAATTATTGTAACTTTAATCATAAAGAGCAAGCCTTATAAAATTGGAGCCCAAGTAGGGACATGATAAACGGTGTTGCATAAGCCGTAACTAGTTTTAATAGTCACTTTGACTGTAGGTAATTCCAACAAAACATAAATATATATATATATATATATATATATATATATATATATATATATATATATATATATATATATATATATATATATTATATATATATATATATATATATATATATATATATATATATATATATATATATATATATATATATATATATATATATATATATATATATATATATATATATATATATATTAATTAAAATTACAGTGTCGGGTTGTGGTCCCATCCCATGGTTAGTGTCGCGGACTCTTAAGACAGAGTTTCTCGATTCAAACACACTCTACCACAATTTGATACCCATTTCTAATAATAAGCTGCTTAGGCTCACAGAATTAGTATGAAATTTAAATATTTATGTAAATAATAAAAAGCACAAATAATTATCTTTAAAAAAAAATAATACTGACTCTCTTCAGTGAATATTGCTCTTTAGCAAACAGCCCGCCACTGTACATATATTTTATAAAGAAAATAATAAAATAAATAAATGTAATATTCTAGAAAAACAAAAAAAATGGACCACTGTACTTTGTATTTTACGAAACTTTTAAGATTTTATGGCCAAAGGAACCACACACCGAACCATTGTCCAAAATGAAACCTTTTTTTTATGTGTTTCCAGGAAAATTTTGTGAGCAGTTTTTCCCGTTTTTTTGTTGATTTTTTTAAATTAATAAAATACCTTTTATTGTGACAATAAACAATGGTGCATACAAAATAAAAAAGCATTAAAATCGAGTTTGACAACGTCAACATTCCATTCAACTCAGTGCCGATTATTGTTGATTATACACGTGGCATAAAATTAATCATCCAATTTTGTTATTATAATAATTTTTTACTAAATTTAAAAATGAGTGATGAAAATGTGTATTTACTTTATTTTCAATTATTTTTGTTAGAAAAATTACCGTTTATAAAAATATTAAGCCATAAAACGCAAAACTGCAGCCCGTTCATAGAACAGCAATTGGATGTTTTTCCTCATAGTTATCTAATGTCCACCCTTATAATCTATTACGCTAATGTTGTGTTAGCGATTATAATTCAACGATTAAATTGCTCGGGGGTAGAACACACCCTCAACAATGCCGGCGGCCCCTCAATCGACCCTTTTGACAACAAACGTAAAAAAAATCCTTATAAGTTTTCAACGTTTTAAAATATATCCGCAAAAAAAAAATTAGTGAAAATGGTCTGAATAGAAATACTGATAGAACTTATAAGAAAGTCCGTTATGTAAAAAAAGGTTTAAAATAATTTAAACACTTTTTATTTGAAACTATGAATACGGTATATAGATTTTTTTTTTAATAAACAAAACAAAATTATATTTATTGTCTTCAGACCAAGTTTTGTTTGGACTTTTGAAGTTATGATATATAATTTGTGATTAATTTTTTTACCCTTTTTAAAAATGGAAGTCTGGGGCATTTACAGGGCTTACGACCGTCATAAGCTGGTTTGAGTGATCACTTTACATTCACTAAATCTTCAAGTATTTGGACACACACTTAAAATGTTGTTTTTGCGATTATCATGGCCGCTAAAATTGTTTGCATGCGGCGACACTTGAATTTATGCATGAATAATATTAACAGGTCGTTATTTTTTTCACAGCTGCAGCTAGCTGACGTGATTTGTTGTCCGTTATATCGAAGTTTTATTGTACCTTGAATCTGGCAAGTAAAAATAGGATGAGGGTATTAATAAATAAATAAATAAATAAAACCGATTTATATTATCCACTGACACTTCGTGATGGAATTGCATTTTAATATATTATTAGATTAAAACCAATATTTTTAGCTTTCCCACTTTATTTTTATTTGACCAGCGACCGGGTTTCGTCGTTACCGACATCATCGATAATATAAATCGTTCATCGATACGTCATCGATACATCATCGATAATATAAATCACCAGTCTGATGATGTCGGTAACGACGAAACCCGGTCGCTGGTCAAATAAAAATAAAGTGGAAAAGCTAAATATATTGGATTTAATCTAATAATATATTAAATAAAACAGTATAATTTATTTTTGAAGCAGTAACATTGTTATTTTACAATTTATAATTGAAATGTAACTTTGTTTTAAAATCACTATAAATATTTTACTATAACTTAATTATAATGTCTACCGGTTTCGAAGGTAACGGCTTCTTTATCAAGACTGATTTATACCATTATTATTAATCAGTATTGTACTAATAGTATTTTGCTAAAAGTCCGTTATTAAATATGTTTCCAATCACTCATCATCCCTGATCCCTTTTGACTGTGACTGCCAATCAACACAAAAAAATAAAACCATTTGAGATCTACCTAAGCTACTTTCCCTTACCGTTAAAATATTTTGAATATTGTTTAGTAGATAGTGTTTTTTGTCCGCCTCCGTAGTGTAATGGTCAGCACGCTCGGCTACCGTTCTGGAGGTCCCGGGTTCGATTCTCAAGGGGGGTAAAAATAAATATAAGTGATTTTTTCACTGTAATATTTATTCAATATGGACTGGTACCTGAAGCGGAGGGCTGACCACCTTTCCTTCATAAGTAAAACGATCATGATAACACAGTTTATAAGACACAGTGCGACAGACACGTTTATAAGGGTTTTATATATATATATATATATATATATATATATATATATATATATATATATATATATATATATATATATATATATATATATATATATATATATATATATATATATATATATATATATATATATATATATATATATATATATATGTATATATATATAGATAGTGTTTTAGTATTAATTAGTCTTGATAAAGAAGCGGTTAGCTTCGAAACCGGTAGACATTATAATTAAGTTAATAATAAAAAACCCTGATCCGCACCCAAATGGTGCATAGGGCACTGCGTCATATAACGCAGTGTTATCTTGATCGTTTTTACACATGAAGGAAAGGTGATCAGCCCTCCGCTTCAGGTACCAGTCCAGGGTAATATTGAATAAATATTACAGTGGAAAATCACTTATATTTATTTGAACCCCCCTGGGAATCGAACCCGGGACCTTCAGAACGGTAGCCGAGCGTGCTGACCATTACACTACGGAGGCACTAATTAAGTTATAATAAAATATTTATAGTGATTTTAAAACAAAGTTACATTTTAGTTATAAATAAAAACGATTGTGAAACGGGCTCGAGACATTCACACGGTGCCTTCAAAGTTTGTCGACGGAGTATAAATTTCCCGATAAACGGGAGAAGTGGGTGGTAATGTGTAGGGGATGAGGAGTATGGGGTAAGGAGCAGGGGGTAAGGTGCAGGGGGTAAGAAGGTCGTTGAAGTAATCAGCTTGCATATTGTTGCCGCAACAACCTTCACTATTTCTAAAGTTTTCGACTTTCAATATCCGGCAATGTTTCGACACTAAATCCTTCCTGGTACATTTCAGATAACGGTCTCAGCCCGAATATCCGGCACTTTTTTAAAAATATTTTTGGGTCATATGTATCAGATGTATGTTTTCTAGGATTTTTTTATTTTATGAAGAAATAACCTGCAAAGCGTCTATTTTAGACGCTTGTCTGCAGGTAAAATGTGAAAAATACATTTTAAAATCCCGGACCAATTAAAAAATAAATCTTTCTCTAATTCATTTTGCAATTGGCGGGAATCGAACCCACGACGCCAGTATCGCAGTCGAGCGTCTACCCAACTACGCCGCGGCACCTGTATAAAAACATACGTACATTCATTTGAATATACCGTAACACGGCGAAACAACTGTCACTCATTTTATTTTTATGTGTATTTTTGACAATAAAATACAATTTAGTAGACTAAAAAATCAGATTGATTTTAACATTTAATATATAAAATAATTAATTTTATTAATTGATTCCACAGTCACTTTGTGGTAAAATCAATCCACTTTAAATTAAAGTTTTACTTAGTAAATACCACTTTTTCTTAAAATCCACTGTGACACGTGTTTTAATACATTCCGCATCATTTTCATGCGGTGTTTTATAATGTTTGAAATATATATTTAAATATAATGTTTGTTAAGTAAAACTTAAATTAAAAATAAAATAAATGCATATGTTTGCATACTATACTGATAATTTATCAACTGGTCAAGACAAGTGTCGAAAAAATGTTATTTCTTCAGTCAAATTGAAAAACAAATTGATAAAATGGGCACAAATATGTCTCAACACTGGTGGCAGCCACATAATGCACTGAATTATGAGGCAAGTTGAGGTTGTTAATAGAAGCAGAGGAAAACTTGGTATAAAGTAGTTAGATCAGGAGTCTGAATAATCAGTAGGTACGTATGATAAGACGCATGAAAATGGAAGAGGTAAAGATTGTTTGCAAAGACATATTGGTGTGGCATTCTATTCTCTCTGCCTACTATGGGGAAGCAGCGTGATGGTAAGTTAGTTAGTTAATTAGTTTATGTACATACATATAACGTCTGTATTAATTTATTTTAAGTAGATACACCCCCACTTCTGTAAAGGCCATGGGTTCGAATCCCATAGAGATCAAAATAAACATAATTTGATATGTTGTAATTATCATCCTAGACTTAGCGCCTAAAATCGATTAGATTGTGAAATTACACATCCTTGAAATGTATGCATTATTTTTTTTCTTTTCCACTTAAACAGGGTAAGTCACAGCTATACTTGACCGGGTACAGCTAGTATATAATGCAATTCTTATTTTTTCTAACCCTTATCCGCACCCAGTGGTGCATAGGGTACTGCATCGTATTGACGCAGTTTTATCTTGTTCGTACTTATATGAAGGCAAGGTGACCATTCCTGCGCTTCAGGGACCAGTCCAGAGTAATATTCAATAAATATTAAAGTATTATTTTTTGACATCTCATCAAAGATGAAGAAATATGGAAGTCTGGGCATTTACGGGGCTGACGACCGTCATAGGCTGGTTGTGTAAAGTGTGTAAAGTGATCACTTTAAAATTCATCTGTAATTGTAGATAATCCAGATTTTGTGAACAAGTATTTGGACACACTCGAAATGTTGTAAATATTAAAGTGTAAAATGACTTCTATTTATTTTTTTAACCACACCTGGGAATCGAACCCGGGACCTTCAGCACACTTTTCCTATTACACCACGGAGCGGCATATTTTCATTTCTTTACATCTTAGAAATGTGTTTTTTTTCTTTTCCATTAACCAGAGTGAGCCACAGCTACTTGTGGCCAGCTAGTGTATTATGCAATACGTATCGGTAACTAATACTCCAAGGACCTTCTCGAGTGTTATTCTGAGTAAAATAATATATATTTGTATATAACAATGGTTAATACATTCCGTTAGCCGTATATTTCAAAAACAAAAGATTCCTTATAGTATCGTATTACAAGCAATCGTCTTTATGTCGAGGTTGACTCTAAAATCGAGTGATAAAATTTGAAAAATGATATCAAACAATTGTTGGGTAATATATCAAAAATAAAACACGGTTATTGGATTGAATTCTATCCATTTTTAATGAATGTTTTACTTGATAAATACCACTTTTTCTTAAAACCTACTGTGACAGATTTATTTATTTATTTTCATAATACATATATACATTCAATATACATATTTATTTCATATACACATTTATTATACGTATTACGGCTCTTTAGGCATGGCCTGTGTTGAGCCGAATACTAACATGGTAATACAATTTTTTTTTTTTTTTTTTTTTTTAATAATACAAAAATACAAAAACAATTTATAGTTTAAGGTTATTCAATGTGATAATTATACCTGGACTTTAATTAATTCACTTTCTACCTTGTCCCTTCCAATGTTAAGAACCATCGACGGACACTGTTCTTAAAGACCTGATCACTCCTGGAAATCTTAATGGTTTCGATGCATTCCGCATCATTTTTAAACACCGTATTCACTTGTCACAGTATATTTTAAGAAATAGTGGTATTTACTACGTAAAACATTAATTAAAAATGGATAAATTTTACCACAAAGTGACTGGCGAATCAGTTGATGAAAGGATTGCAATATACTCATATTTACATACTTATATATGATAATACGTGACGCGTTTCGTCTTATTAAGACATTATCAACCACTGTGTTTAATTATGTCTTAATAAGACGAAACGCGTCACAAATTATCATATATGTATATATATATATATATATATATATATATATATATATATATATATATATATATATATATATATATATATATATATATATATATATATATATATATATATATATATATATATATATATATATATATATATATATATATATATATATATATATATATATATATATATATATATATATATATATATATATATATATATATATATATATATATATATATATATATATATATATATATATAAATATAAATATATTAATAAAAGTACAATTCAATCCAATAACCGTGTTTAATTTTTAATACAGTTTCGAACAGATTAATTGAAACAAAACTTTATTTCGTATTTTCAACACCCTCTAAAAAATAATTTTGGGGGTGTTTCTCGTATTATGGACTAAGGCCGCTTGTTTAAGAGACTGAGATGATCAATAACGAGAAGTATCACCCAATTCTACCAGAGATACAAAAACGAAGTTCAAATGGTAATGGAGTATTTCAGCAGGATTTCAGCCCCTGCCACAAATCCAAAATAAACATAAAATTTTTCACACAAAAACAATGAACAGTGTTGGACTGGTCAAGAATTTAGCCAGACATAAATCTTATTGAAAATCTATCGGCAATCTCTAAGAATCAGCAATCTGTAAGAATCGACTCTCCAAAATTGATTGCATTACGGTAGAAAAGCTCATTTTGTTCATAACTCAGGTATGGTTTCTAGACGAAAAAATGGTATCCACGTGCCAAAACCTTATATAATAGATGCCAAGAAGAGTAAAATCTTTGATTGAGCTCAAATGAGATCATATTAAAAATTAATTTGTGATATAACTAAAAAATAAAAGATTTTACATAACTTTGTAAGAAAATATAACAAAAAAATGTTTCAAATAATGTGTTCTATACTACCATATCGCTCACTCCTTTCAAGAACGTCATAAATCAAAAAACTTGATTTTTCAAGAGAACGTTTTTAAAGTTTTAAATTATAATACAATGTATTAAAAATAAATATCAAGCCACTTATTGAACGTTTTACTGTGCAACAAATATTTTCAGGTAAAACCTGAAGGTTTTTTCTCCATTTAAAAAATATTTATTGTATTTAAAAATATCATTAAACAATACCTTTTCTTCTAAATGCAAAAACAACACTTTCTGCCCTGTAGCGGGTAAATATTAAATTAAAAATATGCCTCTTTTTCTGGGATACAGTACATTTTCTGGGCATTCCGAAAACATGCATAACTGAAAATTGACGATTTTTGATTTATGACGTTCTTGAAAGGAGTGAGCAATATATATTAAGTTGTTATTAGTTGAGTATTTCCGCAGTGGGAATCCTGTACGTATTATACTTAATCTCGATATTTTATCCCTCCACCATGAATGAATCGCTACCCTTATATTAAAATCTCCAAGTTAATATTTCATTAACCACCCTGTGGCCAAATTTCTTGAATTCCTTATAATATTATCTTTATTTTTCCATAAATCAAAGTTATATCTTTAGTAAAATCGTTCATTTGCCTTCAATACGAGGTTTGGGTCTTTTTTCCAGAATAAATTCACGACGCGTATCTCTTTTATATAACCGCCATTAAGTATGATATACACGATCATATTTCCATACAAATTAAATCATATTTATTTGGAGTGTATTATAGATATAAATGGGAATCTACAACATTTTGAGTGTGTCCAAATACTCGTTAACAAATCTGGATTATCTCCAATTATAGAAGTAATTTTTTAATTAAAAAATAACTCCTATAATTGGAGATAATCCAGAACGTGAACAAGTTGTTGGACACACTCAAAACGTTGTAAATAAACTGGCCAAATTATAAGCAAAATTAATAAAAATGAAGATGATATTTTCTGGCGTTTCTCATGTATGTAATTATAATCCAGGATTCGGAATACCGTTCAACAGATAGCGCTGCTATTGCCTAAATAAAAGCCGTTCGAAAAATATTTTTTTTTATCTTTGACAGGTAAAAATACGAGCATATTTTAATGCAGCGTTGTGCTAATTTTTAATATTTATATATATATATATATATATATATATATATATATATATATATATATATATATATATATATATATATATATATATATATATATATATAATATATATATATATATATTTATACATATGTATATATTTATATATATACATATATATATATATATATATATATATATATATATATATATATATATATATATATATATATATATATACATATATATATATATTTGTGTGTGTGGGTGTGAGTGTGTATATATTATATATGTTTCCGGATGTACAATTAGGCCCTTTTATGTCATATCAGTTAGGGGAAAGGAGAGTTATTTACAGGATCATTAGGTAAGTATTGAGTGATAATTTGAGGAAACGTAATCCCCGTATGTTATAATGAAATGTTATACTGATTAGCGGGACCCCCTCGAGCGCTGCCAATGCAGGTTAGTTTGTGGGCTGCTATTACTACAGTTGGCACCGCAAAGCAGCTCAGTGTAAACAAACTCCATTTTCTGTATGTGCTTAGTAACCAATATAGGACCTAAACCATTAATATCCTGCTCGAAGGCAATGAACACTCCAATATCAAACTAAATAAGTCTTTGGTGAAATCATTCAAGTAAAAAAAAAGGTTTTTTTTTAACCACATTTTTAATATATATTTATATATATAAATATATATATATATATATATATATATATATATATATATATATATATATTATATATATATATATATATATATATATATATATATATATTTATATATATTTATATAGCTTCTATTTTATGTAGATGTCTGCATTTGTCTGCAGGTAGGATAGTAAGGACAGGGCATCACATAATATTTTCCAAGAAATAATACTTAGGGTTCTTTAGGTTCCAAATATCCAAAAAATTTAAAACTGACGTTGGCGTGACCATAATTTCATTAAAATGTAATTATTGTAAAATTTTTCCGATATAAAAATAAATATCCAATTCTTGTTTAAGAGCACTCAATTCATGGACGTAAATACGACTAGTTTCTAGAACTAGAGAAATTCTCATTAACAGGTGAGAATACAAACTTTTTTTTAATATGTAATTATAATTTGGATAATTTTTATAGAGCCATTTTCGTAAAATACTATCTCAAGAGCGCTTATAATGACTTAAATAATAATTAAACTATGATTTTATAACTAAAGTATTTATTTTCGTAAATTGATTCGACAGTCACTTTGCAGTAAATTCTATCCATTTTAATTTTAGTTTTACTTAAATTATACCTGGTATTTACTAAGTAAATCTTTAATCAAAAATACAGTTTTTATTTTTACCTGTTGATGGGAACACCTCGACGGCCCCTACGTAAAGTACTCTATCTACAAATTTGTTACTTTACAGGAGAGAGCTTAGAAATTTTTGTCCGCCTCCGTAGTGTAATGGTCAGCACGCTCGGCTACCGTTCTGGAGGTCCCGGGTTCGATTTCCAAGGGGGGTAAAATAAATATAAGTGATTTTTTCACTGTAATATTTATTCAATATTACCATGGACTGGTACCTGAAGCGGAGGGCTGATCACCCTTCCTTCATGTGTAAACGATCAAGATAACACTGCGTTTATATGACACAGTGCCCTATGCACCATTGGGGTGCGGATAAAGGTTTTATTATTATTATTATTAGTTTGTTTATATTTGTAGATAACGGTCTGTTGATAACATACACCAAATATCTCAAAATTGACAAAAATGTAGTTGGAGCACTTTACGTAGGGCACGTCGACCTGTAGTTCTCAAAACTAGGCATGTTTACATTAATAAACTCAAAAAGAGGTCTTTTGCAAGAGTTCTATTTTTATATTTATCATATAATACCACAAAGCATATGGCATCATGTAATGCCAAAAAGTTAATGCCAAGTCAATAAATAATATTACCCGATTTAGCGACAATGGCGTTAGTTTATAGGGATTGACGCTTGATTGCTTCATTTGGCCACAAAGCAGGTGATATTACTTACGTTACGGTCGTATCTAATAGATTTTTCACCCCCACAAGCTACGGAGCCTGTAAGGGTTGATAGAACACACAAACCACCCCTGACTCAGTGCCGTTTCGTCTGTCGGCGCGTAAACATCCCCTAAACGAAAATTTCCGTGCTAAACGTTGTCAACGAAGGCAAGTCGAATTTTTATTTATTTTTCTTTTACACTAAAAACTATTTCTTTCTTATGTAAGTTCTACTCTCTATTTATTAAATATTACCCTGGATTGGTACCTGAAGCGGAGGGCTGATCACCTTTCCTTCATGTGTTAACGATCAAGATAACACTGCGTTTATATGATGCAGTGCCCTATGTACTATTGGGGTGCGGAAAAGGGTTTGAAGAAGAAGTACTAATCTACGTATTTTTTCAAAATATTTATATTAAAGATAACACTGCGTTTTTATGATCCAGTGCCCTATGCACCATTAGGGTGCGGAAAAGGGTTTGGGGAAGTTGTACTACTATTACTTTTTTTCTAAATATTTTCAAATATAAGAATATTTCAATTTCATTTCATTTTTTACATTTAAGCAATTATTATTATCTTATAAAAAACAGAATCCAAGTAGTAGAATAGGCTCGAACCCACAATATCGGAATCAGAGACCGCTATACTCACCACGGGACCAAAACACGATTTAGCAAAAGTATTTTTTTGTCACAACATTTCGAGTGTGTCCAAATACTTGTTCACAAATTTGGGTTTTCTCCACTTTATATAAGAAATGTCATCACAACTTCTTGATTTGTGAACAAGTATTTGGACACACTAAAAATGCTGTGAATAAAATAACTGGTCAAATTATAAGCTGCAAAAAATTCATGTTTTCTCGTTTCTCTATGTAAAATCATCCCATTTTTATCTTGCATACATCCAAGTTAAAAGGTCTCTGCTAAATAAAAGTTTTCCCAATCCAGCCATAGATGGCTCCATTGAACTCACATGTCCAGAATCATGAAATTCATTCTATTTGTTTAAAAAACGTGACATATTGAAAAATGGCAGACTTTTCTAAAAGTATTTAAATTTTTATTTGAACTGAATATTTTTAAAATACTTGTTTTTTTTTATAGTATATTTTTTCTTTTTACATATTTTAAAACTGGTCAATTATAGTGAAAAATGAAAGATTTTTTTCTATTTATTTTGAAAATTGGAAATTCTCTCGTAAAAAGAGATTTTACAGCATTTTACAAGTCGTAAGCCCTGTACCATATCTTTCTTCATCTTTGTCGAGATAGCATTAAAATGAAGTTTAACTTATGTGTTTGTTACGGAGTTGGAAAATGATGCGGAAAGCATTGAAACACGTGTCACAGTAGATTTTAAAAAATAGTGGTATTTACTAAGTAAAATTTTAATTAAAAATGGATAGGTTTTACCACAAAGTGACTGCCGAATCAATAAATGAAAAAATATGAAGTGTTTTCCTTTTTTTCGCCAGGCAATATATCGCTCACTACTTTCAAGAACTTCATATATCAAAAAATGTTTTTGAAGATTAAAAATATAAAAAAATGTATTAAAAATAAATATCAAGCCACTTATTAAACTTTTTACTGTGCAACAGATCTTTTTAGGTAAAACTTGATGGTTTTTTCTCTATTTGAAAAATATTTAGTATATTTTAAAAAATAATTACACAATTCCTTTTCCTCAAAATGCCGCTTTTGCTGGGATATAGTTAATTTTCTAAGCATTCCGAAAACATGCACAACTGAAAATTGACTTTTTTTTTTATATATGACGTTGTTGAAAGGATTGAGCGATATTTTTGGGTGCTTATTAAACTTACACTCGAAGGTTTATTCTCTATTTGAAAAATATTTAGTATATTTTAAAAAATAATTAAACAATTCTTTTTTCTCAAAATGCCGCTTTTGCTGGGATATAGTTCATTTTCTAAGCATTCCGAAAACATGCACAACTAAAAATTGACGATTTTTTTTATATATGACGTTGTTGAAAGGAGTGAGCGATATTTTTGGGTGCTTATGAAACTAACACCCGTTAAATTTTCGATTGTATAATATGTCCTTTGATGCCATTTCTATATCTCTCTCTTTTGAAAGCTTTGAATTCGAAGGGTATTTTATTTTTTAAATGAGCTACTCAGTCTGCCCTCAGGAGATATTTTTAATGGATTTTTCGCAGTGACTGGAAATATTTCTCTGACTACAAAAAATAATGAAGGGATTTGCGTTTTTTTGCGAGATAATAAGTTGTTTACGTGATCATTACCAAATTATATAAGTTATCTCTGTCCTCGTAGTGTATTGGTAAGCGCGTTTAACGATATTGCTAAAAGTCTCGAATTCTATTGTCATAGGGTTCAAATGAATTTATGAAATTTTTCACTCTGATATTTATGTAATAACATCCTTTACTGCTACTTGAAAGTCATAATTAATCAACTTGCAAAAAACATAGAAATATTTTTAGACGAATATTTTAATATTCCGTTGATTAGTTTTATACATAACATAAGTAATGAAAAAAATATTTATTTTTCCTTTACACTTTTGCCACTTACGCATGTAAAAAATATCTTTTACATGTTTAGTTATTTTTCATATTATTTGAACCAATTTAGAAACATTGTTCTTGAATCACTAGAACTTCACTAGAGACATCTATTGGTGAGATGAAAAGAAACTTTTTATTGAGCAGAAACTCTTTTATTAGTATATGAGGTCCTAGGATTCGGACCTCACATACTAATAAAAGAGTTTCTGTTTAATAAAAAAAAACTGGTTAATCGCACCAATAGATGTCTCTAGTGAAGTTCTAATGATTCAAGAACAAGGTTCAAATGTAAAGAACTTCCACGAATTTTTATAGTGTTGTTGTCAATAATGGGTAGAATTATGAATGTTGCACGTGTATAAAGTGATCACTTTTAATACATTCATAATACGGTATTTGAAAATAATTTTAATTGCATCGAAATACGTGTCACAATAGATTTCGGGAAATAACAGTATTTATACACCAACTAACATTTAAAAAATATTAATATTTATTTCCATAGTTTAATATTCTCAAGTCTTAAGCTTCAATACGAGCTTTCTGTAAATAAGCATTTGCCGTAAAATATTGCGGTGTATTCATTTATAAAGATAAATACATATACCCGTGTATTCAAGTAGGTACGCAAGAAAATCAAAATAATCATCGAAATTTCTCTCTCAGTGTAACAAAATAGCTTTAAAGATGAAGGTCCTTCTGTTTGCATAAGGCTTTCATTCCCATTTTTTCAAATAACACACCTTGATATTCTGATTGATTTTATTTAATTTTTGTTTTAATTCCTTTTACTCTTAATGTTGTAAAACAAATAAATAAACGTGAGTGTGTGTGTATATATATGTATATGTATATGTATATATTTATATATACATATTTATATATATATATATATATATATATATATATATATATATATATATATATATATATATATATATATATATATATATATTTATATATATATATATATATATATATATATATATATATATATATATATATATATATATATATATATATATATATATATATATATATATATATATATATATATTTATATATATATATATATATATTTATATATATATATATATATATATATATATATATATATATATATATATATATATATATATATATATATATATTATATATATATATATATATATATATATATATATATATATATATATATATATATATGTATATATATATATATATATATATATATGTATATATATATATATATATATATATATATATATATATATATATATATATATATATATATATATATATATATATATATATATATATATATATATATATATATATATATATATATATATATATATATATATATATATATATATATATATATATATATATATATACATATATATATATAAATATATAAATATATAAATTTATAAAGGCTCGTTCTATCATGTTTGAGTTCACGACCGGATCTACGGTTGATTAGAATATCATTTTCATTTATCAGAGTTAATTTATTAATTTTAAATGTATGGAAGATTCTTTCCTCATTTTACATAGATACTAAAAGGAAAAGCCCTAAAACATGATTAAAAAACTCATAATTTAGACAATTATTTTATTTAATACGCTTAGGATGTGTCCAAATTCCGCTTCAGGTACCAGTCCAGGGTAACATTGAATAAATATTAGATTGAAAAAATCACTTTTATTTTTTCAACCCCAATGGGAATCGAACTCGGGACCTTCAGGACGGTAGCCGAGCGTGCTGACCATTACACTACGGAGGCGGACAAATACATATAAACATATACGAGATAAATACTCGTACATCATCGCACAATTTTTGCTCCAGAAATCATAAAGAAAAAACTCATAAATGAAACGTCATTAAAATTTAATTTTCTGGTTTCATCCCTCATGATGTATCACATTTCTCGCGAAGATACAGAGTAATAATCCCTCTACCCTTGCCTGTATGATGGTTGTCATCGGGTGTCATATACGTCTCGTAAAAACATTCAGTGAAATGAAAAACGTGAAGGAAAATATTTTTTACGATACAATTTGAGCATTAGCTTTGATATATTAGCTTGTGAACACATGCGTAAGCAATTTCTTCATGAAGTCAGTTTCCTTAAAAAAAAGTTATGTATTCGTGAAGGGTTTATTGCGAAATAAATATATATATACAAATATATATATATGTGTATATATATATATATATATATATATATATATATATATATATATATATATATATATATATGTATATATATATATATATATATATATATATATATATATATATATATATATATATATATATATATATATATATATATATTTATATATAGAAAGTGACCAAGTGCATTTTTTACAAAAACGTGATCATTGACTATTTTATATCTAACTAGCAAGAATGACTAACTGGATTGATGTTTATTTTCTTGCCAAGCAAAAGTGATTTGAATGGCCCTCCTAACCATTTAAAGTTTTGTCAGTTGGTCACTTTCTCTTGTACGACTATGTACTACTAAATATATATACGAATATATCTTTTTTTTGTTATTTGACCAGAGTGTGTCATAGCAACGCGTGTTGGGTACAGCTAGTGTAAAACAAAAATATAAATTTCACTTGCATACTTAATTATCAAAAATTTTGTTATATGAGGATCTACCTCATGAAATGAAATAATAGTTAACCTAAAAGTTGTTTAAATTGCGTAACAAAGTTCAAATTGAGGCAAGGCGGAATATGATTAAGTTTATTTTATGGTTTTAATCATCGTTTTACGAGCTCCATAAAAATTCAAGCGTTACATTCAAGAAATCGCTTAAAATTCTAGATGAATTTTTAAACAGATTTGAAATATGTCGGTTTATATATGTATTAGTTAATGTCTTCCATATACTCGTACACCAAAGCACACCCTTACTATGAAAATATTGTTTTTCCAAATTTCTACTCATTGTCGTTGGAAATTTTGCTAAACATAACGTAATGGGTTTTGTATGAATGATTTTCAGCACATCGGATCAAAACAGCAGTAATTTTAAAAATAATTATTTGAATTTATTTTTCTACACCTCTTCACTATGTTGAGATGTCAAAAAAATATATATTCATGAGTTTTTATTGACATATGTGGTAATTTTCCAGAATTCCTGCGAGGTAGCTTTCAATGATTTTTTCTTTTAGAATGAATCTATGAAAAAATATCAAAAGCCTTTGAAGGGTTTAATTTCCTGTGATTATTGAGATTTACCAAACTAAGTATTTATATACATTCTTCTTATCTTCTTCATCTATGTTGAGATGTCGATAAAATGACGACCATTGGGAAACATATAGAATTTTCAGTTACCAAGTTTTGCAAGTACAGTACAAAATAAAGTTTGTTCTAATATAAATGAAAAATCGGTAAACCTGTCACATTTTCTCGGATATTTTTATGAGTTACATACACAAAATAAATAAATTACATTCTGTTGGAATATACACAAAATATAATACATACACATATGTTTTATATTTACAGCATTATCTATAAAATAACTTCGCAAATAACTTTTTCCAATATTGTAGGTGTCTAAACTTGAAATCAGATATACATATGAACGTGAACATATACTTCACAAATTTCTCATATTACCAGCCATACTTTCAAATATATTGAAATTGCTAACCACATGTGATAGGGATCCATTGCATATGTACAAGTTACAAAAATTAATGCAATATGTATGTTCCATAATGGGCAGAATAGTAAACGTTAGAAAAGTGTATAAAGTGACCACTTAAGCCAGCCGAACGCCAAGTCGCATTCAATATTCTTTCTATATCTTTATTGATCTTTCCATCCCTAGCAATCAATGTTCCCAAATACTCTTAAATATAATCAATTTCTTTAATATATAAAATCAACTTCTTTAATAATATAAAAAATAATTAAGTGAAATGCTCGCAGCGTAATATTTTGAATCAATTTTGTTGTCCTCGTGAAAATATCTCCGGGAATGATTAAGTAAATAAAACCCGTGGAGAAATATTTGTTTACTCACAGATTCGATATAGGAGTATTCTACCTACTGGTGAATGCTCCCTGCACAATATCCACAGATTCTTAAACTGTGTTTTTCAAAGTGATTTTATGTTATTTTACATTAATTAATATTTATTGAAGCCATCGATATCGATTTCAAATTAATACATATGAGACATCGCTCACAAATCAAAAATCGACAATTTTCAGTTGTGCTTTCGTTTTCAATGTTTTCGGAATGCCTAGAAAATGTACTATATCCTAGAGAAAGCGGCATATTTTTAACTTCATATTTACCCGCTACAGGGCAGAAAGTGTTATTTTTGCATTTTGAAGAAAAGGTATTGTTTAATTATTTTTTTAAATATACCATTTTTTTTTTCAAACGGAGAAAAGACAATCATGTTTTACCTGAAAAGATCTATTGCACAGTAAAAAGTTCAATAAGTGGCTTGATATTTATTTTTAATACATTTTATTATATTTTTAAACTTTAAAAACGAACTTCTGAAAATCAAGTTTTTTTTATGTATGACGTTGTTGAAAGGAGTGAGCTACATGTCGTTGTGAATGACGTAAATTCCATTAGAAGCCTCGTGTACCTATACAAACTGATCGATTTCCCAGCAGCTCAATATAATTAAACTCTCATCTTTTTCTTCTTCCTCTTTAGTCCTTTGTCTTACACTGCTGGATATAGGCCTCTTGCGTATTCTTACATTTTTTCGGTCAATTGCTGCTTGCAGTCAATTTTTACCTTACGCAGCGGTAAAAATTTACTGCAAGCAGCAACTAAAGGTAAAGTTAAAGTTTGATGAAGGAGCTAGTTGTAGCTGTAGCTAAGAGTGTGTCTGCGATACATTTTTTGTCAGTGTGTCGTATTAAAAAGTGTTATATTATCATATTTTATAGTATGAGAATAGAAAGTAAAATGAAAAAATACAATACATATGTTCGACCAATAGCCACTTATGGGATTAAGGCAAGAGCAGATACTTCTGGAACAAAATCTCGTCTTCGAACCTCCGAGATGAAGACTCTCCGATCCATAACCGGAGACACATTGCGAGGCCAAGTAAGAAATATCGACATCCGGAGCGTGTGAAAGACGGAGGATATCGTGAGGTGGGGACGACAACGAAGGCGATACTGGAATGATCATGTTAACAGAGTGTCTCATGACAGACTTCCACGTATCGCCCTTCAAGGAATCCCTGAAGGACGCA
This sequence comes from Brachycentrus maculatus, assembly GCF_059751285.1. NCBI lineage: Eukaryota > Metazoa > Arthropoda > Insecta > Trichoptera > Brachycentridae > Brachycentrus > Brachycentrus maculatus. Next base: position 2,663,304 of record NW_028280931.1, on the reverse strand, counting down.
GACCCCCAGGCAGACCTCCAAAAAGGTGGAAAGACAGCTGAAAGTCAACATCCCAAGAGCTACAAGCGGAGGCACAAACAGATCCTTCGGATCTAGAAAAAGAAGAAAAAGAATATTTTCTGGCGAGAGATTTTCTGTCAGCTTTTACCTTATTTTTTTTTCTCTATTTATTCTTTTTTCAGGTTTCAGTTCCATGTTCTAGTTCCATACTCTTTGCAGTGTAGTATTTCTATAGACTATACATTTTCTATCAAATTTTCATACTTAAAAATATCATTGCAAATCTTTCATTATATTTCAATAAATTTTAATACTTAAACGATCTTAATGCATTACTAAGAGTAATCCTGTTTTGTAAGATCATGAATTGCGCTTTAATTTACTGTCTTAAGGACCAGTGGTAGATAAACTTTAGCATTCCCTGCAGTAAGACTGGCTGCACGTTTTATGATTATTTATCGACCCATTTTCTGCGACCGATTTCTTTTCAAGCCATTTCATCCACCTCTCTGTACCTCTCTCTGTCAACCTACCTACACACATTCTAAACTATGCATTCCCTACGCATATCTCATTCACCCATGCCACACACTCTCACAAAATGAATAATATTGTCATAGAACTATAGAACTGCAGAGAAACGAAGATATAACGCGAATATTGTTAGCTCATCTCCCAAGATATTGCTTGAATGTATATATATATATATATATATATATATATATATATATATATATATATAAATATATATATATATATATATATATATATATATATATAAATATATATATATATATATATATATATATATATATATATATATATATATATATATATATATATATATATATATATATATATATATATATATATATATATATATATATATATATATATATATATATATATATATATATATATATATATATATATATATATATATATATATATATATATATATATATACATTTTATATATATATATATATATATATATATATATATATATATATATATATATATATATATATATATATATATATATATATATATTTATATATATCATCGAGATTCTCAAACGATTTTTCTACTCCAAAATGCAACACTAAGCAATTTCAGCAAAACTTCAAATATAATGTACCTTTAATTGACTTTTAAATCTGTACCTACTATTATAATTGGAGCATTCTTAGTTGTTATGTGAATGTTCTGTTTATGTGCAGAATAAAAAACAATTAAATGTACAAACTATTTTTTATGGCGGTAGGGTTAGTACCTAAAGGGCGAACCGGTTCTTGTTCATTTTGAATCCCATCACTGAATTTGTTATGTCTTTAATGAAAAGGAAACATATAAATCAACCGAATGTAATGAAAAGCTTTCGGATATTTAAAATTTTTGAATGAACAAACTTTAAAAACTTTATTTTATAAAGATTATTTCGTGAAGAAAATTAACCAATTTAATAAAATACAATATTAACCGTCTAAAATATTTCGACTCAAAGCATTAAAAAAATTACAACTAAAATATCCAATTAAAAATTAGTCTGTATTTGTCTGTATTCAAATTACATTCTGTGTTACATTACAAACGAAGTTCATAGAATTATTATATAATATGTGCGCATTGCGCTCTGGGCATTGCTGTGGGATTATCTCCAACTCTATCCAATAAATTTGTGCATATATTTTTTTGCATTTCAAGATAATTGTCGTGAAAATCTAAAGAAAATCATAATAATAGATTATGTAAAGGTGGAAACGTACGTATACAAATGACTGCAAAAAATCTGCGATCACATATCAATGCGCAGATCGCAGTGCGCAGGTTCAGGCTAAGAATTTTGTCCATAGACAAACATTTTATTTCCAAAAATAATATTTAAAAAGCGAAGGGTCTATAAAAAAATACTCGTTTCTGAAGAGGATGGCTTTCATTATTTGAATTGAACCACCGCCAACTTCTAATTGGTCTAACTTCGGCTAACTTCATTCCAACGAACAACAATGGCGGCCAGACCTGTCAAATAAATTCAATAAGGATTTTCAATTACTGTTCATCTTGTTTACATTGTAAAGCGGTTGGATTTGATTTAGATAAAGTAATTACCTACTCTTTTATTATGTGATCACCTTGAGGATTGTATTTAAGTTATTTTTTGTTGAAAACCCTTGAGACAAATCATTTTGTCAACAACAATTCTTCAACCCAGATTTGTGAACAAGTATTTAAACACACTAAAAATATTGTTAATAAATTAACTCGTCTAATTATAAGCTGAAAATAAATAAAAAAAGGAAATTTACTAGCGTTTCTCGAGTATGTGAATATAATCCAGGATTTAGACGTCACATACAAATTATATAGTTTCTGCTTAATAAAAAGCTTATTTCATCTCACTTTAGATGTCTCTGGTTACGTCTCTCTGTGAAATTCTTGTGAATTCAAGCCCTTTGTTTCGAATTTTGAACAATATATATAAAAGTTCCAAGAAATTGAGTAGTGTGGTTGTAAATCATTGGTAGAATTGGTGAATGTTACACGTGTGTTAAGTGATCCAACTAGCCTTTGACGGTCGTAAGCCCCGTAAATCCCCAGACTTCCATATTCTTCTTCATCTATGTCGAGATGTCAAAAAACCTTTAATTTTACTTAAAGTTTTGCATGTTTTAACATCATCAAAAAATGATCGTTAACTGGTTCCTTCTTTTCCAGATGTGGCGGAAGAAGATTCGGACGAAGATGAGGAAGTCGGAAGACACATGGGGAAGGGGAGAAGACGAGCTCAACTTCTGCGTCTTCTAATACTACCCTTCATCCCCATCATGGCCCTCATAATCCAAACCACCCTGGCATTGAGGGACAGTTTAGTCTACAGATCGGTTGTCACAGAAGTGGAGGAACAGGTAGGTACTCTTTATTATATATAAAACCCTTATCCGCACCCAAATGGTGCATAGGGTACTGCGTCATATAATGCAGTGTTATCTTGATCGTTTACACATGAAGGAAAGGTGATCAGCCCTCCGCTTCAGGTACCAGTCCAGGATAATATTGAATAAATATTACAGTGAAAAAATCACTTATATTTATTTGAACCCCCCTGGGAATCGAACCCGGGACCTCCAGAACGGTAGCCGAGCTTGCTGACACTACGGAGGCAGACTCTTTATTAATAATAATAAATATAATATTATACACGCAGACCTCGCTTTGCGTCGTTACTGGATTAAGACTCATTTTCGCTGTGCGTCGTTGTTTTTTCAAATTGCTTTGTTTTTATAAAATGATTATTCAGAGAATCATTTTTAAATGTTCTTAAAGGTAATTTCCCGTTTTGAAAATTTAAATTTTGTTTGAATTTCGGGGAATCTTTTGAAACGTATCAACGACGCAAAGTGAGCCAATTTGTGCACCGCCGTTTTTTGTGAAAAATCGCCTCGAGGGCGCTTTACATATTACAGCATTTGCTCATTGCTGGGGGGAAAACACGTAAAACTCCTCAGAAGAAGCCGGAGTGTTGACTGTTGACTGTCGTCAACAGACCTTCCGTTCCACTAGAAGAAGGTTCGGCATTTTGTGTCCTAGCTTGGTTTATGCTACCAATTTCCTTCACTTTTTTATCATGTATGATACCACCTCCCGTGAGAGTTCCTTGATGTAATGTCGGATATGTCCTCACCCAGGCTCCTGCTATTTTTAAACTAGGTCCATTTAAATAACAAACAATTAAGGAATTTATTTAATTTATAGTTTGATTTTAATTGAAGGAATTACTTTAGCGTTGGTAAATAAATTCATCCATGAATATTTACGTAAACACAAATTCGACTCCATATTGACAATTTATTATTATTTATTCATACACTGGATTGTTTACCCTACGGATGACATATTTCAACATGAGATGAAACATCTATCGTTATTTAATGAAGGAAGATGAAAAATTAGCATCCCAGGGCTTGCATTTGGCTGGCTTGGGTGATCATTTTATGTACTTGTGTAACGTTCAACATTTGGCTCAAAATTCAGCATCCATGTTGCATTATTTTTTAATTTGTACACTCGTATATCCAATGGTGGATTCCTTTATGCTAGTTTTTAATTCATAGATTTGGAAGTATTGCTGATAGTGGAGCCATCTGTTGAGAATTTTGCGAAGAATATTGTTGCAAATTAGAAGTTCTGACGCCCATAATAAACAATGTAATTGTTAACGGTGCGATCATTAAACATATAAAAAAGTATGGCAAAAGCGTGTGACCCCAAAAAAAAAATCAATAAAAAATAAAAAAATATTGTTTAAGTAAAATCACTAATATGGCAGGTATCACCCAAAATTGGGTGCTTTGCCAATAAATTTTAAAAAAAATGTAATTGTAAGGAACAAGGTTAACAGAAAATTAAAAACAAAGCTATTACAAAAACTATAGCATGGTATAGAGTCTGGACTACTCTTTCGGTGATTGTTTTAATCTTGCCAGATTTACACGGAATACATCTAGATCCTGTCTTGAGTGTACAAGACACATACAAAACATAGGACCATATTACCATAATTTGATTTATGGTAATGCTATGTATAAATTTCGTGTATAAATTTCCATCTGTGTATAACTAATTAACAAACCAACACTACACTACGCCATACCACTCTGTCTTTGCAAATATTCTTCGTTTCTTCCATATACATACATGCATCTCCTCACACATACCCGCCGATTATTCCGACTGATTATCCTGATCTGTTCACGCCCAAGTACTTGAAACACTTGATCATATTTTCTTTGGTCTTTCTCTGCTTCTATTTCCAATTAACTTCGACTCACATATTTTTTTCTCGTTCATTCGTTCGACATATACAAACCATTTCATAACTTTTGATATTTGAGCTTTTATCACTCATCAATTTTACAGTCCCGGGAGCACAGACCAGAAACAAAAATTTATTTAAAATCCCTAAATTGCACACCAAGTCCTACCAAAATTCAGTTTTAAATCGAGCCTGCAATATGTGCAATGTAATGCTTAATGAAATAAACATCAATAATGTTTCTTTTAATACGTTTAAGAGAAATATTGTTGATGTCAATTTGACTAGTTGACAAAGAAAATTTCTATTATTTGATAAAAATATGTAATGTAAGTTTATTATATAGTTATACGGTCGATTTAGCTACGGTCGATTTATCGTCTTCGATATATCGTTCGATTTAGCGACGGTCGATTTAGCGACGGTCGATTTAGCGACGATCGATTTAGCGACGGTCGATTTAGCGACGGTCGATTTAGCGTCGGTCATTTTAGCGACGGTCGATTTATCGTCTTCGAAATAGCGACGGTCGATTTAGCGATGGTCATTTTTGCGACGGTCGATTTGGCGACGGTCGATTTAGCGACGCTTGATTAAGTGACGGTCGATTTTTCGACGGTCGTTTTACAGACGGTCGATTTAGCGACAGTTTATTAAGCGATGGTCGATTTACAGACGGTCGATGTAGCGACGGTCGATTTATCGTCTTCGATTTAACGACGGTCGATTTAGCGACGGTCGATTTAGCGACGGTCGATTTAGCGTCGGTCATTTTAGCGACGGTCGATTTAGTGAAGGTCGATTTAGCGACGGTCGATTTATCGTCTTCGAAATAGCGACGGTCGATTTAGCGATGGTCATTTTTGCGACGGTCGATTTAGCGACGGTCGATTTAGCGATGCTTGACTAAGCGACGGTCGATTTTTCGACGGTCGTTTTACAGACGGTCGATTTAGCGACGGTCGATTTAGCGACGGTTTATTAAGCGATGGTCGATTTTCCGACGGTCGATTTACAGACGGTCGATTTAGCGACGGTCGATTTATCGTCTTCGATATAGCGACTCGGATAACGCTAATGAGAGCTAATGCGATATGGTCACTTCGGATGCCAAAAAGTGAATAAATATTTTTTAAATCCTGGTTTCTTTTATACCCTCAGGTAGTATGGCTAATGATTATTACTTGGGGGTAGTATAAGGTCATAATTCAGACATCGATATTTGAAGCCTATGACCTATTACCGGCCCACTATGATGGAACTGTTTCGATGGGAGCGCGAGCGACCGTTAACCAGCATTTCCTACTCGCAGAATGTTATTTAAAAATAAAAATGAGTTTTTTTTACAAAAAATTGTGTTGTTTTTTTATGTGGATTTGCTTAAAGTATCCATAAAAAATATTTTGTAGGTACAGTAACACACGCCATGATTAGTAATTATTACGATGACCCCCTACGACCGCTCTTCTTAGGCCGCCGTCCGTCTGTGCTGCGATATCCGCTCTGCATTCGATCCTATATCGCTCACTCCTTTCAAGAACATCATAAATCAAAAAACATAAATGAAATTTAAATGAAATATGAAATATAAATAATAAAATTTTATCGTTTTATTTTCACTTTTTCACGAGACGCCATTGAGGTTGTTAAAAATAAAGGTTGATAAAAGTCCTACGATGTATCGAATACACGAGGGTGTCGCATATTAATCAAGTCATGGACGGCGCGTGGCGTCCGCAGTATGCACATATACTCGTAGTACCGACAAGATTCTTTACAGCTTCACATACGAGTACTCATATCGCTTATTTGAGCGATATGAGAACTCTTCTTTTCAAGAACGTCATAAATAAAAAATCGTAAATTTTCAGTTGTGCATGTTTTTGGAATGCCCAAAAAATGTACTTTATCCCAGCAAAAGCGGCATATTTTTACGCACACAGTAAACTTTTTTCCGTACACATTTTTTTTTACATTCTATATGGAAAAACCCTGACATAAGGATCGGGAGCAAAATAAAAATATATAAAACTTGTGTGCGACCCATCATGACATATCGCTCACTCCTTTCAAGAACGTCATAAATCAAAAATCGTAAATTTTCAGTTGTGCATGTTTTCGGAATGCCCAGAAAATGTACTGTATCTCAGCAAAAGAGGCATATTTTAACTTAATATTTACCCGCTACAGGGCAGAAAGTGTTGTTTTTGCATTTTGAAGAAAAGGTATTGTTTAATTATTTTTTTTAAATATTCTAAATATTTTTCAAATGGAGAAAAAACCTTCAAGTTTTACCTTAAAAGATCTGTTGTACAGTAAAAAGTTCAAGAAGTGGCTTGATATTTATTTTAATACATTGTATTATATTTATAAACATTAAAAACGTTCTCCTGAAAAATCAAGTTTTTTGATTTATGATGTTCTTGAAAGGAGTGAGCGATATGTCATGATGGGTCGCACACAAGTTGTATATATTTTAATTTTTCTCCCGATCCTTATGTCAGGGTTTTTCCATATAGAATGTAAAAAAAAATGTGTACGGAAAAAAGTTTACTGTGTGCGTCAGTGGTTGCATCTACATACCATACGTGTCATGTAGTTGCGTCCCACGTGCGTTCTGCCATGAAGGGATAACTTCCGAAATCACAATTTATCCCTTTATTGCATTCGTTTCCACGTCATTGACTCCAATAACGAGCCAATGACGTTTTCGTCACAGTTTCGCTACATTTTCGATATCAAATATCCGAATCGTCAACGGATAGATTTTACATTATCTTTTTGATATGTGAGCGATAAATCCTAACAGGAAAAGCTGATTTTTCATATTTTCAGCTATCATCTCAGCGTGTTCATATTAGTATATTCGGAGAGCGAGAGCTCGTCGTGTCATTGACTTGGGAATATCGCACAAACTACACAGTTTTATTTAATATTTTCTATTGAAAATATTAAATATTTATTAAGGTAAAATACTCAATTAACAATGTTTTGATTGTATGAAATGATGTCAATTTAAACATTTCATAGTTTATCCATCATATCGCTCACTCCTTTCAATAATGTCACATATCAAAAAACTTGATTTTTCAGGAGATCATTTTTTTATGTTTAAAAATAAAATGAAATGTATTAAAAATAAATATCAAGCCACTTTTTGAAATTTTTACTGTGCAACATATCTTTTTAGGTAAAACCTGAAGATTTTTACTGCATTTGAAAAATATAATTATAATTAATTAATTAATAATTAAACAATACTTTTTCTTCAAAATGCAAAAACAACACTTTCTGCCCTGTAGCGGGTAATTATTAAGTTAAAAATATGCCGCTTTTGCTGGGATAAAGTACATTTTTTGGGCATTCCAAAAACATGCACAACTGAAAATTTACGATTTTTTATTTATGACGTTCTTGAAAAGAAGAGTTCTCATATCGCTCAAATAAGCGATATGAGTACTCGTATGTGAAGCTGTAAAGAATCTTGTCGGTACTACGAGTATATGTGCATACTGCGGACGCCACGCGCCGTCCATGACTTGATTAATATGCGACACCCTCGTGTATTCGATACATCGTAGGACTTTTATCAACCTTTATTTTTAACAACCTCAATGGCGTCTCGTGAAAAAGTGAAAATAAAACGATAAAATTTTATTATTTATATTTCATCATACACATAATTGTAAATAATAAAAATGCATCTTCACTTAGTTTTCCCGTGCCGAGGGAACATTGTCTATATTCCCTCTGATAAGAAATAAAAATAAAAAATAAAAATTAAATTAATAAATAAAAATTAGAAACAGCTACTACCCCCTCTTCAACCTTCAACGTCCCAAGGACCCAACTCTAAAATTTAGAATTAGCTTCACATACGGTGTTTGGAATTGATGCGGAATGCATCGAAACACGTGTCACAGTAGATTTTAAGAAATAGTGGTATTTACTAAGTAAAACATTAATTAAAAATAGTATCAATAAGTAGTTTAACTTAGTGTTGAAATATTTAAAGTATCAATTCATATTATGAAATTTAACATTTTAAAACATTTTTAAATATTTTTTTTAATAGGCACTACTGCGTGAACACAAGTGTGAGTATGACGTGGCTCGCAGTCTCATGTGTCAGGACGAATAATTTCCCTGTGGCGACCCCTAATGGCTTATCACCGCGAGCCGACCCACTTGTTAGACGTGGATTTATTTGCTACACTCGAGGGAGAAAAAACCGATATTAAATTTGTGTATTAAGTTTCGTCGGACTTCATAAACAACCCTCATTTGAGTGACAGCCCGACTAATGGACACAAACTCAATTAAAAGAGTAGCGGAAGTTGTAAACAGTCGATAAAACACACTTCCGGTATGAAGTTTTCACTTTGAGTGGATAAACAACTTGAAACAGATGTTTAGAAGTGGCAATCATTGCCAATTAGGATTTTGTAGCCAAAAATTTAGTCACTCGACTTTAATATAAAGAAATGTTTTCCTTTTTTTATTTAACCGTGTTCCATCGATAAAACAGTGTGCTACAAAGTAAAACCAAGATGGCGACTTCACGTCAGTTTTTTTGAGAACTTGATAAATGTATAAGTGTCGCTGTACGCAAGTATTTTGAATCTTTTTACATGTAACTTGAGAATAAAAGTAAAACTTAAAAGTAAAACTACATACATACATACATGAGTTAAAAGATGTGCAAGCGTAATTATTTTAATAACGATAAATATTTTCATTATATTTGAGTGTCCAAATACTAACGTTGTGAATAAAATAACTGCTCAAATCATCACATGTATAGTGTCGTGAAATTAAAAGTAAATGCAAGAGTTTCAGAAATTGCAAAAGTTCACCAATAATTTCAGTGGTGTGGTTGTTAATCACGGGTAGGATGGCGAATGTTGCACGAGAGACCACTAAACCAGCCTATGATAGCCAGGTCTTAAGCCCTGTAAATATCCAGACTTCCATATTCTTCTTCATCTATGTTATGATGTAAAAATTCAATTAAAAAAAAATTAAACCCATAGTTTACAGATTTTTATCACTAGTGAAGGTTTTAAATATTATATTTATATATATATATATATATATATATATATATATATATATATATATATATATATATATATATATATATATATATATATATATATATATATATATATATATATATATATATATATATATATATATATATATATATATATATATATATATATATATATATATATATATATATATATATATTTATTTTATTTATTTATTTATTTATTTTCATAATACATAGATACATTCAATATACATATTCATTTCATATACACATTTATTATACGTATTACGGCTCTTTAGGCATGGCCTGTGTTAAGCCGAATACTAACATGGTAATACAAAGTTTATATATATTTTTTTAAAATTTTTAATATACATATATTTTTTTTAATGATTAGATTATAAACATAAGATACAGGAGATACAAAAATAATTTATGTTTTAAGGTTTTTCAGTGTGATAATTACACCTGGACTTTAATTAATTCACTTTCCACCTTGTCCCTTCCAATGTTAAGTAACCATCGACGGACACTGTTCTTAAAGACCTGATCACTCCTGGAAATCTTAATGGTTTCGGGCAGCAAATTAAATATTTTTGGAGCGAGGAATGAAAATTTTTTTTGGGCAAAACTTGTTTTAATGGCTGGGCCAATGTAGTTTTTATTTAATGCTGCCCGGGTTCGAATAGTTTGTTGCGTTCTAACCTTTTCCATTTTATTCCAGAAGTGAATCAGTACTTCCTTGACGAACAGTTGCCGTACGTCTAGTACCGTATAGCTTGTAAATAGCTCATATATATATATATATATATATATATATATATATATATATATATATATATATATATATATATATATATATATATATATATATATATAGGGTCCGCCATCTAAAGTTTTTTTTTTCAACTAGTGCTTATTTCGTGAATGGTAACACTTAGCTCATGTTTGATTTGACAGATAATTAGTTTTATCCTTCCGCTGAGCGAATATGGTTGTGTATACGCTTGAACAACGCTGGGAAATATTGCGACATTACTTTGAAAATCATGGTAATGTTGCAGAATGTGTGCGAAAATTGCGTACGGTTTTTGGAAGAAGAGAAGCACCGTCAGCTCCGTATGTTCGTTATCTTGTGAAAAAAGTGAAAGAAACTGGCATCCTCATCGATAAACCAAAGCGTGAAAAGCCAAAAACAGTGCGTACACCCGAGAATATCGATGTTGTGGCAGAAAGTGTGCGTGAAGCGCCATCAACATCAATTCACCGTCGTTCTCAACAATTGAACATTTCGGAGACATCATTGAGACGAATTTTGCATAAAGACCTTGGTATGACGCCATACAAAGTCCAATTGGTTCAGGAGTTGAAGCCAACTGACCATCCAATGCGTTTTCGCTTCGCTGAGTGGGCCTGCGATCGACTTACAGAAGATGCCGATTTTGCCAAAAAAATCATCTTTTCGGATGAAGCTCATTTTGATCTTGGCGGGTATGTAAACAAGCAAAATTGTCGTATTTGGGGCACAGAAAACCCGCACGCATACATTGAAAAGCCGGTACACCCAAAACGAGTCACTGTTTGGTGCGGATTTTGGTCCAGAGGCATAATTGGGCCATTTTTCTTTGAAAATGAGCAAGGAGTGGCCGTTACAGTCAATGGCGATCGTTATCGGGCCATGTTGAACGGATTTTTGTTCACAAAAATTGAAGAGGAGGATATTGGCAACATTTGGTTTCAACAGGACGGCGCTACGTGCCACACAGCCGAAGCTACACTCGATGTTTTGCGCCCTGTTTTTGAAAAAAAAAAGTTATTTGGCGGACCCTTTATGTGTGTGTGTGTAATGTGTATATACACACACACACACGTGTATGTGTACTTGTGTGTGGGGGTAAATCGAATTAAACTCATTTTAGCTGGGGATGTTTTTGGTGACATGAAAAATTATTGTGGATCTCATTTTGTGTTGGTTACATCTCGTATTACGCTCGGTGGTCGCCATAGCGACGGGTCGGCGAGCCAGTGTCGGATTATACAATACAGTAAACCCCCCTATTACGCTGAGATAAGTACCGCTCTATCTATCGGAGAGAATGTTGTGAAGCTTTTAAATGTTTTTAAATTGTATTTTTATTTAATAATGACTCATTTCGGTCGATTCAAATTCGGTCGATTTAAAAATACAATCAAAAACATTAACCTCTTATAACGTTCATTCCGATAACGCGGTACCCATCTCAACGTTAGTAGGCTAATGCGTAAAGGAAACTAGCCGTAACTCAAGTTTCGGCCGTTTGGCGTAACACGGGTCTTTCCTTTATTGAGATATTCACTATCCAAGTAGCCGCAAAATTGTATTAATTTGATATATCGCTCACTCCTTTCAAGAACGTCATAAATCAAAAATCGTCAATTTTCAGTTGTGCATGATTTGGAATGCCCAGAAAATGTACTATATCCCAGCAATAGATGCATATTTTTAACTTAATATTCACCCGCCACAGGGCAGAAAGTGTTGTTTTTGCATTTTGAAGAAATGGTATTGTTTAATTATTTTTTTAAATGTACTAAATATTTTTCAAAAGGAGAAAAAACCTTCAGGTTTTACCTAAAAAGATCTGTTGCATAGTAAAAAGTTCAATAAGTGGCTTGGTATTTATTTTTATTACATTGTATTATATGTTAAAACTTTCAAAAAGTTCTCCTGAAAAATCAAGTTTTTTTATTTATGACGTTATTGAAAGGAGTGAGCGATATGTTAAGATGATGGTTTATTATATAAAGTATTGTATTGTATGTATTGGCGAAAAGCATCATTTTATGTTTACTATAAACGCGTTTATCTCAAAACTAATGTTTTCAACTTGCGGCTATTTGCCTTTGCACATTAGTAGGGGGGTTTACTGTACTTGGGTACTATCGGGGGTCACCGGGTGGTATCGTGATTGCCCAGACGGCTGAAGTGAACCGTAAGTAAAATTTGAATGCAAATGTTTCTGATTATCTCTTCATTCAGGTCAGCAGAGCCACGGAGCTGGGGAAGCTGGTGACGAGACTGCAGCTGGAAAGGTCGGAAGTCGCGTTCTTCATATTCACCAACGGAAGCAATCTCAGGTATGTCCAATTTCATTTTTAATTAAAAAAAATACCCTTCGATTTCAAAGCTTTCAAAAGAGGGATATTTTGAAATGGCATCAAATGACATATCGTAGTCGTACAGGAGAAAGTGACCTACTAACAAAACGTAAAATGTTCAGTAGGGCCATTTAAGTCACTATTACTTGGCAATAAAATAAACATCAATGCAGTTAGTCATTTTTTATACTTCTAATATACTACACTTCCATGTTTAAAATTCTTTGGGATTTTTTTCAGGGCAACATTAAGTTTGTAAGATATCAAATAGTCAATTATCACGTTTTTGTCTAAAATGCACTTGGTCACTTTCTCCTGTATGACAACGATATATGTACAATCGAAAATTTAACGAGTGTTAGTTTAATAAGCATCCAAAAATATATAATTTATTGCCTGGCGAAAAATAAACAAAACACTTCATATTATTTCATTAATTGATTCTGCAGTCACTTTGTGGTAAAACCTATCCATTTTTAATTAAATTTTTACTTGTTAAATACCACTATTTCGTAAAATCTATTGTGACACTAGTTTGGATGCATTCCGCATCATTTTCAAACACCTATGTGAAGCTTAGTCTTATAATTAGAATGCATCAAAACACGTGTCTCAATACATTTCAAGAAATAGTGGTATTTACCAAGTAAAACTTCAATTAAAATGGTTGGATATAATTAAAGTATAACTTTGTTTTTAAATAATAACAAACTGATTTATAGTGATTTTAAGACAAATTTATATTTTATAGTGATTTCACTTAATAGTGTATGGTTTCTAGTTGAATACCACTTTAATTTATCAGAAGGGAAGCAAGATGAAAGCGGATTACTTTTAACACAAATTTATTTAGTTCTATTAAATTACAATCAAGCAAATACTTAAGGATAATCGCGTGACTCTAATATGGGAACAGTTGAAGTGCGTGTCGATCTGAGGACGGGTGGCGACGAAGTGTGGCGGGTTCGCTTGATCCGTTCTTTTCTGGCGGTGAAGGTAGCTCGCTACGTTGAGCTGGTGTTGCCATATTCGATGTGTGTGGGTTGCCACACGGCCCTCCTCCAGTGTCTTTGAACAGAAGACATGATACTGTAATCAGAAATTTTAAAACATATGGGTGAATTGTACATATGTAATTTAAATTGTTTTCTTGTTGTTGACCGTAGTTTGTTTTTCTTTTTGTTGACTGTAGTTTGTTTTTCTTGTTGTTGACTGTAGTTTGTTTTTCTTGTTGTTGACTGTAGTTTGTTTTTCTTGTTGTTGACTGTAGTTTGTTTTTCTTGTTATTGATTGTAATTTGTTTTTCTTGGTAAAATAAAAGTTTTTATTTTTACAATTGGCTTTTGTTTTTTTTTTTTTTTTTTTCTTATTGTTCAGGCGTTCATGGTCGAAATCTGTCTGGAAAATGAACTTTTCTTCCTGCTCTGGTTTTTCTTTCTTGCAGGTTTCCTTCTGTCGGCTTGTTTGAGTCCGTTTCCGGGGTTGGCGTACGGATTTCTGTCGCTCTCTGTTGTGTGTCGATTTTTTCGTCCATTGTCGTTGTGAACGCGGGTTTCAATCTATCTATTGAAATGTGTTTTAGTTTTCCTTTGATATCGACTACAAATGTTTTTTCTGTTCGCGATTCGACTCGATAGGGGCCCTCGTACGTATTTTGTATGGGCTTTCTGTGTGAGTCGGTTCGGATGAATACATGGGTGGCTGTCGGTAGTTCCTTTGGTATGAATACTTTCTTTGATGAGTGGTGGATGCCGGGCGTCGGCCTGACGTCCGTGAATCTGTCACGTAGTTTGCTCACGAATATTCCTGGGTCGGTGCTTATGGTGTTTGTGAAGAAGTCGCTTGGGAGTCGTAATGTTTTTCCATAAGTTAGTTCTGCGGGTGAGCATCTAAGCTCGTCTCTCACCGTAGTTCTAAGTCCGAGTAGGACTATTGGTAGCGTGTCCAACCAGGTGTCGTCGTTTTTTGCTGTTAGTGCGGTTTTTAATGCGCGATGCCATCTCTCTATCATTCCGTTTGTTTGTGGATGATAAGCTGATGTTCTGCTGTGTTTTATTCCCAGTATTTCCGATAGTGCCTTGAAAAGTTTCGATTCGAACTGTGTTCCTTGGTCCGTGGTTACTGTTTGTGGTACGCCGTAGCGGGCGATCCACGTGTCTAGTAATGTTTTGGCTATTGTTTCAGCAGTGATGTCTTTGATTGGTACTGCTTCGGGCCATCGGGTATATCTATCGATCATTGTCAATAAATACGAATATTCTCGGCAGGTTGGTAGGGGTCCTACGATGTCTATGTTGATGTGCTGGAATCTGTCTTCTGGTACGTTGAATGTGTTAATCGGTGCTGAGGTATGTCGGTCTATTTTCGCTTTTTGGCATGGTATACAGTTTTTGACGAATTCTTTAATGTCTTTTGTCATGTGTGGCCATACGAATCTCTGTTGTATACTTTTTTTAGTACCGTTTATTCCTGGGTGACATATATTGTGTACTTTCGCTATGACTTGGTTTCTCATTTGTTGAGGGACGAAAGGTCGTATGTTATTATTTGACGTATCACACCATATGGGGTTGTTCATGCCTGGGATGTTTTTCTGTTGAAGGGTTAGTGACGAATTTTGAAGGGAGTTTGCTAAATCTTCATCTTCTTTTTGCTGCTCGTGCATCTCGTCGTAATCTATCGTTGCGGGTATTGTTAATTCTTCGATCCGTGATAGTGTGTCGGCGACTGTGTTTTTTGATCCAGTAATATGTTTTATGTTCGTGCAGAATTGTCCTATGTAGTCTAGCTGTCTTTCCTGTCTTGGAGAGTTCGTAGCTGTTTTTTTTGTAAATGCGAATGTGATCGGTTTGTGATCTGTATATATTATAAAATTGCGTCCTTCGACATTCTGTCTGAAATATTTTACGGCTTCGTAGATTGCTGTCAGTTCTCTGTCATACGTGCTGTATTTCTTCTGTGCTGGGGTGAGTTTCCTTGAGAAGAATCCTAGTGGTTGCCATGTTCCGTTGTTTTCCTGCTGTAGGGACGCTCCCATTGCGTTGTCTGAGGCGTCGACCATTATAGCGAGGTGGGCATCGATGGTTTGGTGCGCTAGTAGCGTTGCTGTCGCCAGGTCGTCTTTACATTTATTAAATGCGGCTGTCGACGTTTGTGTCCATATTAATTCTCTCCGGTCGTTTTTTACATAGCCCTGAAGCATGTCAAATAGTATAGCTTGTGTCTCTATTGCATTCGGTAAAAATTTTCTATAGAAGTTTATCATTCCGAGGAAACGTCGGAGTCCTTTCGCGGTTTTTGGTGTCTCGAATTGTGTTATTGCTTGTACCTTTTCTTGCAGTGGTGTGATGCCGTTCGATGTTATAGTGTATCCGAGGAAACTGACGTCCGGTTTTCCGAAACTGCACTTGTCTGCGTTTATTATTAAACCGTTTTCTGAAAGGGTTAAAAATACTTCTTCGAGATGTCTTTTATGTTCTTCTTCGCTCGTTGATGCTATGAGTATGTCATCTATGTATACGAAACAATAGTCTAGATTCTTTGTTACATTGTTCATGTATCGTTGGAATGTCTGAGCTGCGTTGCATAGTCCGAATTGCATGGCGGTGAATTCGAAAAGTCCAAATGGCGTGATTATGGCTGTCTTTTGGATGTCTTCGCTTTCCATTGGTATTTGGTGATACGCTCTCTTCAGATCTATTGTCGAGAATATTTTCGCTGTGTTGAGTTTATGTGCGAAGTCCTGGAGTTGAGGTATCGGGTACCTGTCTGGTAGCGTCTGGGCGTTTAAACGTCGGTAATCGCCGCAGGGTCTCCATTCTCCGTTGGGTTTCTTCACCATATGTAGCGGGCTTGCCCAATTACTCTTTGAGGGGCGGCAAATTCCTTGTTCCATCAGCAGTTTGAATTCTTTCTTTGCTGCGATAAGCTGGTTTGGTGCGAGGCGTCTGGCCCTTGCACTAACTGGTTGTCCTTTTGTTTCTATTATGTGTTTCACTTCATGTTTCTTTTTATGTCCGATGTCCATTTTTGGTTTAAGTATGTCGGGGTATTTAGCCATGATTTTGTGATATTCACAGTTGTTATTGATTAGTGAAATTTTTGAAGACGGACTTTTGCAAGTGTTTCCGTCTACTTTTAATCCAGTTACGTTGTCAGTTAACGTTGCGTTTTTCAAGTTTACGCTTAAGTTATAATTGTGTAGGAAATCGGCTCCTAGTATCGCTCTTGACACGTCGGCGATTATGAATCTCCATTTCAATGGTCGTCTTAAATTTAAGTTTAATTCGAGTGTTCTTGTACCGTATGTTTTTATTTGGTTTCCATCGGCGCCGTAGAGTGTTGTTGTTGTATCGTCGGAGGCGAGTGAATTCTCTATGTTGTTGTATGACCTCGGTAACACGGATACGTCGGCTCCAGTGTCGATTAGAAATTTCATGTTGGTTCTTCGATCGTAAACAAAGAGGCGGAATGTGTCATGAGGGGGGTTACAGGCCTCTAGTTTGGCCCCCCGTTGGAGTTTTTCCGGCTGGAAGCTGCATGGTTTTGTACATTTGAATGCTTTGTTTTTGAACTTGTTGTGGTAAAAACATATGCCGTTTGAATTTTCTCTAGACATGCTTCGGTATGGGGATCTGCTTTTATTTCTATATCGGCCGTTGTCTTGTCGTCTGTTGTCGTAGCGGCTCATGCGTCCTTGCCAGTTGTCGTTTTCGTGTTTCGCTTTTAGTTGTTTGACTTCCTGCGTTAGTAGTTCTATTTGTTTTAGCAGGCTCGACATTATGATGTTACTAAAAATTTTGTTTCTTGATTGATCGCAAGTTGTATTATATTCCGGATATTTTTGTAGTTGCGGTTGTACTTGCTGCGGTTCTTGATATTCATGTTCGTCGTTGATTGCCATCGTTGTGCGATATTTAAAGAATTTTTTTTTTTTTTTTTTGTATAAAAAATTATTTAAATATTTTGGATTTTGCTGTGTTTGGATGTTACGGATTGGTATTTTTCGCGTTGTTAGAAAAAATAAATGGTGGGGTTAATGACTCGGGTTTGTTTACCGCTTATCGGCCGCGGTACGAAGTACGCTCGGGAATTTGTTTCGTGTTATTGTTACGTGCTGTTTTTAAGCGAGAATTTATATAGACGAATTAATGTAATGGGATTATTTTTCGATGTTATATAGTTATGACAATGCTGAAAGAAATTTGATTATTAGGATAATTTTTGACGTAATATTAAAGAAAAAAAAATTTTTTTTTTATATATATATAAATGACAATAATTTATTGATTCTACATTTACAGCGGCGTTTTTTGCCTTGTTTTATTTGTGAATTATTTACGATTTGATTTTATTTATGAAACAGGATAGGTGACGTTTACTATGAGAGCTAATTATTGAATTTTTGCATATATATTTTTTTTTTTGGCAAATAAATGATTTTAAATTATGTTTATTTAGGTTGACTTAGCTTTTTCGTTGTTCGTTTCCTCTTCGTTGTTGACGGCTTCCGTATCTGAAGTATGTGTTCGCGCACGTTCTTCCTGTGTGGATTTCCGATGTCTGCGTCAGCCTTAAGATGACCGAGACGATGTCGTCTTAGCTGAAATCAGTGTTACAATAGCGGCGAGTATTCTGTCGGTACAATTAATTTTCTATTCTCCCACGTGGTTTCATCGGATTAGATATAGGTAGATATATCGGATATAGATAGGATTCAAAAAATTGTTAATAATTGACTTTTATTTTACCAGGGAAAAGATTCTAAATTGGGTAGTGCAAATATAAAAGGTTTAATTTCGAGATTATTATTTTTAATGAAAAGATTTTACGTTAGATATGTGAGAATACTAAAATATTGACTTACGTTTTATCCCTGGGACGCTCGTCGCCACGCTTCCTGTGATCGATGTTTATTACGCGTTATTTTTTTCGGTTTTTATTTAAAAAATGCTTCTAAAATTCCGAATTTTGTAAAACGTGTTTCGGGATCACGTCGGGGGGTCACCAATTATGGTTTCTAGTTGAATACCACTTTAATTTATCAGAAGGGAAGCAAGATGAAAGCGGATTACTTTTAACACAAATTTATTTAGTTCTATTAAATTACAATCAAGCAAATACTTAAGGATAATCGCGTGACTCTAATATGGGAACAGTTGAAGTGCGTGTCGATCTGAGGACGGGTGGCGACGAAGTGTGGCGGGTTCGCTTGATCCGTTCTTTTCTGGCGGTGAAGGTAGCTCGCTACGTTGAGCTGGTGTTGCCATATTCGATGTGTGTGGGTTGCCACAAGTGATTTTAAAAGAAAGTTATATTTTAATTATAAAATGAAAAATCACGAAGTTAGTGCTTCAAATATAAATTATATTACAAAATAGATAGATTTTACCACAAAGTGATTTTCACTCATGATAATCTTTTCATTTTATTTCCATCTTTACTTGGTAAATACCACAATTTCTAAAATCTATTGTGAGCTTGTTTTTATTGAATATGTTTATTAATGCTGAATGTTTCGAAACACATGTATCAATACTTTTTTAAATAGCGGTATATATCAAGTGCAATTCAAATTTAAACATAAAAATAAATGCTTTACTAGTATATTTCGTAAATAAAAGTTTAACGTGGCTATATTCCTGTAATTTTATTTGAATTTTACTTGGTAAATACTACTATTGCTTAAATCTATTATGACACGTTGATCTTTTTTTTTTTAAATAAACATCTGAATATACCACTTTTAAATAATCAAAATGTCATTCCACAAAGTTAATGCCGAATCAATAAATAATATAATTATGACACGTGTTTCGATGTTTGAAAATGATCTTAACACGTGTCACAACACATTTTAAGTAATAGTGGTATTTACCTAGATATATATATATATATATATATATATATATATATATATATATATATATATATATATATATATATATATATATATATATATATATATATATTTATATAAATATATATATATATATATATATATATATATATATATATAAATTTAAAATGGTGACAATGTGACTTTAATAAATGAAACTTTGACGTAGTAAAAAATATATTCAATAATATTTTTCAAGTGTCTAAAACATGGTTCACAAATTCTGAGTATGACTCAATTTAGAAGTTAAAAAATTGTGAAAGTTCCTAATTTTTTTTAATTTCCAGGAGCAACCTGACACAGCGTTTCGCCGTGACCGACGCGGCCCTTGAGCAGCTGGCCGCCTGGCCGCCCATCACGCTGCCGCCCGAGTCCACCCCTGTGCCGGAGCCGGCCTTCCGGCTGCGCTTGTCGCTGCTGAGGTAACAAACAAAACTACTAATAAATACAAGTTTCTAAAACAAATAAATACAAGTATCTAAAACAAATAAATACAAGTTTCTTAAACAAATATATACAAGTTTCTAATACAAATAAATACAAGTTTCAAAAACAAATAAATACAAGTTTCTAAAACAAATAAATACAAATAAAATAACTCCAAAGTAAGTATCGGGTAAGTTGAGTGTCGGGTTGTGGTCCCGTGGTTAGTATCGCGGACTCTTAAGTCAGAGTTTCTCGGTTCGAACCAACTCTACCACGATTTGATACCTATTTCTAATAATGAGCCGCTTAAACTCACAGAAATAGTATGAAATTAAAATATTTGTGTAAATAATAATACAAATATTTCCCTTTTTTTAAATTAAAATACACTTCAAATAAATAAAAAATCGTTAAAAAAAATTGTTTATCGACATTTTATTAAAAAAAATTGTTTGTTTATTATAATATAAATTGTGATGTAAATTATGATTATAATTTAAATGTTTATTATAATTTTATATAAATTTGTAATTTTAATTTTATTATATAAAACATATACTTATGGCTGACTAAGTATGGCACCTTAGTCAGCTATTATTGTAAAAAGTGAGTCTTATAGCCCGTAAAATACGGCATTGAAAATATTAATAAAAGGGTTTATCTCCATCGTTCATTGCGTAGGGAGTCCAGGGTAGGTACTAGAGTTAGGGTGTGATGGAATTCAATATAAGGAAAGCCATCCACAAGTGGCAGTTTGTATTCCCGTCTGCGCCGTGCGGAGTACATCTCGCTATGGGAAGCGTGACGTCACGGCATGCCATGGGCTGTGGAGTGAGCACATCATTCTCAATTAGGTCGAATCAGGAAATACGGGTTCGATAAAAATAAATTTGCCTTTTGTATGGCGGCGGTGCTGAGCGTCTTGCCGATAGCGGAGAAGACCTGCAGGCGATGGAAACATGGGTGAATAACAAGGGTGGCGAACCCGCGGCCCGCGGGTGTCTACTTGCGGCCCGCGGAGCATTTCACATATTTTTTTTAAGTGTACATACTTAAAACCAACGAAAGAACACCCCGCCGTGCGTAGTTCATATCATATCTTACATATGGAAGTATTTCACTATCGTGACAATTTCAAGACCCATATAATGAAGTCAAGTAGTAAAGACGTTGGAACAAAGAAGAGAAGAGTAACATAAGAACTGAGAAGTTTTCTGATTATTTTTTGTATTGCCTAACTCTAATTTAATGAATGTTTCATTCTCATTTTCGTTGTTTATATATATATATATATATATATATATATATATATATATATATATATATATATATATATATATATATATATATATATATATATATATATATATATATATATATATATATATATATATATATATATATATATATATATATATATATATATATATATATATATATATATATATATATATATATATATATATATATATATATATATATATACATATATATATATATATATATATATATATATAAAACAAATTATTTGCTCATTAAATTAATTTAATAATGAAAATTACAGGAAATTCGAAGTGTCCCTAATAATATGGCCACCCACTGTGTATATATATATATATATATATATATATATATATATATATATATATATATATATATATATATATATATACACAGTGGGTGGCCATATTATTAGGGACACTTCGAATTTCCTGTAATTTTCATTATTAAATTAATTTAATGAGCAAATAATTTGTTTTTTTTTTTTTTTTATTGATTGGGGTGCTTTATTTAGATTTAAGAAACAATATTATCATGGATTTAATAATACCAATTTATTTTTATCATAAAAAGTGATTATTCAACAATTTCAAAAAAATCTTAATTTTTAGTAATAACACCCTTTGCTGCGATTACAACTTCCAAACGTCAGGGCATACTTTTTATGCAGATTTTTGCATTGTGCCAGAGATTGGGGTTATTATGCCATACTCTGATAAGAGTTTCTATCATTTGCCGCTTGGTGGTGATGACTTCTTTAGCAATCTCACGTTTCGTTAGTTCCCAAAGGTTTTCAATGGGGTTCATATCCAGCTAATTTCCCGGGTAAGGCAAAACACAGAGGTTTTTTTCAGCCAGGAATGTGATAACACTCCTATATATATATATATATATATATATAATGTGTGCGACGCAAGTGATTTAGTCAGAGCTTTTTTTTAAAACAAACAAAAGAGTTCCCGGAACTCGCTAAAAAAATATTCAAATATCGTTTAAATATTCATTATAATACCATATTTTATCATTTTGATGAATTATATAAATATAGATTGTAATTACGTAAGCACAAACGTTGTTTCGTTTAATTGATTTTAAAAATTAGGTCAGTGTTTGATAATGTCTTAATAAGACGAAACGCGTCACGTATCAACATATACATAAATAAATGTAGAATTCAAATCCAATAAACCTTGTTTAATTTTGGATTCAATAATTCAAAAAAAAAAATGTATCCATGATAAAATGTGCCAGAACGCCGTTCCACCGCATCACATTAAAAAAAAACCCTGATTACTGATTTGTTTTGGATAAAGATTCATACGCATTGAAGGGAAGCCAGAGTAAATTAAAATTTGATTGTAAATTTACTGCAAATGTCTTTGCACTGTTCCGTATCTGTCTGCTGTGCTGGTCGGGGTTGTAGAGGCGTCTGTGTACCGGCTAACGTCGGGTCGGAATCGGATCTAGCTGACTAACTGAACTATCTAACTACTAATCCCTTCCACTGCCTACACCGGGGCGCTTCTAGAAAATTTGGTGGTGGTTTTACAAACTTGTATTTATTTGGATTGGCAGTGACAGGGATATTGAAAGCTTTTAAATGTAAATTCACAGTAAAATCGGGATACAGTTTTATATTATTATTTTTGACATCTCATCAAAGATGGAGAAGAATATGGAAGTCTGGGCATTTACGGGGCTGACGACCGTCATAGGCTGGTTTAAGTGATCACTTTACACACGTGTAACATTCACCAATTCTACCCATTATTGACAACCACATCACTCAAATTCTTGGAAGTTCTATATATATATGAACCAATTTAGAAACCTTGTTCTTGAATCACTAGAACTTCACTAGAGACATCTATTGGTGAGATGTAAAGAATTATATTATATTACAGTATTGTTTCACATTTTAAATAAATTTCACAAATTAGTTTTTTTTTAAAAATTGCTTAGCAAGAGCAGATCTGTCAGGAAGCCTAGATGCTTCTGTATCAGATCTGGGCATGCGGTGGGACAGCTTTCAATAAGACCATGATCTGAGAGGTGTGTACAGTTTTCAAATAAAGTTTTTAAATTCATACCTCAGTTTTTCTCAGTCTTCCTCTGTCTTATAACTTTATTTTACCGTTCTTTTAATGTCTCTGTCACTGCCAATCGAAATAATACAAGTTTGTTTAATCTAATTTAAGTGGACAAACTCAGGTTTGTGAAAAAGATTTGTACACGCTCAAAATATTGGGAGAACTTGATGTTTTCGTTAGAATGCTAGAATTGAAGTAGTCGCTTCATCCTTTAAACTTTAATGGCACAGATAGTTACTTTAATTGGAGTTTTCACCAATTTCCAGACCATAACTTGCCGGTGAAGCCGTAAATGTCCTGAGGCGCCCTATAAAATTAAGATTAAGTGTCGAAATGCAAATATTCACTCAACTAAGGAGCTCGCTCAGAACTCAATTAGGTAGAAGTGGGCGCGTTATGTTTAGTCGAGTTGATAATAATCGCTTGAAGATATTATAGCTGCTGTAAGCAGAATTTGAAATGAATACCTTCGCATAAGACCAGTAGACGCTAGTACTTTTAATAGACACGGGTAAATGAATGAAATAACCGAATTAAATCATGTATTAAAATGACCAATATCCTAAATCATTGTTCCGCAGAGTGTGTGCCGCGGCACACTCGTGTATTGTGGTGTGCCGTGGAAAAAAGTCTAAGTAAATTTTCATATATTCTTTGACCAAAATTTTATTTTAATAGTGTTATATATTTTTTTAAACATTTTAAATTACAGTGTCAGAAAAAATAAAACTTACGACGTTTTGCTTGGCGACACGTCTTGGAAAATGCACTCAAAATTACAAAAACGTGATCACTGACTATTTGATATCTTACTAGCTTAATATTGCCCTGAAAAAAATCCCAAAGGATTTTAAACTTGGATGTATAATATATTGACTTGTTAAAAATATGACTAACTGCATTGATGTTTATTTTCTTGCCAAGCAAAAGTGATTCAAATGACCCCCTCCTAAACATTTTACGTTTGTT
Organism: Brachycentrus maculatus; assembly: GCF_059751285.1. Lineage (NCBI taxonomy): Eukaryota > Metazoa > Arthropoda > Insecta > Trichoptera > Brachycentridae > Brachycentrus > Brachycentrus maculatus. Next base: position 2,638,631 of record NW_028280931.1, on the reverse strand, counting down.
AGTTGGTCACTTTCTCCTGTACGACTAAAATATATATAACGCGTTTAGAATAATATTTTCGTCATTATAATTTTTTGAATTGATAAAAAAAAATACGTGAAAATATCGTACAGATGATAACCTTGGATCTCGGAATAATTGTACACACGCAGCTCTTAGACGCCTGTCGGTTCCCACGCTTAGGTACATATATTCGTCCTAAAAGGGTGACAAACAAAGAAAATCGTCGGTCTAGCATGTGAGGATGTGTAACCTACCCTGCCCTACCCTCTTATTATCTGCCCTGTCCACTATTCACCCATTAAGTGAGATCACGTACTAACTGATAGCTTAAGGGCTATCATTCCATTCCTGATAATTACGCTCGCGTGGTCGGAATTATCATTAATATCCATAATATTATCTTGTCTGTTATCATAATGTCAGCAAAACGGCTCCTACATTTATCGCTTGCGTTGTCCTTATTTTTCTTATAAATAATAATAAAATTGAATGCTAGGAACAGAGTACCTACAGTGGAACCTCTCATAACGAATTTAATTCGTTCCAGCATCTTGCTCGCTAAGCGAAACATTTTTCCCATAGAAATCAATGTAAAATACGATTATGCGTTCCAGGCCGAAAGAAAACTTATTTTTTTCTTTTATATTCTTTTAACGTTTATTCAAATAAAATTATGTACTTACAAATTATTAAGGGGTTGTAAAAACATAATATAACTTAGATTTGAAAAAAAACGTTACTAAAAATATGAATTTATGACAAATAATTAATATATTTTAACTAGATAACTTTTTTAAGACATTTTTTCATCCGACGCTTCAAAATTTGGCGAAAATGTGTCACAGCATTATCATTGAATAAATGTATAGCGCGAATAGCCACTTCCTTATTAGGGTGATCATTGTTAGCTTTCATAATTTGATCGATAATGCTTTTTTTATTGGAAAACCAACAGAATATTTAACAAAAATGACGTAATATAATAAAATTTAAAAATAACATTCCAATTAGAGGTTTTCACTTAAGTAATCTAAAAATAAATACAAACTGTACATAAAAGTATAACTATATAATAAACTTACATTACATGTTATTTTTTGACATCTCATCAAAGATAAAGAAGAATTTGGAAGTCTGGGCATTGACGGGGCTGACGACCGTCATCGGCTGGTTTAAGTGATCACTTTACACACGTGTAACATTCACCAATTCTACCCATTATTGACAACCACACTACTCAAATTCTTGGAAATTCTATTAAATGCCCAGACTTCCATATTCTTCTTTATCTTTGATGAGATGTCAAAAAATAATATGAAAATAACTCCTGTAATTGGAGATAATCCAGATTTTGTGAACAAGTATTTGGACACACTCAAAAAGTTGTAAATTACATTACATGTTTTAATCAAATAATAGAAATTTTCTTTATCAACTAGTCAAATAGACATCAACCATGTTTCTCTTAAACGTATTAAACGAAACATTATTGAAGTCTATTTCAGTAAGCATTACATTGCACGTATCGCAGGCTCGATTTAAAAATGAATTTCGGTAGGACTTGGTGTGCATTTTAGGTATTTTAAATAATTTTTGGCATCTGGTCTGTGCTCCCGGGACTCTAAAATTGATGAGTGATAAAAGCTCTGGGCAATCTACATAATTATTTAAAATTTTATACAGGAAAATAAGGTCAGTATTGTTCCTACGTGTTACGAGCTTGTGTAAATTCATAAATTCATTCTTATCTCAGCCCTGCATCATTTCCTTACATCCCCATTCGAACGTCTATCATATTCGTACGCGTACATACATCGTTTTGACGTACATTTCGACTGCTTGTATTTCCTGTATTACTCAAATTACGAACTACCAAAAATAATCGTTAATTTCATTTCCATTTATATTGTAAACCAGCACTTATATACTCGTTTAGTTCTGCAAAACACGGAACTCTTTAGTTAATTGGATATTTCCTGACATTCCTTTCTACGTCTATTGTGTTTACTTCATATACAGTCGAACTCGGTTATTGCGAACACGGTTATAGCGAGATCTCGGATACAACGAGGAAACATTCGTTGATAATTTGGTTTCTGGTTTTCTTTATATATTTGATCACGGTTAGAACGAGCAACTTCTCGGCTATAGCGAGCAAAAAGAGATCCCCTTTTTTTAAATGTTGTGAATATTTTAATGTTTTAAAATATTTTGACCTTAAGCAATAAAATCTAACCGGGCAATTAGACCGTTGCCGCCGGGATCGGATTACGTTTATGACTCTAACTACTATATTGGTATTGTCACCGATAGTAAAAAAAGATTTCACGCATATATGGGTTTAAATTGGATGTTGCAAATTGTAAGCTTTGTCATGTCTGTAAAGACTTACTTTATTACAATAAATAACTTATTTTATAGGTTTTGAACATCAAGTTTCGGAGATTTTTACAATAGTTTCTATATTTTGTATGTTCTATGCTTACTGTGGACATTGTATAATAAAAATTACGAGGTGGGAAATCTCAAATTCTAGAGCAGGTCAGTAAAAACAAACCCTCGAATTATCAACATATCTACTACTAGTAAAAAGTGTCTCAATTCGTGAAAAGGCGGAAATTATTCGTGAAATAGAACATGGCGCGAATAATGTAAAGTGAATAAGAAGCGAAAGCGTATAAAAAGTTTTCATCATTCTCATTGTCAATGTTGTATTTTTATCTACATTTAAAAAGAACATCACGGACTCGAAAAAAAAAACTGTGATTGTACGAATTATGATAAAACTGCTACAATGGTTTTGTACTCAACCAGCACGGGATTTTCCATTTTTTATAGATATACTGGATTGACAGAAAATTTTGACATGTCGCTCACTCCTTTCAAGAACGTCATAAATAAAAAATCGTCAATTTTCAATTGTGGATGTTTTCGGAATGCCCAGAAAATGTACTATATACCAGCAAAAGCGGCATATTTTTAGCTTAATATTTACCTGCTACAGGGCAGAATGTGTTGTTTTTGCATTTTGAAGAAAAGGTATTGTTTAATATTTTTTTTAAATATATTAAATATTTTTCAAATGGAGAAAAACCCTTGAAAGAGATCTGTTGCACAGTAAAAGGTTCAATAAGTGGCTTAATATTTATTTTTAATACATTGTATTATATTTTTAAACTTTAAAAACGTTCTCCTGAAAAATCAAGTTTCTTTATTTATGACGTTCTTGAAAGGAGTGAGCGATGTGTGTAATGGGTGAATTGTATGAATTTTGTTTCATTTGCGACATATGGTGTTATGTGACCATTCCAGATAACATACTTCATATGATGGGTATGTTTAAAAAAAAAACCTTTTCTTGGATGTCACGAGGAACGGTTATAACGAGCAAATTCAGTCGGTCCCTTCATCCTCGTTATAACCGAGTTCGACTGTATGTATATGTACAGTATATACAGGTTCCTTGTTTGCAAGGGTTGTATGAATAGATAATGATGTACCTATAAATTGTGGAATAAAAGCCAGCTAACAACTCCTTTTTTAGTTAGGCGCCATTGTTGACATGCGTAGGCAGGCGGACTACGATTGTAGCCTTTTTGCAATAATTGCTCATATCGCTCACTCCTTTCAAGAACGTCATAAATCAAAAATCGTCAATTTTCAGTTATGCATGTTTTCGGGATGCCCAGAAAATGTACTATATCCCAGCAAAAGAGGCATATTTTTAACTTGATATTTACCCGCTACAGGGCAGAAAGTGTTGTTTTTGCATTTTGAATAAAAGGTACTGTTTAATTTTTTTTTAACATACTATATATTTTTCAAATGCAGAAAAAACCTTCAGGTTTTTCCTAAAAAGATCTGTTGCACAGTAAAAAGTTCAATTAGTGGCTTGGAACTTATTTTTAATACATAGTATTATATTTTTAAACTTTAAAAACGTTCTCCTGAAAAATCTAGTTTTTTTATTTATGACGTTCTTGAAAGGAGTGAGCGATATGTATTTGCACCTTCTGAATTAAGTCTATTATCTCAACAGGGTTTGTTTGATGTCGTAGTAGCAATACAATTTTGAAAAATGAAGAAAAACTCATACTTAACATAAACATATTTTTTTGCAACAATACGATATTTTTTACAATTAAAATGTAACTTTGTTTTAAAATTACTATAAATATGTTTTTATAACTTAATTATAATGTGTACCGGTTTCGAAGCTAGCCGCTTCTTTATCAAGACTGATTAATATTAGTGTTAATCAGTCTTGATAAAGAAGCGGTTAGCTTCGAAACCGGTAGACATTATAATTAATAATAATAATAATAAAACCCTTATCCGCACCCCAATGGTGCATAGGGCACTGTGTCATATTACCGCAGTGTTATCTTGATCGTTTACACTTGAAGGAAAGGTGATCAGCCCTCCGCTTCAGGTACCAGTCCATGGTAATATTGAATAAATATTACAGTGAAAAAATCACTTATATTTATTTTACCCCTCTTGGGAATCGAACCCGGGACCTCCAGAACGGTAGCCGAGCGTGCTGACCATTACACTACGGAGGCGGACATTAATTAAGTTATAATAAAATATTTTTATTGATTTAAAAACAAAATTCGATTTTAATTATAAAATGGAAAATCACAAAGTCAGTGCTTCAAATATAAATTATATACGATATTTTTTGTTTGCAACATTTTAATTGTGTCCAAATACTTGTCTCCGCTTAGGAATTATTTCAAACATTAAACATAGAAGAATATGGGAGTCTGAGTCATTTGCAGGGCTTGCGACCGTCATAGGCTGGTTTTAAGTGATCACTTTACACACGTGTAACATTTACCAATTCCACACATGATTGACAACCACACTACTCAATTTCCGGAACCCCTAGATATATTGATCAAACTCAACATGTTAATAAGTTAATTGTAAAAAATTTAATTGATAATAATGTAATTGCAAATAAGAATGACACTCAAATGTTTTAAATGAAATAAAATAAAATAGTCAAATTATAATTTACATAAAAAAATTACAAGTTAAAGTAAATTTAATCCAGAATACAAATACCTTGCATACAAATAGAAAGAGCCTTTGCTTAATAAAAGCTTTTCCTATTGCAACATAGATGGCGGTACTGAACTCACATGAACTGTGTCACGAGCTTGATCAATATATGTAGGGGTTACGAAAATTGAGTAGTCTGGTTGTCATTCATGGGTAGATTTGGTAAATGCTACACGTTTGTAAAGTAATCACTTAAAACTTGCCTATGACGGTCGTAAGCCATGTAAATGCCCAGACTTCAATATTTTACTTCATCTATATTATTGTTCTTCTTCTGCTTGGTGTAGGCCTTGTGGCTTGTTTTTAAGATTGATTAGCCTCCTGCGATGTCGTTTCCCAGCTGTCGATCCATCTCTTTGGTGATCTGTCCGGGAGTCGTCTACCTTTGGGATTGGCTGTGAAATGCAATGTGGGGGAGTCTGGATGGTTCCATGTTCCTCACATGTGCATACCATTGTCTCCTTTGATCCCTTCCCCACCTAACGACATCTTCGATCTCGCATATTTCCCTTATCCTGGCGTCATCAATGTCGAGATGTCAAAAAAATAGATTTTTGTAGGATATTTTTTTACTTGATTTCAGGAAAAAGATCAGCTCTGAAGAAAGCTCCATTTCTGAAGTGATGCAATGGTACACCGCCGTGAATGCAGCCCTCCTGGAACACCTCACTAACCATATTAAGGAAGCAGACAGCAGCACCATTTGGAGGTGACACAAAGTTTTTATTTTTATTTTATTTATTATTTAATTTAGTTACATTTTTTATACAATTTCTATGCATTTCTATTTAAGGCCAAGTAATTGTTAAATCCCAACTTTATTTTCTCTAAATCCAGATAACCTTTTACGTAAATGATGGTTTGGGCATGCGAAACGAATGAGTGTAGAAAGAACGGTACAAAAAATTTATGGGGTGAATGTTGTTGAAAATAGGAGCAGAAGAGGACCGAGAAAAACGTGGCAAGACCAAGAATGTCAAATGCTTAGGCTTTGTTAGGTCAAAAGTCAAAATATTAGGTGGGTATGTACAAGGAGATGAACTTGGAAGAAGCGAAGAATGTTTGCAAAGACAAAGAGATGTGTGGCGTCCTATTCTTCTGCCTACCCCAGTAGTAAATGATGTGATGGTTAATTAGTTTGTTAGTTAGTTAGTGTGGATGTAGCTGACAGTTGCATTTGAAATATTATTGATGAATTCATTTGTTATTTTAAATATGCTTCTTACCTTGTGTTTTCTCATTTATTTCTTTTAAATATGCTTCTTGTGCCTATTTATTACACCAGTTTACTGTTTTTATATTTTGCCATGTATAGTATTAGTTTTGGTTATTTAAAAAAAACCTTTTTTGTTACTTTATTATTTGTGTTCCAGTCTTGTTAACCTTAATCCCATGTCCCAAAATGAGAAATAAAAATTACTCATCGGGAATATTATATGTAAATATGATTTTTGTATGTAATATGTTTTGAAATAAATAAATAAATAAAATAGATAAAAATTAGCTTGTGCCAATCAAATTGACCGTTAGGTTTGAGATTTCAGGTACCTGGTGGGTTTTAAGAACCTACTGCGCAGTATCGAGAGCGTCGGAGTGACCTCCATGCTGGGCATCAGCTACTATGGAAGGGGTCGGCTCACCGCAGAGAAGCACATTGACTATGTGTCCAACTACACCCTCGGACAAGACCTGCTGGACACCGTGCTCAACTATGTACCGGGGTTGCGGGCAACCGCGAATCTAACGCAGTACGCTGTCGTCAAGAAGAGGTAAAACAGGGCTTTGTGTCTTGCTTTCATATTTATTTAAATAAATATTATTGTACAGTCGGTTTTATTCATTTTTTACTGCTAGAACATCCAGGTGTTGTTTTTTCTGACCCTATCTATTTTAATTATCTAACTATGGTGATATTCGAGAAATGTCTGAGACATCCCACCTTCAGACAAAACTGTCCTTTGAACTAATTATGCGCAGAGTTCACCTATGTTTCGAATGGCTAGTGAGTACAACTCATGTTTTAGCCAAGTTGACATTTTCAATTGCGGAAAATCTGTGTTGAAAAGTCAAATGGTGAGCATATTGTCCGCTCAGGATCTTTAAAAACTATGCTTCTCAGCATTGTATGTATGTCCCTACTAGAATCAACATCACACACACACACACACATTCATTTATTTGCTAGATCTACACTAAATATTTTGTACTAATCTTTATGTTTCTGTGGTTAACTACAGTTTGCTTTTTTAATGTATATCTTTTAATGTTTTGTTTTACATATGTTGCTGTTGTTAGCCCAAATAAAAAATAAAAAGATTAAAAACCCTTAAAATAGAAGCTTTGCAGGTTATTCCTTTTTTTAATAAAATTAAAATACTATTTTACAACTATTTATCCTTGGAGCCCCAATTGTCCATCATATTCCTTCAAATCAAATCCAGAAACCAAATTAAACAACTACACTCATAAATAAGTTATAAATATATACTTAAGGACCTATTAATATTGTGAGTGTCAACTTCAGATGAAGCATCTTTCGTTTTTATACAAAAGAAGATGGAAGTCTGAGCATCCCAGGGCTTGAGGCATCCCTGGCATTCGGTTGTCATCTTCTTTCATATATAAACGATAGATGCTTCATCTCAAGTTAAGACACGTATAATAGTGAATAATCCAGTTTCTGATAATGATATTAATGGACTTTTTGATTTATTGTATTATTTGTCAATTGACAGAAGTGAATTAATTGTGCGGAACAAGGAAAGAACTGGAAGTGTGGAGGAGGCCAAGGAATACTATGATGCGACAGCTATCTACGTGGACCAGCTGAGAGAGCTCCAGAGGGAACTTAGAGGATACATCAAGTACATTACTATCCTTTTCAATTTTCCCTTTTTTATCCCAAATAAATAACTCTTTTAAACTCATAAGATTGTTACTATTGTTGTTGAAATCTGTAAAGAAATAAGGGAGATGTACGGGATTAAACTATCATTTTTATAATGGAGACAAAAATTTACAATTTGTGATGTCATCAAAAGTGATGTCATTCGTTGTTTCAACTGCAAAAATAGAAATTGTAAAAATCGTGCCCTGTTGACAATAACTTGTGATCATAATGTGTATTGTATATTTAAATTTGATTTGAACCTTAGATTAGGGGTGGAAAACAGATGTAAAACAGTACTTATTGAATTTGTGAAGCAGTTATAAAAAAGTATCTATTGAATTTGTGACACAGTTATAAAACAGTACCTTTTGAATTTGTGAAACAATTTTATCGACGGCCCCTACGTAAAGTACTCTATCTGCAAATCTGTTACTTTACAGGAGATAGCTTAGAAGATTTTATCAACGTATTTTTTAAAATTATTTAACGGTTTTATCTGAAATTCTAAATTAGTTTAAAACGTTCAAAAACATGATAAAATAATGTATTAAATCGTTTGAAAACTTTATGTTTTGTCAAAATTAAGTAGTTAGCGTTTTAGGAGATCAGTTCATTTCGAAAATTCGATGTAGATAGCGTCTTATGCACCTGAAAACTAGGCATAATTTTTTTTTTTGTTTCTTTATATTTGTAGATAACGGTCAGTTGATAACATACACCAAATATCTCAAAATTGACAAAAATGTAGTTAGAGCACTTTGCGTAGGGCACGTCGGTATAACAGTACCTATTAAATTTGTGAAACAGTTGTAACAGTTTTGAATTTTCAGGGATAAAGTTGAGAAGACAATAAGCGAAGCACGCCAATCGGAAATGTTGGGATTTGCAATATTAGTATTGGTCCTGGCTCTATCTCCGGTAATTATTGCTTTGGTCAGAAGCGCTGTGAACACAATACAGGTAACTCCGCTTGCAATTTATTTAGTACAACTCCACCTCTGTCACCCGTATACAGTGAAAACTTCTATCTATCGCTTTTAAAGGGACCTATTAAAATAAACTATGAATGCGGGAAAACAATGAATGCAGGATTAAGAGGTCAATACGCAAATAGATACGACCGAGTAAAGATACCGTTACTAACCCGTATTTAAAAAAATACTTTTGTTTTTTAACTGCTTTATTTTCGTAAGTCAATAGTATATTTTCGGCTTTGCAAATAGTATTTTTTTCAGCATCGGTTATTGAATGTGCGTTGTAGAAAGTTTTCTTTCAAAGAGTGTGCACACTTCTGGAAATGCAAGTACAGGCAGCGACTCCTTTTCATCAATATCGACCTCTCCTGCTATCGGTTACACAAGCTTTCGATAGTTTCTATCCCATACGTTGCCGTTGAATGTAAGAAAATTGGAAAAAATGTAAAAAAAAACAGACAAAATGTATCAAATATGCAGCTTAATTCGAACAATAAATGCGGTAAATGGTGATAGAGAAACGATCGATGCGATTTAGTTTAGTATGAAATTAAGTCGGGATAGAAGAAATAAACGACACATTCGGGAAAACGATTATTCGAGGAACGATAGACAGAGGTTTCACTGTATTTCAAAACCAAGGCCTACATGTTCCAAGAAATTCCGTTCCAAACCTAATACGTGAGTTCAATTTCATCAGATCACCAAAAGGGTTTCCTATCATTAACAACTTCATCACCACTTAGCATCCACCATCTCCCACCAAAGAAATATTCAATAAATTATAAAGTACAACAGTCAAATGATTATGCACTTAAACAATTCTTACAAATGGATTTAAGAATTTTTCTCACATAACGCAAGAAAGCACCTCCAAGCAATTACCAACTAACACACTTTATGGTGATGTACATAGAACTAAATATTCCAAAACACATCAAACAAAACCTTACACATACCTCTTTTGGTCAAAGGAACTTTGCTAATTATGCAATAAAGTTGTACAACCTGCTTCCATTATCCATAAAGGCATTAAAAATAGAGACTTAATATAAAAAAGCTATTCATAAGTGGATAACGGATGTGGGTAGATCTGAAATAGATTGTATCATACGGCCATGTCGTATTTGATTGCATGAACAATTTTCTTTTATTATAATTGTATAAATAAATATTGTAAAATGTGTCCTCGGCACGGGAAAACTCAGAGATGGCACATTATAGTAATTTTTAATTATGTACATGATGATAGGTGATATATGCCCATAATTCAATTTTCTGTCTTATTAAAAACGAGCTCTGCTGACACATGCTTTGTTTCAGATGTACGCTACACATTTGTCAGAAAAAGCCCAAGAGCTGAAAAGAGAAAAGCAACTCTCCGATACTCTTCTGTGCCAAATGTTACCACCGAGTGTAGCTATGAGGCTCAAAAGGGAACAGCAGGTTGGTTTTCTATCTATTCATTTTATAAACAGTGGCATTTTTTTATAATTGAAACCATTGGCTCCCAAACTTTTTCACCAAGCATACCTATACCTGCCTGGTATTGAATTTTTGTACACTTATCAAGTGTTTGGTACAAGTATTTACAACACCTGTACCTGTACAACAGTTGTTATTCACCGATGACATAGACCCCTTGCGAGTCAAATTCCACGCTTGGGGGTCTATATAGATCACTATGGAGAACTGCAATACAGTGCAATACAGGTAAGGAGTCAGTAGGAGGCAGAATCGTGCATTCTATATAGGCAGAAAAGCAGTGCCTACCTAAGATAGATTGTAGGATGCGCCTACCCTGGATTACTCGCGTTCCATATAGAAACATGGCCAGTGCCTACTATGCCTTATCCTTACCCAACCCTAAACTCTATGCATACCACTCGCAGAAGATATATGTAATATAACTAAATACATAAGTATTTATCAGGAACTAATATTTTAAGGACCTTTTTAAGTGATATTCTGCTTTTTTTAAGTATAACAATGTTTAATACATTTCAATAAGGGTTAAAATAAGTCATTAAAGAATAAAGACATCCAAGATCTGGAAGATAGATCAAACAAAAAGAGAAAACTTAACATTTAAAATTATATAAACATAGTACATACCTACATCTCGCTCGCACCTTTCAACAACGTCATAAATAAATAAAAAATGTCAATTTTCAGCTGTGCATGTTTTCGGAATGCCCTTAAAATGTACTATATCCCAGCAAAAGCAGCATATTTTAAACTTAATATTTACCCGCTACAGGGCAGAAAGTGTTGTTTTTGCATTTTGAAGATAACATATTGTTTAATTACTTTTTTTAATAAACTAAATATTTTTCAAATGGAGACAAAACGTTTAGGTTTTACTTAAAAATACATGTTGCACAGTAAATAGATCAATATAAGTGGCTTGATATTTATTTTTAAAACATTTTATTATATTCTTAAACTTTAAAAATGATCTCCTGAAAAATTAAGTTTATTGATATATGACGTTGTTGAAAGGAGTGAGCGATGTATCATTAAATATTATAGGAATATGTAATTATACTTCAAATGTTATTTTTTATCAGGTGCCAGCAGAATTCTTTTCAGCTGTGAGCATATACTTCAGCGATATTGAAGGATTCACTGAAATAGCTGCTGGGACCACACCACTTCAGGTCAGATGTCATTTGAATACCTTTATAATTTATGATAATTAGTTTCGTATAGATTTGTATAGTATCAATAAAATGTGAAAAATATTCTGTAATTCTTCTCTTCTCCGTCGTATTTCTCATTACTGAGGGTAGTGACCCTTGTGGAAGCAATAAATCTTCTCCAGCTATCCCTTGACTGCGCTGCACGTAGCGCTCCAACCACCGAGGTGCCTGCTACTGCCTTAACTTGGTATTCTGTAATGATAACCTCAATTTGAAACATTTCCAAAGAATGTTTAGGTGTTATGTTTGGTCAGAATTTTTATCCCAAGTTGAATCGTCGAATATTGACCCTCAAGATCGCATTGCTATGAACCAGTTATAGGTATTCCAAATCTGGTGACATCGTAGAATTCTACGCATTTCATGGACCGATATGATCAGCAATGCAAATGTGCTCCGAAGAGCAAGAGTAGAAAGACATTTGGTAACTAACATCAAAGTTCGGAAGGTGTCCTATCTGGGGCATGTGCTTGGAGAAGATAAGTATGAGCTATTGGACCTAATCAAAAAAGGCAAAATAGAATGTCAAGAAGGTGTGCAGAAGGCAGATCTCCTGGCTCTGGATATGAGATTGGAAGGAGGTCAGAACAGTTGAGACGCTGTTTAGAGCTGCCCAAGATAAGGGGACACATACTCTCAAATGATCAACGTCAGGGGGACCTGACACATAAAGAAGAAGAAGATTTATACATATTCATAGACATTTTATTTTCTTTATAGGTGGTCATGTTCTTGAATTCCATCTACCGTTTATTTGATGCCAAAATTGAATGCTACGATGTGTATAAAGTGGAGACTATCGGAGACTCCTACATGGTGGCATCAGGATTACCAGTAAAAAATGGTAAGCTAAGAGTCATAGTTCCAATCCTGGTGTATGAAACAGAAGCTAGCAGTTGACAAAAGAAGGATAAAAGTAGACTGAATGCAGTCAAAATGCGTTCTCTCAGTCAAATGTGCAGCTTAACGATGTGTGATAGATGTTCGAACTGTGATATAAGGAAAGAATGCAAGGCTGTGATAGGCATTATCGATAAAATTAACAAAAATGTATTGAGGATGAGTGAAGATACATAATAAAACCAATTTACAGGGTGAATGTGATTGGTAATAGAAGCAGAGGAAGACTTAACGCAAAGCTTGCTAAACACTAGGGTGGATGCTGTTGTTAAAATTAAATACAAACCTTTCTAAAGTTACCTTTCCAGCGCATAAACATTAATTTCCCATTTAGATTTAATTTTCCATTTAGATTTAATTTCCCATTAGATTCCCAGGGGGGATGAAAAATACAAGAGTGATTTTACACTGTAATATTTATTTAATATTACCCTGGACTGGTCCCTGAAACACATGAGTGATCACCTTGCTCATGTAAGCAATGATCAAGATAATACTGTGTCAATATGATGCAGTGCCCTATGCACCACTGGGCGCGGATAAGGGTTAGAAGAAGATATATTAAAAATTATAAATGGATAAGTAAAAATTAAATTAATATGTAAACATAAGTAAAATTTGTCTGTTATTTGGGATTTGTCAGGGGACAAGCACGCCACGGAGATAGCGTGCATGGCGCTGGAGCTGCTGGAGGCGGGCGCGCGCTGCCGGGCGCCGCACCGCGCGGGTGAGCCGCTGCGCATGCGCTGCGGCCTGCACACGGGGCCCTGCGTGGCCGGCGTGGTCGGCTCCAAGATGCCCCGCTACTGCCTCTTCGGGGACACCGTCAACACGGCCAGCCGCATGGAGTCAACGGGAGAAGGTGACATAACAAAGCTGTATGAAAATCTTAAGGTGGGGACTGACCGGAACATTTCGTCGTAACGTAACATTCGCGCCGAGCATCCGTACATTCGCGCCGAGTACTCGGAACGAGCTCGGCTCGCTGTACTGACTATACCAATGCTTGCATCGTAACGTGTTACGTTACAACGAAATGACTCCGGTCAGTCCCCACCATTAGGTTTTCAGCTGTTATGATGAACTTTTCTGGATTATTATTTTATTTTATGTGGGAATTTTACAGAATCTTCTGTTTGTGTCATGTCAGGTTCCCCTGATGTCGACTATCACTTGAGAGTAATTATCCTTGTCTAAACAGCGCCTTGACGATCCTGATCCCCATCCAATCTCATATATTGTGGAGCCAGGAGCCCTATCTTCTGCCTCTATTTTGCCCTTTATGATTAGGTGCAATATCTCGTAATTCTCTCCTCTCAACACATGCTCCACATATGACACCTTCCGGACCTTGATATCAGACAGCAACTGTCTCCCTGCTCTTGCTCTTTGGAGCACATTTGCGTTGCTGACCATATTGGTCCATGGAATGCTTAGCGTTCTACGATATAGCCACATTTCGAATGCCTCTAGTTGGTCCATAGTACTGACATTGAGGGTCCAAGATTCAATTCCCTATAGAAGTGCTGACCAGACATAACACCGAACGATTCTCTGCCGAAGCTTCAGATTGAGGCTGTTGTTACAGAATATTTGAACAGCAATACAACTTAATAAATAAATAAAGATAAACAAATGCAAAAAATCTACGTCTTGGATTTGGAACTAAATAATGGTAAATTAGGTTCTGAAAATGTATTTCTTCCCATCACTTGTTTATTATTGGATTGTGACAATAGTTTAATTATGGCAATGTTTACATCTCCCACAGCTCTCAAAATCCACATAAGCGAGGACATGAAACTAGCCCTGGAAGCCGCTGGCGGATTCCGCATGGAAAGAAGGGGCCTTGTCCATGTCAAGGTGAAACTAATTAATAACATTTGCTGACTTTACATAACCACACTTCACTCATGGGAAAGCATGGAGGACTGACCTTGCCGTCATGTTGATTTATGATCAAAATCAACAATTTATTATTATTTATTCATTACTTATTAGACACCGGATTATTCACCCTACTTATGATATATCAATATTAAAGGTGCCTCTCCGAAGATGAAGCATCTAACATTTTTTTTATGTGATAGAAGATGGAAGTCTGAGCATCCCAGGGCTTACGCCCTACTTGGCTGTCTTTACTGATCACTTTTTACACTTGTGTAACGTTCACCATTCTGCCCATTATTGAACATCCATATTACATTAATTTTTGTAATTTGTATGTCTTGGTCTTGAATTGTCTTGAATCCCTTTCAGATTCAATAGATTTGGAAGTATGACTGAGTGCTAATTTCTCAACTGGTGGCGCCACAATCACCCATATTCCAAATCTATTGAGGCCCTGGGATACTCCATCATCATTTATAAAAATAACTTCCATCATCTTTTATAAAAATAAAAAGAGATATTTTTCATCTCAAGTTAAAAAACACCTATAATGATCAAGATGAACACTATGTAGATCTGACGCAGTGTCCTATTTACTACTAGGTATGAGAGAAGGGGTCAGAATAGCACACAAAATATTAAATGCCGGGTTGTGGTCCCGTGGTTAGTGTCGCGGACTCTTAAGTCAGAGTTTCTCGGTTCGAACCCACTCTACCACAATTTGATACCTATTTCTAATAATGAGCCGCCAAGACTCACAGAAATAATATGAAATTTAAATATTTGTGCAAGTGTAGTAAACCATGAATGAGTTTTTTTTTTGGAAAGTACCCAAAATTGAGTGTAATATGCCACTAACAACTGGTATTAATTATTATTATGCTGTAAATTAACAATTTTATTATTATATAAATGATTACTTATAAATACTAACTCATATGTTTTTGTTATGTTTATGAAATGAGTATAAACATATAAGATTCAGTAATTGGATGGGTTTCTTTTTGATGATTTCCAGGGCAAAGGTCCCATGACCACGTACTGGCTGACGCAGCGCGAGGGCGGGGTCCCCCGGGAGTCCTCTTCCCAGTGGAGCCCTAACGAGGACCAGAAGCCCATGTACTTGCAGAGACTTCACTCCAGAAAAGCCAAATCTCACAAGACCTCCTAATTCTATTCAAATTGCTATAAGTATACATTTCTCAGCATTCCTCAGTAATTCCTTTACTGTCCAAGTGGCTAGACTCTGGAATGAACTACCTCTACACGTAAAAAATGCACCTTCTATTTTAACCTTCAAAAAACGCCTGAAACATTATCTTACCTTAGAACCCTAACTGTCCATCTCCTCCTCCCCTGACCCCTCCTCTCTTCCTTAAACTTTCTACCTGATTCCCTTTTCCCATGCCTTCCTTACTCTATCGTCATTTTGTTTTTCTATTCATGTTACCCTGTTTAAATTCTTAATTTGTAATTATGCTCTCTTATGTTTCTTTGTTTTTCTTTTTTCTTATCCTTGTCTTAACCTGTTCAAGCATTATCTCCCCACTAATTTCTAACAGACATCAAAAGGTACAAGCCTAGATCACACTAGTTCACACTAGTCTGTTTTTTTTGGTTGGTTGGAAGATATTGCTTTATAGCAATAAGCCCGCCAATGTACACACATATTGTACAAAAGTTCAAATAAAAAAATAAATAAATTTCTCATTCCGCCATTTTATATCCTGGAACAAGCAGTTCTTCCTCGTAAATTTCCAGTTAGTTTTTGTATAAGTACAGACTTCAAAAAAATCTTACTGTTAAAACCTCACAAATTTAAACCCCAAGGCTTGTATTAATCACTTAATGCTTTTGAATGAGCATTTTTCGCAGACAGTACGTATATCATTTGACTTTTTTGCATTACATAAGATAGTCGTAAATAACCCAACTAAACTCGCCAGTTGCCACTTAAAGCTTTTTATTGAAATTTATTGAAAATTCTTCAATAAATGACCAAATTTTATCTTATTATTACATTATAGTTAAGGTGTTTGTGGACTACACGGAATTTTACCGTCCGGCACTTCAGTTAGCATGATAAACGGATGATTGGCTTGGATTGGCTTGTGCTTTTTGCCGTCTTTCTTCGGATCGGTGCGTGATCAAGGTGGACATGGTGGTAAATTCTACCACGCTAAACTGTTGTAGACGCTTTTATTTACTAAAACTGGAATGCCGGACGGTAAAATTCCGTGTAGTGCACAAGCGCTCTTCGACTTGTTTAATTTTTTTATACGAGGTTAATTTTTTTTAAATTTTTATTGCTTGTTTTGTTTTATTTTAACCAAATAACTTTTAAATTTTGTAAATTCATAAATGCAAAATAAAATAACCTTTAAAAAACTGAGCTTTAATTTTAACATAAAGTTGATTAATTTAACCTACCTAGACCAAGGGTATCTTGTATCTTGATAATTATTTGAGTGATTTGGTCTATTTTTTTTTGTAATATTTTTAAGAATACTTTGCAATTTCATTTGAATAATAAAATTTGTCCATTGTTCCCGAGAAGTTAAAAACAAAAAGTTCAAGAAAATAAATGTTCAAAGATTTAAATCAAAATTAACGTGTAAATTTACAAATTTAAAATGCAGTTTGTTTTAACATAGATTTGTTATAAATATATTATTTACTGTCAATTAAAACACTGAAAGGGCTCACTTTGACAGCCTTCATACACCACGCCATCTTAAATTTGATCATATATAGTTAAATATATGCTGTAATGTTTGAAAATTAGATGAATGTTGTTTTGTGATGTGTTGATACTATTCAATTAAATTAAATACATTATCAAAAGTAAAAAGGTGTATTCATTGTTTAAACGATACTAGAATTACTGGAGTGTGTAATTCATCAGAAATGGTATTGTTTAAACAGTTACAATTGCCACAATACAAAAAAAAACAGTACTGAGTTAAAGTTAAATATTACGGGCTCGGGTATCGGGAATAATAACTCGTGATTAGGATGCAGTCGGTTTATTCAGCAGGTCGCTATGACAGTACATACAAGGACAAGTGTGTGCAGTCTCCTTTGTGTCCATCTCATAAGGAGTCGGGTCTAATAACAAAAACATTCCCCGCATTCACAAATGCCCTGCCTTAGCGGGCACTTGGGTTGTTAGGTTGTTGGGTTGTTCAAGTTGTTAGAACTATTTCGCCGTAACAATAATATGGAATTTAAGTGAAGACATTTTACCCAAAATTAACCTAACCTTATATAAAAAAGGCATTCCGAGACAATGGAATGTCATCGAGCCTATTTTAAAACAAATCCGTTAAATTAGAAAGCTTTCTACATTAAAGCCATCCATTTAACTAGAATGCTTTCTAATTTACAGCAATCTATTAAACTAGAATGCATTATAATTTCATGGATTATTTTAATCTAATTGAAATTCGTGAATATATTTCATAATTTAATAACAGGAAACGAATGAAAAATAAAAGAGTTCATAATTTTAAAATTATTTATTCCAAATTAAGAAATATTTACAAAATTTATTCTTAAAAAATATTTAAACATCACAAAATACTTTTCTATCCATACTAAATTACACACTTCCTTAAATTCCTTGAAAATTCTTACAGAGCCGCTGCATAATTTGATGAAAAATATTTCTCGCTACAGACTTTTCAAGTATATTTTCCCCTATCCACATCCAATGATCCATGGAGCACTGAGTCAGAACAATGCAGTGTTAACCTGATCGTTAATTACATGAAGATAAGATAATCAGTTCCATGCTCCAGATTTCATAGGATACAAATGACTTAAGTGACATAGCTCAGGGTGAAGAATATTACTACAATATGGAAAAAGAAAAGAAAGAAAAATAGCAAGTGGAAGATAGAGCATAGTAGCAATGACCAGAGCACACAGGTTGTATACCCGTACTCATACAAGCTTCTGCAAGTTGTACACTTTATGATGGACAAATCCCTGAAGATGGTATTTTTGTATGTTTGTAAAAATAATTTAGCATGGAATTTAAAGGAAATGCACAATTTTACGGAAAATCATATTTATTCTTTATTGTATCTGTTAAAAATAAAAGTCAATTTATGTCCGAAAAAAAAATTAAAACTAGAATAGCAACCTCCATTGAAAATAATGTCTAGATAGATCTTCAAGGAATTTATTATATTTTATTCAACTAACATTTTACGAAAATAACAGAATGGTAAAAACACATTGTGTGAATCAATACTTTGACATAAAAAATATAGAGCTAACGTCATCATTTGCAATATTCCAGAAGTTAACTTTTACAGGTAAATAACTGATTTACTTCAAATATTTAAAAAAAATTATATGAAAAGTTATTAAATCTTATGGTTGATAAAAATACAAAAAAAACATACCTGTGATAGCTGTAGTTTTAAAAAAATATACACTTTCGTTGCTAAAATAAAAGAAATAAGTTTTTTTACACTGGCTTCATAATCTGACCAACCTGACCAATCTGACCATAATCTGACCAATCTGACCAATCTGACCAATCTGGCTTCCATATCATCATTTGTAATAACACCTCGATATGAAACACGAGTAGATTTTGTTTTGTCAAGTCCCATATTAGGCGAACATGTCCTCTCTGTCCGCAAGTTGTGTGCCGCCCTCCTCCATGGAGGCGAAGTTCATGAAATGCGCCGGGCGATGTACCTCGTGATAGAACTCCCTGGGGTTGCCGAGTTGCACCGAATATTTCATGTTTGGGTCGTGACGGACACCTGGAATATAAAAAAAATACATTTGAAAAAAAAATCATATCTCGACCCTGTTCTAGCACTGTTCTGTTATGTTTTTACCGCTTAAAAAAAATCAAAATGAGAAAATGAATTTTCCATCTATATTGTCAATTTATCTTGTATTCTATGGATTTTAAAAGGGTTTTTTTTTCATGTAACGCGGTGGAACGGCATTCTGGCACCTTTTTTCACGGATATATATTTTTTTAATTTTCAAAAACAATTAGACGAAACAGTGTTAAAATGATAAAATATGGTATTGTAATGAATATTTAAATATTTGAATATAATATTTTTTAAGCAAAAAGCTTTGACATGAAGCGAGTTTTGGGACCTTTTTTGTTTAAAATAAAAACCCTGGATTTAAATATTCTAATTTTTAACACTTTATTATCAGACACTGTCCTCTCACCCTACAAATGGTATATCAATATTATAGGTGTCTCAACTTGCGATGAGATGTAAGACAATCGTATGAGCATGTGAGGAGAATGGAACCATCCAGACTCCCCCACATTGCACTGCACGGCCAACCCCAAGGTAGACAATTCCCAAGCAGACCACCAAAGAGATGGATCGATAGCTGGGAATCAACATCGCAGGAGGCCATTTCCTTTTAAAAACAAGCCAAAAGGCCTACGCCAAGCAGAAGAAGAAAGAAGAAGAACTTGTGATGAAATTTAGAATTTGACTGGCTTAAGTGATCACTTTATACACTTTTTAAGTTCAAGGAAAATGCCAGATCATAAATTCTGGGAAGCTCTGATTTCCATCTTCTTTCAGTTTGGCGGTGATTTGTGATAAGTATACTGAGGGCCAGGCGGCAGACCGAGTATAATTAGGGTTTGGGGTTGATGAAAAAAGCGCCCGCAAACTGTATGAAGGCTATTAAGGATTATAACAAGTTACATCTATGATATTGCATTGCGTGTGGGCTCACCCATGAAGTTGTAGTTCCAGCTGCCCTGCGCGGGCACCATGAAGTAGCCCAGGAAGCGGTCCGAGAGCAGCATCTGCACCTTCTCGTAGTGGCTGGGCAGGTAGCCCTTGGGGTTGTTGCCCTTGTCCGTGTTGCGCGAGCCCCACTCGAAGCCCGACGGCGTGAGCTTGTAGGCCGTCAGCGAGCACGAGCCCGGCGTGAAGGAGCACGTGATCACGATGGTCTTCTCCCCGTCCCACGACGGGTTGTCCGACATTATCTTGGCGTGCGTCGTGATGTCCTGGACAAACAATCAACACACCTATTATACTCAAATGCAATCATTAACAAACAGTGGTGGCCAAATGTATAAGGCACCCCCTATAGAATTGGTTTACGCAATCTTTTCGGATTGTATCGTATTTTGATGGATTTTACCTGCTATCCCGACCTAAAACAGCTAGGGGCGTGCTTTACTCAAAAACTCTCTTTTTACTAATTTCAAGGGTCAGTTTTATATGTGAAACATTGCTCTCTAGTTATTTTGTCCGCCTCCGCAGTGTAATGGCCAGCACGCTCGGCTACCGTTCTGGAGGTCCCGGGTTCAGATTCCCAGGGGGGGGTCAAATGAATATAAGTGATTTTTCCACTCTAATATTTATCCTATATTACCCCGGACTGGTACCTGAAGCGGAGGGGTGATCACCTTTCCTTCGTGTGTTAACGATCAAGATAACACTGCGTTTGTATGATCCAGTGCCCTATGCACCAGTGGGGTGCGGATAAGGGTTTGAATGAAAAAAAATGAATATGTTAATCAGTGAAAAAGTTAATTTTTTTTGTATTTTTCATTTACACCTTCATTATTTTATATTAAAATGCCAAAAAACGTGATTTGAGTGAAACTATGCGGCCTCAAATAATTGTATTGAATCCGTGGTTAGTGTCGCAGACTATTAAGTCTCAGAGTCTAAGAGTTTCTCACTTCAAACCCACTCTACCACAATTTGATACCTATTTCTAATTATGAGCCACTTAGGCTCACAGAAATAGTATGAAATTGAAATATTTGTGTAAATAATAATAACACAAACAATTCTCTTTTTTTTTAATAAAAAAAAAGGTATCTACTCGCGACTATCTAGAAGAGATACGCCAAATGGATCGGTCACCTGTTGAGACAGGAGGATTTCCTGCACCTGGTAATAAAGGGAACGATAGGACGCCCACGCCGCGAATATCTTTGCGACTTATACAAGGACATATGCTGTTCAACGTATGAGCAGCTGAAGAGGGTTTCGCAAAATAGACTGAGAGCTAAGGAGGTGTCATTTGTTGCTGCAGACCAATCCACGGGATAGCGTGTAACTTTAGTATGATTAATATGGGAAAGATTACCTGCTTCCTGCACTTGATAATAGAGGGCGCGATAGGACGCCCATGCCGCGAATATCTTTACAACTTACACGAAGACATGGGCTGTTCAACTTCAACGTATGAGGAACTGAGGAGGGTTTTGAAGAGACCAATCCACAGGATAGCGTGCAACGTTTGTGTGATCAGTGCGGGAAAGGTTACCTGCGGGGTGAGCTGGGGCAGCTCATTGGGCTGCGTGTGCATCCAGCCAAGGGGCTCCAGGTCGGCCAGGTGTGGATGCTGGGGTACGGCGCGCGGCAGGTGCACGGCCTGGTGCGTGCCCCACTGCGGGGGCACCACGGCCGCGCGCACCTCCCACACCTGCGGGTTGTCCGCCGGGCTGCGCCCGTACAGGTAGCACGCAATCTGGACAACACACACAATCCCAACTATATACCACTGTCATAATCTCATTTTACTTCACAAGGAATCTCATAATGATACTTAATAAAGAAATTCACTGTGATATCTTAACACATTGTTGTCGAGCGTTTTTTTCATCATTAGTATACTAATTAGAGTTGCATACTAATCACAAGTAACCACAAACCCTATTCCGATCTGTACAATGTTGGCGTCTCGCGTTCTACAAAAAGTAAGCAAATAGGACACTCATAAGAGTCTCTAGCTCTCTACCAACAGTATGTAAAAGACGCTTTTAAGCGTTTCCCACAAACAAGTAATCTCACTTTGGTATCTCAACAAGAAATTTAAAAAAAAAATATCACAACTCTCAAAACTCAGTACATCTTAACAAGGAATCTTACTATCTTAACAAGAAATCTCAACAAAACATAACTAGGAATCTCAATGATATCTTAAGGTTAGCCGATTTCTGCACGGAACATGTCCGAGGAAACAAGGATGTACTACTACCACTACCACAATCCTTTTCTCCGCAGGGGTAGGCAGAAAGGATGGAACGCCACTTTCTTTTGTCCTGATAAACACTCCTCGCCTCCTTCACATCCATACATCTAGTCATACATGCCCTCCAATTACGCAGACTTTTGACACCACCAGATTTTAGGTTCTGATTGATCTAATTGAGCCAAGTCCTTTTAGGCCATCCTTGTTCTGTTTTTCTGCTCACATTCGCCACACATATTTTCTTAGTCATTCTCTCGTTATCCTTTCGCTCCACATGTCCATACCACCTCAAAGAATTCTTCCTAATCTTTTCAATTATTCCTTGTTCAGCTTTACATTCCTTTCTTATAACTTAATTTTTAATTCTGTTTACCATGATTTTCCACACATTCGTCTGAGGGAGCGCACTTCAACAGCGTTCACTATGCTTTCATCCTTCCTTTGCCAGTTCTATGTTTCGCTTCCATACAGATGTATGTAATAATAATGGTAATAATTGATAACTGATGTGTGCGTACCTGCGCTCTCAAATCGGAGATGGTTACAAATTTCTTGAGCAAGTTCTTGGGAAGAATGTAAGTGTATCCAGTTTCCTTGATGTCATCGGAGCTCACGTAGATATGGTTGGTACGCAGGTGAAGGTTAGTGGCCGATATGGCGCGCACTCTCCATTCCGTCTTGGAACTGAAAAATAAAACAAAATGACAACAACGTAAAAGGCAACAGAAAATCATTTTGCATAATAAAAAAATATAACAAAATTTCACCATCATAGAATGACACGTGCCCATATGCACTTAGACCATGGCTTGTGCCAGGGGTTCCCAAAGTGTAAGCCGCAGTGCCCTGGTGTGCCGTAGAAAGTAAAGAGGGGTGCTGTGAGGCGATCATCTATCATTATCCGAAACCACAAATATTTTCCTTTTTGTTGTTCTCTATAGCAATTCTTATTTCTTATAAATATAATAAAACTCAATTTCACATTGTGGATATTTTCATTCTTGTGCCTATCTACCCAACTACTATTATTGTAGGTATTGTATCTATTTCTTTCGACGATAATATATATACAGGATCTATCATTAAGTGCTTTCTATCTTTAAATTTTAATAAAAGAAAGTGTGCGTCAGAAATGTAGCATCAACAATATGGTCGCTATAAACTGTGAAAGTTTGAAAGTCTTGATTGAAAGACCCTATATATAGTCACTATATCTATTCCAAATATGTAGCTTACTAATGTAGGGCACCGTGACAAAATACTAAGCTTGTAAGTGCGCCGCGGGCTGAAAAAGATTGGGAACACAATATAGTCATTTTGACAATATGCCCAGAAAGAAAGTACCCTCCGAGGTATTTGAATTTTGCAACAACCTCTCATAATATCTTTAACCTTTCAACTGCTAGTAGGTATTCATATGTCTGAGACCAACATGCCGCGAAAATTGGCCTGTTCCAGAATGTCATAATTATCCCATCACATGTCTGCATGTCATGTCTCAATATGTAATAATTATCAGGACAGATGTCTCGGTAAGCAATAATTATCCCAAGACGTGTCTTTTTAAAAAGGAATACCCGCAAAGCATGGACTTTTAGAGGTATTTCTGCAGGTAGGATAGTAATGATAAGGAAGATAAATGGGAAAAATACATCACAAACACCCGGACCAAATGAAAATAAATCTATTTTGCAATTGGTGGGAATCAAACCCGCGGCGCCAGTGGCGCAGTCAAACATCTACCCAACTATGCCACGGTGCCTGTTTCTGCATTTAATATCTCGGTATGTAATAAATAAATATAAGTGATTTTTATACTTCAATATTTATTTAATATTACCCTGGACTGGTTTCTGAAGCACAAGAGTGATCATCTTGCCTTCATGTAAGTAAAGATCAAGATAACACTGCGCCAATACGATGCAGTGCCCTATGCACCAATGGGTGCAGATAAGGGTTGAAAGAAGAAGGTGTAATAATTATCCCCAAGAGATGTCTCCACATCTCATGTCTTGGTATGTAATAATTATCCCAAAAGATGTCTCTGCATGTCACGTCTCAGTATGTAATAATTATCCCAAGAGATGTCTCCGCAATTCATGACCCATTGACTGATTGATTCATTGCGCGGGTAGTATGGGTGGTGTACTGACCTGAAGGTCTGGCTCTCGTAGTTGCTGGTGGTGCTGGTGATGATCTCGTCCCCGTGCTTGTTGACGGTGCGCGTGGTGGTGGCCGTGAGCTGGCTCTGCTCCTTGCTCTGCTTCTCGATCTCGGCTATCTGCTGGCGCTGCGCTGACGGGGCCGAGATCTCCATGCCGAGGATGATGTCCCGGATCTCCGACTGCGTCAGCGATGCCACGTTCACGCTGCCAGACAATAATTACACCCGTTCAATCCATATCCTTACATTGCATTGAACATAACTTGTAAACAAGGCCACACGCGCAACACAAGAGAACAGCGCTTGTGTAGGTTACCATTCATCTCGATACATCGCCATTATTCATGACAGTGTCCCAGAAAATCTGACAATATTTAGCCAAAATATGAAAAATTTAATTTTCACATGTATTATACAAAAGAAAAATCAAATTTAAAAAAATTTGAAGAAGTAATGACAAAAGTTAGAAAAATATGGCAACTCTACACTAATATCACGTGCATGACAAAGAATAATTAGCTGAAGACATGATTTTTTGCATTTTTAATTTAAGTTTGACTTTGTAAATACCACTATGTTTTTTTTAAATTTTGGGTTAAAACCGAGTAAAACTTAAAAAACGTCTTGACCAAGTAAATTTTTAATTAAACATGGATAGATATTATACCACAAAGTGAGTGCCAAATCAATTTATGAAATATTTTTTACATAAAACTGTAATAATAGACCCATCCACCGATGTTTACTGTTTTTACTGCACTACCCTCAAGAAGGTTTGACAGTTTGACCCAAAAAATGTCTATTATTAATTGAGACAGTGAAAATACTGTTCTTATTTAATAACCGATTGTTTTCAATGCACATATCTCGAGTAAATTGTGAACTGAAAACAGCCTTGTCCGAGCGAAAATTCCTGATAGGATGTGCAAGTTTAAATGCTACAGCGTACTGTCAAATTCAAGAGTTGTCACTGGTACTGCTGACACCGAAATTGAATCGTTGACTATACTCACTTGTTTTTCTTTCCGTAGTCAGCGAGGATGAGATCCTTGAGCTGAACTTCCACCTTGATCCACTCCTCGTCGGACAGCGACGGCCAGATGTGATGCGGCTCCGTGATGGTAGTCTTGTCGGGCTTCAGCAGCACCTTGGTGCGCTCCGTGTTCACGTGGAGGGCGCGGAGGATGAGGATCAAACGGGAGAAAGCCTGTTGACAAAGTTTGACCACTAAAATACACAAACTAGTGAATAATCCACTCTCATGAATGATGAACTGTCATGAATGGTGAACTGTCATGAATGATGAAATGTCGTGAATGATGAACTGTCACGAATGATGAACAGTTGTGAGTAATGAACATTGTGAAAAGCAACAATAAATAACTCACTGTGTATGATGAAATGGTCTTCAGCCAATCATCGTAGAGATTGAACAGCACCATCTGAGGTTCAGTGGCCTTGAGGATCAAGTCACCAAACTTCTCCACCTTGAGGCAAGCTTGGAATGGCAGTTGCAACTCCGATCCCTTGATCACAATATTGGGGAAGTCCAACAGATGCACCTAGAAACATACCATAAATTATATCATTACTATTTTCATAAAAGAATACGACTGCCTAAATTGTACAATGTTTCTGAGGTTTAAAAATATATCAAGAGCAATAATTACCTCAAGTGGATCCAACATTCCCTTTCTGGTTACAATAATCTGTTTGGGCTGTTCTTCAACGGGCAAAGATCTGATCAGCGCGGCAACTTCTTCGGCCGTCTTCCACTTGGCCAACTGAAATTAGTTTAGATTTCAGTTTGAATAATTCATATCCATTAATTCAATATTGAACTACTAGTCGGAAAATGTATTTTGTGACAAAATGTTACCTGTCCGAGACGCTTCTGTCCCGCCCACACCGAGGTGTGGATGATCTTGAGGAACAGCTGCCCGGTTCGAGGGTTGAATATGAAAATGGCACCGTTGATGGGCTTGGTGGTCAGGTTACCCTCAAACGTCTTGTGGATCGTGACTCGATACACGTTTGTGTCGTCCACAAACCTGGAATCAAAGTACAAATCCACAATTAATCAGCTGAATATTTAGAAGTCGTTTATCTACTTATCTGCCCATTAACCCCACTAAAGGATATATGGTTTATGTTTTGCTACAACAATTCTGAAAGGTAAAAAATTATCTAATGAGAATAGTTTTACCGCATATCTTTGCCGTCAAATTTATTTTAAACATTTTGACCAATATTTGCAGTGATGAAATAATATCAACACTGATTGGTTAATAGTTTATAGGGGGTTGGGTAGGAACTAGGCAAGGGCTGTAGCGTAGTTGGGTAGCCGCTCGACTGCGAAACTGGCAACGCGGGTTCGATTCCCGCCAATTGCAAAATGAATTCAAGAAAGATTTATTTTCAATTGGTGTGAGTGTTTGTGATGTATTTTTCACATTAACCTTCCCCATCCTTACTATCCTACCTGCAGACAAGCATTTAAAATAGACGCTTTGCAGGTTATTCCTTTTTAAAAAATATTAAAAAAATAAGAATGAATAAAAAATAACTAGGCCAGATAAGAATTTGAGTGTCTATAATCTTTTCCCATATCGCTCACTCCTTTCAAGAACGTCATAAATCAAAAAACTTGATTTTTCAGAACGTTTTTAAAGTTCAAACATAAAATACAATGTATTAAAAATAAATATCAAGCCACTTATTTAACTTTTTACTGTGCAACAGATCTTTTTAGGTAAAACCTGAATATTTTTTCTCCATTTGAAAAATATTTAGTATATTTAAAAAAATAATTAAACAATACCTTTTCTTCAAAATGCAAAAATAACACTTTCTGCCCTGTAGCGGGTAAATATTAAGTTAAAAATATGGCTCTTTTGCTGGGATATAGTACATTTTCTGGGTATTACGAAAACATGCACAACTCAAAATTGACAATTTTTGATTTATGACGTTCTTGAAAGGAGTGAGCGATATGTCTTAGTATATTTTCGTTTTCAACTTATAGTTAAAGTACTTTATGTGCAGCGCAGTCAAGGGATAACTGGAGAAGAATCATGGCTTCCACAAGAGTCTCAACCCTCAGTAATGAGGAGTAAGACGGAGAAGAAGAATATTTGTAAACCCGTCAATAAGATAATTGATTTTGCAAATTTTACAAAACAAATTGATTACCATATGATTTGGTTGGAGAAGAGCTCTCCGTAGTTCTGGCTGGAGAGGTAGGGCTCGGTGGGCTCGCTGCTGTAGAGCTGCAGGGCCTTGCGGATGCGCTCCCTCAGCACGTAGAGCGCCGGGTTGGCCTTCAGGATCTTGGCCATGGCCTGCTGGATCAGGGGCTTGCAGCCGGGGAACCAGTTTCCATACGCACTGAAAACAGCCATCATAGTTATAGATTCACAACTCACACAGTAAAGGCTTGTTAATTTGATTAAAACAACATTTCGACAAGTCAACACACAACGAAGAATATGCAAATCTGAGTATTTATAGGGCTTACGATTTGTCATAGGCTAGTTTAAATGAACACTTTATACACATGTAACATTCACTATTCTACCCACGATTGACAACCACGCTACTAAATTTTTTTGGAATTTAGACAAAAAATGTTACGCTTAAAATGACAAACATCTGTCTAAAACATGGATTTTTTTATATTCTATCATAAAAAAATTGTAATAAATATTAAGATATTTTGCAAGTACATCCAACGAACAAGTAGTGAAATTTCAAATCGTAAAAATTAGATAATCTTTTTTCTGTATCAAAGTTGCGTATAGTCGAGGTTGCCAACATGGCAATGTGATTGATAACGCATGACTAAAATAGGACGCCAACGTAGCATGCGCGGTAGTTAAATGTTAAGTGTTAATTTTTGCAAAAAAAGAGCAGTTTCAAGTATAAGGTAAGGCGTTTGTAGCGAAATTGTGCGGTTGGTAAGGTGTAATTTTACAAAACTAATAATATTTATTTGAGAAATTAATAAAAAGAAAATTTGCAGTCAAATCAAGCTTTCAGTTGACCTTAGTTAAATTATTAAATTAAAGATAATTTTTTACACTAACATAATCTAAATTAATACTAAGCAGTAAAGGGTTAATTTTTTAATTACCTGTGAAGATTGTAGGCTAAATCTATAGCGATGAGCAATCCAGTGGGTGAAGGATAAATTGACATGTTATCGGTGGTGTAATCCAAGAACTTGGCACGTGCGTATCTTTCAACATCGTGGGAATCATAGTCACCCCAACGCAGCTGAATGTCCATCCAATACTTTTGGGTTGTCGTGTTGTCCATCGTGTCCCTGCAAAAATTCAAATAAGGGATGCAAATTGTCTATGATAAAATTGATATAAACCATTAGAATCTAGAAGACAATCGCCAATTATATTGTGATGATTTCTATGATTTTGCAATAGACAATATTTATATACTTTATGGTTATTTTTATATCTATGTTATAAAAGAACATATTTTGTCTATTTATTTTTCAACACTCACTTGTTATCGGCTAGTAAAGATGGCCGCGACACATTCCACTTGTAGGCAGAGAACAGAAGAATATCAGCACACGATGAATTCATCTTGTAAGATTTCCTGGGATGGATTGTCTCCTTCTGGACCGTCTCAATCTCAAGGGCGTCTAATTCTTGATCAAAGACCTGCAAGGCGTGACAAACCAATGGCGTGATAAATGTGTTTTTTTTTTAATAAAATCGATTTACGCCGTTGGTAATTGGAACAATACAAATGAAGAAATTACCTGACACAGGTCCATGACTATGGACTCGTGGACTTTCTGCCACAAATGGGCCCTGAATATTTGAATGAGGGAGATCTTCAGTGTGGGAATTTTGCCGTGCATGAATATTCCAGTCAAATCCAGTTGAACCTAAAATTTAAAAAAAACTATGATCAACACGGGTAACTTTGGACTCATATGGACACATTTTTATGAGAAAAATGGGGTACAATTTATTTTTTTAAATATTTTTACCAGTTGACAGCTCCGAGTTGTATTATTTTAGATAACAGATGAAATTTATTAACTCAAACATATCCTCTTCTTTTTCCAACCCCTATCCCCACCCGGTACACTTCATACATACGATGCATAGGGCACTGCATCGTATATATTCAGTGTTTTCTTGTTTGTAATTAATGATACCAAGGCGATTTTTCCTGCATTTTAGATACCACTACCATCGCGCCTATTCCCAGCAGGCGTAGGCAGAGAGAATGGAACGCCACACTCATCTATCCTAACATACACTCCTAGCTTCTTTTACATCCATACATCCATAAATCATACATGTCCTCTGATTGTGTAGTTATACTTCAGGTAATAAAATTAATAATAATAATGCCCGGATTCATTGTAGCTGGTAACTCTCTCTTCTATCTAGGAAAGACACTGATAGAGATCTGCTAAACAAATGAGAAGTGAGAATGGAGTATCACATCGTTTTTGATAAGCAAAACCAGAAATTTTCAAACTCCTGACAATAATGAATTAGTGCGGTATTCGCTTCAAATGAAAATATTGAAAGATTGTTACCTGGAAACCGACATACACATTGGCCCTATTGATTGTCGGAGACCACCATAGCGTGAATCTTCTGTTGGGAATCTGGTTCAAACCGGATCTCTGGGCGTTGGTTAGCTTCTTGTACTTCATGGACTCTTCGAAACCTGACGCCTTCTCCCTGCGAATGAAAACAAACACATTATAACACATTTTTTGTTTAAATACAAAATGAATAATGTTGTTACAATTTGTTCAGAAAGCAGTTTCTCTGGGCGCTTGCGGGGAGACCGAGTGTCCCGCGGACAGCACGGTGTTCCGCAATACCCACCGGCACACATAGCTTGCCAGTTTCAGGACTCCTGCGCAACTCATCATATGTGACGTTGGATTGGATGACATATTGCATATAAGTCATCCATACCGTAAAGTAATAAAGAGTAGACTATTTTTGCTTTTACCCCACAATCTTGGGAAATTTTGCTTCACAATTTTTGTTTTTCGGCATGGCTTCATTAACTAACTATCTTGAACTAATATTGAAACGGTATATACACGGGTCTACCAAACAATAAAACAACTCGGCTGCAATCAGTGTTAAACGCAGCAGCGAGACTGATTTTTGGAGTTTCTAAATTCAGTCACATCACCCCGCTATTTCACCAACTGCACTGGTTATGCTTTCCCGAAAGGGTTAAGTTTTCTGTTTACTCATGCATAAATTGAAACATAATATGGCTCCAGAGTATGTAAAAGAGATGTGTATTCAAGACGAATTGAATGGTTGATGGACTGAATTGAAATATAACGATGTATAGAGGAATTTTAACCATGAAAAATATACAAAAGTGGGCGGTAGGCATAAAAAGGTTGACGATCCCCTGACGTATTGAATGGTTTGAAATGGCTTACCAGAAGAGACCCTCCCAGGTGGGGAAGTAGGTGCCCTTGAAGAGGGTGTGCTCGAGGATCCCCTCCACGCCTCCCAGAGCCTGTATCATGTCGGTCCTGTAGTTGTTCAGGTTCCACAGTTTGCCGTCGTGGCGCTGGTGCGTCCACCAGAAGGGGTTCTGCTTCAGCACCTGGAAACAAAGCAACAGTCTTCACCCGTCTTCCTAGTTTGTTCTTCATGGCTGAGGATAATGGTCGCTTCTATTGACACATGCGCCTGGATGCCTGTCTCCAACTGTCCCATTATCAAGCCTCCAGGGAATGAGTCATTTCATTGGGCTCTTCCTCAATGAAATAAATATCAACTGCCACTATTTCTGTATTGTCCACATTGCGTCGTAGAATATGACCAAAGCATTGTAAAATAAAAGAAATAATGGTATTTACCAAGTAAAATTTAAATTAAAAATGGACAGATATCATCACAAAGTGACTGCTGAATCAATTAATGAAATTATTGTAAAATGCATCACAGATAATGTTAATAGTCGCATCAAGTTCACTGATGAGAGAGGCATTGATGGACAACATTAAAATATATCTTGTGATAATATTTAATAATGAAAATTAAGCAGTTTTTACCGATGAACTATTGATTATTAAAAATTTGGTGGAAATTACCTACTTGACTACTATTGGTTATATGGTTGTCGGGGAATTTTTTCATAAAACCCCGATCCTAATTAGTAAAATAATTAGGGTCGTATGCTAATCACAAGTAACCGCAAACCCAATTCCGATCTGTACAATGTTTTTTTGGCATCTCGCGATCTACCAAAAGTAAGTAAATAAAACGCTTATAAGCGTCTCCCGCTCTCTACCAACATTATGTGAAAGACGTTTTTAAGCGTTTCCCACGAACAATGCGTTAACTACAGAATATTAAGTGGTGTTCCCTACTGAAATATTGAATACTAACAATTAGTGAGTTAATTTAGTCATAAATACCGACGAACTATAAGTATGAAGCTATCCGTACCTGATACTGCTTGAACTCTGTTCTAATTCTCCAGCCCTTGTCGTAGGCGAGGGTGTGACGATCTTTCTGGAACAGCGTGTTGATCCTGGGGATACCGCGGTCCCACGAATCTTCCAGGTCCTCTAAAGTCAAGCGCCTGTCAAAGACAAAGTAATGATTATTCAAAATCACTTTTATATGCTGGGATATAGCCAGGAAGAAGTAAGTATAATGATATGCAAAAAATACCAAAACTCTTTCAGTATCTTCACCTTCTTGGAGGACCACTACTGAACTCCGAGAAGGTGAAGATCCTACTACCAAGATAGGTAGTGAGTTACATGACTCACATAGGTCTTGAGAGTGAGCTATGACACAGAGGGAGGTCACAACAGACCTAATATGGCCGCAGTGACATAATCCCTTGACCTCTTTTAAAAAATAAAAAATATAAATGTATGTATACTTATGTCGCTCACTCCTTTCAAGAACGTCATAAATCAAAATTTGACAATTTTCAGTTGTGCATGTTTTCGGAATGCCCAGAAAATGTACTATATCCCAGCAAAAGAGGCATATTTTAAACTTAATATTTACCCGCTACAGGGCAGAAAATGTTGTTTTTACATTTTGAATAAAAGGTATTGTTTAATTATTTTTTAAAATGAACTAAATATTTTTCAAATGGAGAAAAAACCTGAAAAGATCTGTTGCACAGTAAAAAGTTCAATAAGTGGCTTGATATTTATTTTTAATACATTTTGTTATAATTTTAAACTTTAAAAACGTTCTCCTGAAAAATCAAGTATTTTGATTTATGACGTTCTTGAAAGGAGTGAACGATGTGTGTATGTATGTGTATGTGTGTGTGGAATGACTTATAAAATGGAATGACTTATAATATTTATGTTTTTTGTGTAATATATGATGAGAATTGTAATATGCATAAAAGAAAATAAATTAATAAATGAGAAATGACCAAAATGATTGCAGTCCTCACTTGGCAGGGGGCGTACCTGTTCTGGGCGTTGGCCTCCTGCCTCTTGAGCGCATACTCGGCCCACACGCGCTGCGAGTCGATGAACTCCGACTCCCACGGCTGCACGTAGCGGTACAGATTGGGAATCAGCTGGTCCTCGTCGTGGGACATGCCCGACCGGAAGTGGGTGATGCCCACCTCCGTTTGCTTGGACCACCGCAAATCAGACTGTTGATAAAATAAAAAATACCCTTTTATTACAAAGATTCATGACGATACTGGCCATTCAAACATCAGATACTTAATTTAATTTTCTCTCAATGTGCAGCGTGATAGCTGTTGGCAATATGGGTAAAATCCGATACTAGAAATTGTTTATGGATCATAAAACTTAGCAGATTTTGTATGGAGGATAACGAAACGCCAATCCACATTCTCTTTGTGACGCACTCGCTCGCAAACGAAGTCACATCCTTGGAGGACCTCTACTGGACTCCGAGAAGGTGAAGCTCCTACCACCAAGACAGGTCGTGAGTTACATGACACACGTAGGTCTCGGGAGTGAGCTGTGATACAGAGGGAGGTAACAATAGACCTAATATGGTCGCAGTGACATAAGGAATGCAAGATCCCTTGACCTCAAAAAAAAAAAAAAGGTTACCTGAGGAATGAGGACGTGACCCATGGACAGCATTCCCAGGCCGCCCAGCTCCTTGGGCGTGTAGAACACCACGGGCGGGAAGCGGGAGGGCATCTTGGAGTTGAGTCCGATCTTGATCCTGGTCTGGATCTTGTTCTCGCACTTTACCAGCAAGTCCAGCAGCTCCTGGGTGTTCACCACCGCCTCACGGAAATACGTCATCAAACCTACCGAGAAGAGAATATTCAATACATCATTCTTTCAAAAAGATCGAGGAAAACTTGGCATGATCAAGTATTTCAAATATTTGAAAGTGGCCAGGCCAGGGGTTGGATAATCGGCGGGTATGAATGAGGAGATACATAAATGCGGAAGAGGCAACAAAAAAAATTGCAAAGACAGAGCGGTGTGGCGCTCAATTCTCTCTGCCTATCCCTGCAGAAAAAGGTGTAATGGCTAGTTCTTCTTCTTATCAAACCCTCATTCGCACCCGATGATGCATAGAGCTCCCCAATATATAAACGAAGTATCATCTTGATCGTTAACACATGAAGGAAAGGTGATCAGCTCTCTGTTTCAGGTACCAGTCCAGGGTAATATTGAACAAATATTACAGTGAAAAATCACTTATATTTATTTGACCCTACCTTATTAACCTCCCCTAACAAACTTGAATATAAAATAATTTGTAAATATCTTAAAATTAATTGTATAAATTTGTAAAGGTGTATAACTCACTAAACAAACTAACATTACTAATAAAACTAACCCCACTAACAGGAATACTAACACTTGAAAGTCAAATGTAAAAAGTGTAAATAAAAAATAACTCGACACTGGCTATAACACCCAAGATGGGTGAAAAGCCATTAAAAAGAAGAAGAAGAAGACCCTACCCTGGCAATCAAACCCGGGACCTCCAGTACGGAAGCCAAGCATGCCGACCATTAGACTACGGAGCGGATGGCTAGTTAGTTGGGTAAAATGTGCCATTTACCGATGAGTGCCGTGTTCCACTTGTTGACAATCTTGGTGAAGGTGGTGGAGCCGGAGGCCATGAGGATCTGCCGGACTCGGTTGTGGAAGCGGTTGAGGCTCTCGTCGTCCACCCTGAGGAAGCACTGCGCCGTACGCTCCTTGGTCACCTCGTTCTGCAGGTTCCACACTCCGTCACGGTGTGTGAACTCCTCGTGACTGGTCCGACACTGAAATCAGACAAGCTGTATTTAAAACTTGCAACCAACAATAAAAATTAACCCTTTGCCCGATTTGCTCACCTACGGGCAAAACAAAAATGGGCCTTTACGAATGGCACCCTGGCATATTAATATAAGTAATACATCCAGCGGAAGAAATAACTCTAACTGATTTTATCATATTATATTATGAGGTAGTTGAATGTATTATTAATGATTACTTTTTTTAGTTGGTTAGTTAGTTGAATGTATTCTCACTGGGCAGTTCTATGTGGACTGTAGTGGATTCTATCGCCCAATTTCGGTATTATTTCCTATGTTCCCAACATATTTTACTACTACTACTATCATGCTGTTTCTCGGAGGGGTACGCAGAGATGATGGAATGACACACTCTTTATACACTCCTAGCCTCTTTCGTACACATCCTGACATACACCCCTAGCTTCCTTCATATCCATACATCTAGCTGTACATGCCCTCCGATTACGTAGCCTTTTGTCACCAACAGATTTTAGCTTCTGATTGATGTGGTTGTGTCTTTTTCAGTCGTCCTCGTTCTGTTACAATTTCTTAGTCATTCTCTCGTTATCCATTCACTCCATATGTCCATACCACCTTAAAGATCTTTTCAATTATCCTTAATTCAGCCTTACATTCCTTTCTAATATCTTCGTTCTTAATTGTCATACAATATATCATATACAGTGGTACCTCGACATACGAGTGCCCCAACATACGAGTTTTTCGAGATACGAGCCGACGAGCAAGTGATTTTTTGCTTTTAGTTACGAGCGAAATTCGAGATACGAGTTCGGTTTGAAAAAAACACCCAGAAAAGTTGCAACAGGTCGTGCATCTGACCTTTTTAATGACACTTGCCTAACTCATTTCCGGAACATTCTGAGAGGGAGGAAGAAACAAACCTCCTTGGACATGTTTTTTTCTAAACGGCCTACAGGTGAAAGCGAGAAAAATGTAGCGAAAAAGGCAAAGACCAGTGAGGATATCTAATTTATTTCTTTACATTCTCTTTTTTGTTTTTGTGCAATAAATATTGGATATTTATAAATACGTTTTTATTATTCAAAACCACGTAACAAAAATAACTGGGGGTGACATTTTGGAGGTTGGAACGGATTAATGGTAGTGCAATTGTTTTGTATGGGGAAATTTGTTTTGAGATATGAGTAGTTCAAGATACGAGCAAGGTTGCGGAACGAATTAAACTCGTATGTCGAGGTACCACTGTACTTGAAATTTTTTAAAAAAAACTTCTATCTTCATCAGTCAAAGGGTTAAAAAGTGGCAATAAACTTTTTCCAAGTAGCAATTTTGTATTTTACCGAAGTAACCGAGTTTACCTTGGGTAAAATCCTGCACTCAAAACCTCCCATATTGAAGAGCAAGTTGGGATTGTCCTTGGAGTAGACTGATACAAAGCTTCCTTCCCACTGCACTGTGGTTGTGGATCTCGGTAATCTATTCTTGATGTCCCAGAATACGGCTCGACCACTGAAAAGGAAAGACCAACCCTTTTTACCACAAAATACATGAGACAGCTTGCAAAATTACAAAAGTTAAACACAATATCATATATAAAGTAAAAAATTTGTTATGGTGTGGAGACCGAGGAACCAGAGGCCTCAAGGACGTCCACCGATGAGATGGGTGGACGACATCAGGAAGTTTGCTGGAAGACAGTGGATGGGGACGGCGCAGGATCGGGAGGAGTGGAGGCGGAAGGGGGAGGCCTTTGTCCAGCAGTGGACCTCAACGGGCTGATATAATGAAGTAAAAAATTGCGAATGAAATAATCATCCCAGGTGGTCTAATACAAAGACTTGGCAGCGCCTTTTGACCCTAACATAAAATGAAGTTGAGACATTTCGAATTTGGTTATCTATATTAACACATTGCTTACAGTGTGCACATATTTGTGCAATTTTTGAAGCCTTACGTTGCGGTGCTGTGCACATTTTTATGCATTTTGGTTACCTTCAACTTCATATGCAAAAAACACATTTAAACATCTAATTTCTTTTCATGTTTGCTTTGCTGAGCAGCGAATAGACATCACTTTAATACAAAAATATTATCAATTATTTTAGTGCCAGCACCTGTCAAAAAGCATACTGTCTACCAAGAACAAAGTTTAGTATTGAAAAGTTACTGTCACATTCAACAGATGGTGCTGCCATTTAGGTATAAAAAAAAATATTTAAAAAACATGTTTCTACATGTCACAAGTAAAAACACCTGTCTTGGCTGTAAATAAAAATGTGCATATTCAAATGCAACATTGAGTCAAAATTTCAAAGCAATCGGTGAATTACTTTAGGAGATTTTTTTAAATCTCAATATCATTAAAAGTTAAAGCATTTACTTTGTGGTTAGTCATTTTTACTTTCATATACTTTTTTTACAAAAAACTTTTTTTTTCATATAGATTATCAACATCACACATGATATTGAAGGTAACACAATTATATAAGTCATTTTTGACAAATGTCCACTGAGATGATTCGTTTGCGAGCCATAGCCGTGTCACGCAGAACTGTATGATAATTTTGTTCAGAAAGCTGTTTGTCTGGATGGATGCGGGATGACCGAGCGTCCCTGGGACAACTCGGCGGCTCGCAATACCCCCCGGCACACATCTCCCGCCGGTTTAGGACTCCTGCGCTTCTCATCATCACAAAATACCCCGTGAGACATTGGCTTGTTTTTCTGATAATTCAAAGCTGTCCCAGCGCATTCCCAGATCTGATACAGAAGCATCTAGGCTTTCTGACAGACCATCTCATGCAAAGAAATTTTTTTTTAAACCAAATTACAAAATTTATTGAAAATGTGAAACAAAATTGTATCCTGATTTTATTGTGAATTTAGATTTAAAAGCTTTTAATTGTCACTGCCAATCTAAATAAATGCAAGTTTGTATATCCACCACCAAATTTTGTAGAAGTACCCCAGTGTAGGCAGTGAAAGGGATTAGTATTTAGTTAGTTCAGTTAGTCAGCTAGATCCGAATCCGACCCGACATTGGCCTGTACAGACGCCTCCACAACGCCGACCAGCACAGCAGACAGACACGGAACATTGCAAACACATTTACAGAAAATGGTCAGTCATCGAATTTCCCACTCAACCATTATTCATCGACACTATTACGGATCCCTTTCACAAGTAACGTTATATTTATATATTTTTTTCCTTGACTTGTTTTTCTGATTACATTGAAAGCTGTCCCACCGCATTCCCAGATCTGATACAGAAACATCTAGGCTTCCTGACAGACCTGCTCTTGCTAAGCAATTTTATTTATTTTTTTAACTAAGTTGCGAAATTTATTGAAAATGTAAAGCAACTTAAAATATACTACTACTACTACTACTACTATCATCACGCCGTATCACCGCAGGGGTAGGCAGAGAGGATGGAACGCCACACTCTTCTGTCCTGACATACAGTCCTCGCCTCCTTCACATCTATTCATACATGCCCTAGTCTAGGCATCTAGTCATACATGCCCTCCGATTATGCAACAATAATTCCGATTAACTTAAAATATTATTTCATCAATTGATTCGGCAGTCACTTTGTGGTAAAAGCTATCCATTTTTTATTAATATTTTACTTAGTAAATACCACTATTCCTTAAAATCTACTGTGACACGTGTTTCGATGCACTCCGCATCATTTTCAAACGTAAGGTGTTTGAAAATGATGCGGAATGCATCAAAATACGTGTCACAGTAGATTTTAAGAAAAAGTGATATTTACTAAGTAAAACAGTAATTAAAAAATTAAAATTGTATCCCGATTTTACTGTGAATTTGCATTTAAAAGCTTTCAATATCCCTGTTTTTCTGATTAAATATAGCAGGTGTCGCTTACAGGTTGACGTCATGCTTCATGAGCCTCATCCTCGCGTCTCGTGGCCAGCACTTCTTGTTGTTGTAGCCGACAATGTTCTCGTTGTTGGGGTCGGGGTGCTCCGTGAGGTATCTCTGGATCAAGTCCCGAGCTTCCTCAGCCGTGAATCTAGAAATGAAATTTTGTATGAATATCACGTATATCACGAAAAAACATAAACATTAAATAGAATCCATTCGGCATCTTTGAAATTTCACTCTCAATTCTTGTCCAATTATTGAATCGCTGCCAAAGAAGTTTGAGTTTAAGAATAAATTCCTACAGTTAATTCAAATTCTCAATTTTTTCCGCTGCATTTGTTATCTTGTCAGTTTATATGATATGGATATACTGACCCTTATCTGCACCCAACGGTGCATAGGGCACTGCATCAAATTGATGCAAATTATTATATTATATGAAAGCAGGTGATCAGTCCTGCGCTTCAGGTACCAGTCCAGGGTAATATTAAATAAATATTGAGAGTGAAAAAACACTAAGGTTTGTTTTATATTTTAAGTGTTAAAATCAAACACTGATTTTTTTCAAACTAATGCCATAACAAGGCGAAACAACTGTCAATTTTTTTATTATTTATTTCTAACAATAAAATACAACTCAGATATCAATAAATAAAGGCTTTAATCTTTCCCTTACGGTGCTAAAAACGTCTGCGTGCAACGATGATATGTATTTGGAACACTATATAAAAATGTGAATATTCTTCTTCTGCTTCTGTTTTTGTCAGTTGATATAATTTTTCTTTTTTTTTCAGGAAAACCAACAGCTACAAATACATGAGAGTAAACAAAACAATTACAAAAAGCTGGTCTTCACAAATAGATACATGGTATATAACAAAAATGAATTTGCAAACAAACACACTCACACACACATACACATTATATGGATATAGTCTCCGGTATAGTCTGTCCCACCTGAAGTAGATGTGTATCCGGTCGACGTAGCGGCAGTAGAGGCGGATGGGATGCGCCACCTCCGTGGGCGCGTCCTGGAAGGTCAGGAAGTCGTTGGGCAGCTGCGGCGGGCCGGCCATCTCCGAGGCGCGCTGCAGGCCCAGCACCAGCAGGTCCAGCACCAGCCCGTAGTACTGCACTACGAACGAGGCAAACTGCAGGCCGCGGATTATGCCGTAGCTGTTGGTGTGGTTCATGTCCTGCCCAAACAAACATTCACGTTAGCTTGGCACAGACTGATACTCGACACTCGTCAATGCGGTATCATGTGGCATCAGTCGCCACTAGGGTGACCACACCGCATAGTGTAATCAAGGCACCAATTGTATTTCAAAATACAAATTTAATCTGAGAAATTTTGGTAACTTACAAAAAGGTTAAAACAGTACACAAAAAATACACACTAATTTTATGAATATATATATTTTTTATTTACATAGTTTTCTAATGTCATGTCACATATAATCTCCCAATAGTAAGCACATATAATTGTTAAGACATATAAAACATATAGATGTCTCCCTTGTACTTATGTAATTTACATAAGGTATTTTATAGACATACCTAAAAAAATATGTCACTCTTGCTCTAATAGAGTTATCATAGTTTTTAACATTTTGGGAAAACATACATAAAAGGCATTTGTATTGTTGAAAATCGGGTATTTATCAAAACAAAAAAATACAGGAGTTGCGGAAGTATCATTTTTTATTATTAAAATTCATAAATATCTTTTGAGAAATTAAACTTTTCTAACCTTTTCTTCTCCTTAATTAACCCTTATCCCCGCCCAATAGTGCATAGGACACTGCATCATGCAGAAACAGTGTTATCTTGATCATTAAATACATGAAGAATAGGTGATCAACCCAGTGATTCAGATACAGTCCAGGGTAACATAAAATAAATATTAGGGCGTTTGTGCACCACACGGAATTTTACCGTCCGTTAACATATAAAACGGATGATTGGCTTGGATTGGCTTGTGCTTTTGTCCATCTTTCTTCGGATCGGTGCGTGAACACGTTGCGCGTAAATTCAATCACGTTAAACTGTCGTAATCGCTTTCATTTTTTAAAACCGGACTGCTGAATGGTGAAACTCCGTGTAGTGTACAAGCGGCTTTAACGAAACGAACCGGGGAACTTACTACTACAGTATAGAATCGGAATTTATAGTGGTATAATTTTAGGACTATAAAAATGGCAAAAATTTCAAATCATCCTAGTTGTGTATCTACGGACTTTTACTGCAATCCGAGATAAGGCGGTGTCTACTGACCTTGTAGTTGATGACGACGTTGTTCTTGGCGGTCATATAGTCGGCGATGTTGTGGTCCACGATAAGCCGGAGCAACCTGTTGAGGAGGGTGAGATCGATCTTCTCGTACAACTTTTCGAACCGGGACTCCAACAGGACGTTGCACTCCCCATCGCCCACTTCCCAGACGTCCTGCAGGTTGTTGATGCCTGCAACCAAACGCTAAATCAAAATCCCGCTAGAGTCATCAATACAAAGGCATTTCACTTTTCATACTTGAGAAAAATTGTCCCTGCCTTGGGAAGCTCTAGATATAAAAATATTTAAGTAATGTCCTGACATTTTTTGACATATAAAATAAAATAAAAGTGGATATACATATCGTAGTCATACAGGAGAAAGTGACCAAGTGTATTTTTTACAAAAACGTGATCATTGACTATTTGATATCTTCCTAGCTTAATATTACCCTGAAAAAATCCCAAAGGATTTTAAACTTGAAAGTATAATATATTGACTTGTTAAAAATGACTAAGAGCATTGATGTTTATTTTCTTGCCAAGCAAAAGTGACTTAAATGGCCCTCCTGAACATTTTACGTTGTCTTAGTTGGTCACTTTCTCCTGTACGACTGCGATAAACATAGTTGTTTTATAGCATAAAAATATTTATATCTAAATATAAATATATAAGCAGCATTTCATCATTGTGTTAAAGATAACGAAACACAGAAATCAGATCATAGCATGTCAACTTACCGTTCGCGAAACATGTCAATAGTTTGATGTTGCAGTTACAAATGTGTCACTGGCGTGAGGTTTGTAACAAGGGGATGGTATTAGACACATCTCCATTGCCACAACGCACACGGCAGGAACACATTGCTCACAGCGCTCCTTGTTGACAACCAGACTAGAAATCAAGCATCGACCCAAATATGTTAACATTCAGTTACTAACCATCTTTAACACCTACAGAGTATTCTATATTTGTATTTAAAAAATATTCAATCGGCAATTTTGTAGAGTGGGAGGAAAGAACCAAAGGTTTTATCGAATTTGGAAAAAAAAATTAAAATCTTAAATTTTCACTTAATTTTATCGTTTTCATATCCTCTGTTCCTATCCATTAAAAAATATATATCCGAATAAGCATACTTTTTTTACCAGGACGCAGTACTTGTAGATATCTTTTATCAACTGTAAAAGCGTTTAGGAATAGCGAATAGGGTGTGCGGTTACTTGTGATTAGTATACGACCATAATTAGTCATGAAAAAACCGCCTGACAACAATGTATTATAATAAACCCAAGAAAGTAGTCTGAAACAAGTGTTGTAATTTTCCATTTAAAGTGATAAATCACGAATATTTCTTTTGAGCCCTGTGGGCATCGCATCACCGGAATGTTCGCTGTGGAATGTTGAAGGTATTTGAGTAAGGAATGGTCACCTTGGCACCACTTGTAGACCAAGAGCGGGGGCGGCTCGGTGTCGGCGGGCTTGACCCAGGGCGGGAAGAGGCGCCTCTTGTCGGCCTCGTACCACAGGTACTGGTCCAGGTAGGCGTCCGTGATCTTCTCCAGCGGCTCCACGTCGTACACGGGCACCAGGTGCGAGTACAAATCCATGAACTCTATTCCGGTCTGAAAATCCAAATTACAAACTGATTGTGGAAAAATTATGTTATGTTAAGGCCCAATATAAGATATAAGATATAAGATATAATAAGATATTTTTGTATTTTGTTTATTAAAAGCAATAATATACTTGTGGTATGTTAATAAAACACTCTCCTTATCATCCATTGTTTACTTTGTGCAATACCACTTTTATAAACACTTATTCGTATCTATCGGTTTCGGAAAATCGTTCCATCGTCAGGTCATTAAAATAAAACAACGATTTGACATTTTTGTAAATAAATAAAAAAAATCCAATGGATTTGAATAGATTATAGATTAATTTGAAGGGTTTGTGAGAAGGCTTGGTTACCTCCTTGAAGGCCCTCTGGGTGAGCAGGTGGCGCTTGATCCGGGAGAGCGCCTCGTGCGGGTTGTCGTAGGCCTGCTCGATGAGGCCGAGCTCCTCGCGCTGGCTCTGGTTGAGGCGCGACTTGACGCTGTAGGCCTCCTTGAGGCGCTCCAGCGCCAGGATCAGCAGCTTGGTGTCGTGCTTGTACGACAGCGGCGGGAACGGGATGGGCGCGAACCGCCGCGACTCCAGCCAGTGCACCGTCGTCGTGTAGATGGCCACCGCCTCCTCGGGAGATATGTACGGCCCGTCCTGAGGGAGAAACATCATTGTAAAGAGGCATCCGTCATAGACAATTATTGTATTATGGTAGTACTTAATAGTATGCCTTCATGGTGTAATATGGTTAGCATGTTTAGCTACCGCGCTAGATGTCCTGAGTTCGATTCCCAGAGGGGGAGTCAAACAAATATAAGTAATTTTTTCACTGTAATATTTATTCAATACTACCCTGGACTAGCACCTGAAGTGGAGGGTTGATCATTTTTCCTTTGTGTGTTAACGATCAAGATAATGCTGTGTTTATATGATGCAGTGCCCTATGCACCATCGAGTGTGGATGAGGATTTGAAGAAATTTGGATCATTTATATAGCGCCATTTTTGTAAAATACGACCACAAGGGCGCTTCACTTTGAATGAAGTGTTCAGGAGGGCCATTTAAGTAACTATTGCTTGGCAAGAAAATAAACACCAATGCAGTTAGTCATTTTTAACTAGTCAATATATTTACTTTTTAAGTTTAAAATTCTTTGGGATTTTTTCAGGGAAATATTAAGCTAGTAAGATATCAAATAGTCAATGATCACATTTCTGTAAAACAATGCACTTGGTCACTTTCTCCTGTATGACTACGAAATGTAAAGGTGGAGACTGACCGTCGTATCGTAACACGTTACGATGCGAGCATTCAGGCAGTTAGTACACCGACCCGAGTGCTCCATCCATAGTTTCGGATGCTCGGTGATGCTCGCTGTGAGCGATGTTACGACGTTATGTTACGACGAAATGCTCCGGTCAGTCTCCACCTTTAAAGATTCCTTTGAATGTTTTACAAAAAGCGAATAATGAATGATGAATGATAAGTAAATTGTTAGAAATAGGTATTTCATACATTAGTTTTGGAATCAGTAGGAATCGAACCTGCAATGCCAGATATCATAAATTGAGTCGGCTTATATAATATCTTTTTAATGGTCGCATTTACAAAGTAAATATTAAATTTAAAATATTGAAAATGGTACCGACCCTGGATTGTTTTGCGGTGCGACTAATGTGACCTGCCGTTTCAGGGGTGGCAAAGACCGTAACGAAGCAGCGCGTGGAGTCCCACTTCGACCTGGAGCTGATGGCGTCCGTGATGCACGACATTGTGGACATGATGCCCGGGGGTATTAAGCCAGCTCCATCTCAGCGC
The DNA here is from genome assembly GCF_059751285.1 of Brachycentrus maculatus. Lineage (NCBI taxonomy): Eukaryota > Metazoa > Arthropoda > Insecta > Trichoptera > Brachycentridae > Brachycentrus > Brachycentrus maculatus. Next base: position 2,594,163 of record NW_028280931.1, on the reverse strand, counting down.
ATTCCGAAATTTGAATATTTGGATAGATAGATCTAGGGAAGAGAGTGTGGCACGGACCTTGAGGTAGTTGTGCTGGCGCTCCTGCTCCGCCTTGAGGTAGAGGCGGGTGAGACGGCCGAGGTTCTTCTTGCAGACGGTCTTGTCCACGGTGGCCCCGCGCCGGATCCTCTCCCGGTTGTAGTGCGCCGTGTTGGTCCACCAGTCGGCCTTCATCTTCACATAGCGCAGGATCATGTTCTCGATGGGCGTGGGCAGGCCGGGCACCTGGACACGCAATGCTCACTCATCAAACCATTCAACTCTCAAATTGTATTATCACCCAAAGATGGAGGCATCTGTCGCTTCCGAAACTAGTCGTAGCAATATGATACTCAAGTGGTAAAGAACAAGTGGTCCACCTACGTGGTTAGTGTGTTTAGCTACCGTGCTGAAGGTCCCGGGTTCGATTCCCAGGGGAGGATGAAAATAAATATTAGTGAATTTACACACTTATTTATTTACTACCCTGAATTGGTCCCCGAAGTGCAGGAGTGATCACCTAGCCTTCATGTAAGTAACTATCAAGATAACGCTGTGTCTATACGATGCAGTTATGCATACACCATTGGATTCGAATAAGGGTTAGAAGAGGAATATATATATTTAATATTATCCTGGACTGGTCCCTAAAGCGCAGGAGTGATCACTTGCCTTTATGTAAGTAACAATAAAGAATACTGCATCAATACGATGCAGTGCCCTATGCACCATTGGGTGTGGATAAGGGTTAGAAGAAGAAGAAATCAAGAATAAAAAATCTATAATATATTTAAGGTGCTTTTTACTGATTTCAATCATTGTAAAAAATTAAACAAATTAGTATCGGGAACAATCGGTGCCAATAAATGGCACTCACCTTCCAGGGGATGTTGGCCTTCCAGCAGCGCCACGCCTCGGATAGGTGCTGCAGAATGGTCCGGGCCTTGTTCTGCTTTATGCCCTCGGGCATCATGTCCACAATGTCGTGCATCACGGACGCCCTCAGCTCTAGGTCGAAGTGGGACTCCACGCGCTGCTTCGTCACGGTCTTTGCCACCCCTGAAACGGCAGGTTGCATTAGTCACACCGAAAACAATCCAGGGTTGGCGTCATTACCACTATTTAAAATAAAAAATTTACTTTGAAAACATATTTTTTTTAAGGAATAACTCGCAAAGCGTCTATTCTATCGAGGCTTGTCTGCAGGTAGGATAGTAAGGATAGGGAAGGTAAATGTGAAAAATACAGCACAAACACCCAGACCAATTGAATATAAATCTTTCTTGAATTCATTTTACAATTGGCGGGAATCGAACCCACGACGTCAGTTTCGCAGACGAGCATCTACCCAACTATTCCACAGCGCCTGCCTAATTATCAAATGGCATCGCCAGCGTTCCACAGGCGTAAAAAACACTTGTCATTAGTGTGTTAATAGGAAAAGGATTTAAAATATGAAATTATGAGCGTAAATATTTAGTTAGAAATATTTTAAAAGCGTCTGTTTTAGATGTTTGTCTGCAGGTAAATGCAGTGAAAAATACATAATAAACACCCAGACCAATTGAAAATTAATCTTTTTTAAATTCATTTTGCAATTGGCGGGAATCGAACCCGCGACGTCAGTTTCGCAGACGAGCATCTACCCAACTATGCCACGGCGCCAAATGGCTACCGAAAATTAAATAAGAAATGCATAGATATCACCGCAAGGCAACTGTTCAATCAATTTATGAGATTTGGCATCGCAGGTTCGATTCCTGATTTGTTTTAAACTTTAGTTTGAAATTAGTTTTATCTTTAAAATTCAATATATAAAAATTTAAAATACTTTTAAACGGTATCTACTGTGTAAATAGAAATTAAATTGAATTTTATAAATTTTAATAACGAAAACCGATATATCAGATTTTGGTAACCAAAGGGTTTATAATATCCTTCTAGTGGCATCTGTGGGCTAAATCTTAAAGTAATATTGCTCTGGCCAATCTTTTTTTACGTTCAATGTACAAAGAACCCAAAGATTCCTATACAAGTCATGCGTGTTTCTTAAAAGAAATCTTTAAGACTTTTATACGAGTCATCCGTGGTGAATGTGTTGACAAGTAATTGAAAGTAAGTTAAAATCAGGAAATAATAGTAATTGTCACTCTACCTTTGGAGTGTCGTCCTTCAAACTGCCTGGACAGCAGATTCCCGAGCCACCTCTCCAAGAGTGGCGTGATGCCCCTCATGAAGAAGAGCCACACTCTCCAGCCGGGAGCCCAGATCCCGCAGCCGGGGCCCTTGGAAACCGGGCCCTGTAACGGAGAAAGCGACCCACGTCAGAAAACATACCGAGGTCGAGAGATGCTCCAGACTGATCACTTTCAAGGTCAGAAAGCAGTTTCTCTGGGTAATGGCGGGGTGACCGAGTGTCCCGCGGACAGAACGGTGTTCCGCAATACCCACCGGCACACACAGCTTGCCGGTTTCAGGACTCCTGCGCAACTCATCACATAGATATCGTTTCGTCTAATGGTACTGGAACACTTGTGATGAGGAAGACGGAAAAGCGTAAATGAAAGTAAATTATTAATTTTCCGAAATTACAAAATTATAAGGGCAAAAAGAACAAAGCGACACCAATATATCGAAAATTATAAAACACTTATAAGGGCGAGAAGAACAAAGCAATGCCCATAGAAAAAGAGCGAGCGCGACATATACACGTTTCAATTTTATTTTTATCTGAGCACGCAATTTTTTTTTTTAAATTACCTAACGTCCAAGTGACTCTGAAATCTAGCTACGGCTTATGCTACACCATTTATCATGACCCTACTCAACTTTATAAGTTTCATAGCCTATGCCTGCTTGTGAGTGGATTTACTGTTTATGTTTAAAGTTACTATAATTTCATGTAATTCATGAGTGAAAATTCTAGGCAAAAACACTCGCGAGCACGCAAATATTGGTCCTCCACCCCTTATATATGATTTTCAAGGAGTTGCATGTGGTGGGGACAATATTGTAAACATTTAAAACTTAATGAACTGCGTCACTTTGTTCTTCTCAAATACATTTATGCCTTACATAATCTTAATTTCTACATATTAATATTATATTATCAAAATATATCATAATAAAATACACAATTTTTTATGGCACATGCAAAATTACATAATGTTTTCAATATTCTTAAAGATAAGACGATGTCTATTCGTTGCCTAGGCCAAGTTGTGTTATCAATATATTGAAATTGAGTGGAATATAAAATAAACCTTTGAATAAACCCATTCGGAAGAAACAAATATACTATTCTGACAGCGAGTGAGAACTTTTTATATTCTCATATATAATATAAATAGAGAAAGTTCTAGTTACTTTTTACAATAGTATATTATACGAGAACTATCCGGAAAATAACTACACAAATGAGTTGAATCAGAATATTTATCTTAGCTATGGATGCAATCACTTCGTAACTATGCCTTCTTCTGGTTGCCATATCTGCTTGTGCTGAGGCCCGGTAGTCAAGAGAGAGCGTGGGTAGCATGGCGTTCTTTTATTATCCTCTTTCTATGGTAATAGTGCTACCATATGCCAGGGTTGCCATCAGTGTTACACAATAGTTAATTTTTTACATTTATTTACTAATCTATGTCAACAATCCATAGTCAAAAGATTGACACTCGTTTGAAAATGCCATAACTAGGCGAAATAACTGTCACAATATTGATTTTTATGTTTTTCAACAATAGAATCCCTTACATCGCACTGTACGGCCAACCCCATGGTAGATGACTCGCGGGCAGACCATTAAAGAGGTGCGTCGATAGCTGCGAATCGACATCGCAGGAGGCTAATCCCTCTTAAAAACAGGCCACAAGGCCTACAAGATGATGAAGAAGAAGAAAAACAATAAAATACAACTTAATAGACTCAAAAATCAGTGTTTGATTTAACATTTAATACATCAATTAAAATGGAGTTCTACAAACTAAACACCCATTCTATAAATAAATGAATAAGTGTTATGAAACTCACGGTGTTGAATCTGTAGTAGATGAGATGTTTCAAGTCCTTGCACATGCGGATCTGCCTCATGAGCTTGTATTTGTATCTGTACATGCCGGTGAGCTGGCCCACGTGAGCGAATATGTACTGCAGCCCGTCGGACAGCTGGAAGGAGTCCACGTTGTTCAGGCGGTACTGCACGTGCGAGTCGATGATCAGCTTGGTCAGCCGGAGAATCTCACGACACAGGTGGAACGCTGAAACACAAAGCAGGGTTATAACATCTATGCAATAAAAATACACTTCTAAAATAAAATTATACCCAACAATACTTAAAACACTTACTATGCATAACTTAAATTCTACGATAAAATCATTTTCATCAATTCTAATCTCATCCGCACACAACCTATCAATCGCACCAAATCTACCTGCACCCAATGGTGCGTAGGATGCCCTTGGGTTTCATTGATGCGGCATTGTCTTGATTGTGAATTACATAAAGACATAGTGATTCAGGGATCTGTGAGTGTAATAAATTTGATAGGATGAGATAAGTAAGTGAACATCAGTGCATTGGGAAGAGAAATAAGAGGAAGTCAAGAACGGTAAGGGCGCTCGACTCACCATTTCCGAAGCGGGACTTTTTCCTCTCCTTGGTGGTGAGCGTCTTGACAGGCTTCAGGTTGAAGTTGTAGTCAAGATGCAGGTAGTTGAGGTTCTTGCGGTGGATGAGCAGGTTGAGCATGTTGTAGCCCTGCCGGCACACCTGCAGGCCCGCCTCCACCCAGTCCAGCGTCGTCGTCTGGAAGAACTTGGTCGACTTGAACGAGCGGAACAGGTACCTGCAACGGAAATCAGCTCAGAAACAGATAGTCTCCCATCCATGGCAAGCAAAATTACCAGAAAATGTCTGGTGCGGTTAAATTGGTGAGATAAATACTATACATGGAAATATCAAAAGGATTATAATATAGCGAGATATTTTTAAAACATAATACACATATCGTAGTCATACAGGAGAAAGTGACCAAGTGTATTTTTTGCAAAAACGTGATCATTGACTATTTGATATCTTACTAGGTTAATATAGCCCTGAATAAATCCCAAAGAATTTTAAATTTGGAAGTATAACATATTGACTAGAAGTATAATATAAAAATGACAGTTTATTTTCTTGCCAAGCAAACGTGACTTAAATGGCCCTCCTGAACATTTTACGTTTTGGTAGTTGGTCACTTTCTCCTGTACGACTACGATATAATAATTGAGTAGGAACTTGTTGAACTCTGGAAATATCACAAATGTCACAAAACAAAAATATGTATAGAAACTAATTAGTTATAAAAAACCTGTGAACTCGCTAAATATTAACACTCGCTTAAAATTCATCATTAACTATACCATGTAATTAAGTGATTATTATCATAAAGTAGAAGCTTCATCAGGAGTAGCTTAAAATTTAGTCATATAAATTCAGCCACCTCATGGCTGGGTTCACGCACCGATTAAAATTTATTAATAAGTATGGGATAATCTTTCCCTTTCCCATAATGATCGCACTGCCGGCATGGAGCCTTGGCAGGAGATGGAAGGCGTGTCAGCACGGCCCGTGTTGCCATACTCTTGAGGCGACTGTACCGGCGCACTTCTGCACCCCCCTCCCTGCGATTCAGTCTTCCCCCAAAGATTACTTATTGCCCGACTATCAAACACGCTTTCAGAGAATCATATCGCCTCTCAGAGAAGTGTAAAACTAACCTCTTTTTCTGCGGCTTAGGAGCCCGGTGCTTGAGGGAGTTGAGGACGTAGTACTTGAGCAGCTTCTGGTAGGACACCCGCACCTTCACGGGCTGCCCGGGGGGACAGTGCTCCTTGTACCAGGTCTTCACAATTGGGACATCGATGGCGCGACGGCATCGCCCTTAAAAAAAAAGCCAAATATAATTAAAACCATGTCAAATTATTTGATCGCAGTGGGAAAAATAATCGCTGATGATTTTTTTTGATGGACATTACAATGCGGTCAGCACAAAGTTCTAGTAACAAATGGTATGGTATAAAATATTGTCAGTAAGGATGTCAGAGTAAAAATAAAGGCAAGGTCCCGTTTGAACGGTTTGTCAGCCGTATCCAAAGGGTGCTCAGGAAGGGCAACTACGCTGAGAGGACTGGAGCCGATGTGCCGTGTACCTTATCCATATTATCATGATCATATTATCCACGTTTTTATAAGCACCCTCGAGAAAGTATTTTGCAAAAATGGCACCATATAAATATTCCAATCATATTATTATCACGAGTAGTAAAATTTTTCACAGTTTTATAAAGAAACCAGGATTATTTTTTACTTTTTTTAAGTGTAAGTCTATTTTTAAAATTATCTCAAAATAGATTTGGTGTGATCTACATACGATTTTCACGGTCAATCGGAAGATGATGGCTTTTCCACAAGATATTTTAAATTTCTTACCAATTTTTCAAGACAAGCGTTTTTTTACATACTGTTGCTAGAGAGCGGAAGGCAATTATGAGCGTTCTATTTGCTTACTTTTGGTAGAGCATGAAATATGCTAAAAAACATTGTACAGATGGGAATTGGGTTTGCGGTTACTTGAGATTAGTATACTGAGAGTCGGGCGGCAGACTGTCTGAGTATAATTAAGGTTGGGGTTGATGAAAAAACTGCCCGACAACAATGTGTCAATCAAACTCGGGACCTCATGTATGGTAGCCAAAGGCACTAACTGCTACCTACAGAGAAGAATGATTTAATCCAAGCACTTTTTGCAGTGATTCTTAACCTGGGTTCGATCGAACCCCAAGGGTTCGGTGAGTCAGTCTTCCGGGTTCGGTGGAGATCAAAACACACACCCGACTTATAATACGATATTATGAAAAATGATACGACGCACGATATACTCATTTATCCAATAGATCTAGTATATTATTTGAAAGGAATATGTTAATCTAGCAATAAAAATAAAACAAATAATGCACCTACTCATCGCAATTTTTTTTTACTGGGATTGGATATTAAATAGGTCATAACAAATGTACTAGATCTATTGTCATAACGTGTCGTCATTGCGAAATGTGCATTACTTTGTTATGGTTTTTATGTGAAACTCATGTTATTTGTTCTTTGTTTTTAATGGTTTTGTTAATTTTGTGCACCTGTATATAAATATATACTTGTTTTGAGTTCCAAAAAAACATATTTTATTTTTCGAATTGAGGGTTCGGTGAACGCACATATGAAACTGGTGGGGTTCGGTACCTCCAACACGGTCAAGAACCGCTGACTTAATGCAATGCACAATTAAACTCACCAGATCTCATGTTGAAAGGTCTAGGCGCCCACAGGAGAGATATGCCGTTGGCCGTATTATCCGTGTACAGAGCAGTCTCCTGAAGGAAGGGCACCACCTCCTCGGGAAGAATAAACTCTGTATCGTCGTCGATGGTCGGCTCCAGAGATTTCACGGCGTGGCGATGTGATATCGGATTGATGAGCGGGTCAAAGTAAAAGGCGGGAAGATCGGGATCTTCCGTTTTGATAAATACAACATTCGGAGTGTGGTACCTGAAATTCAAAGAAATTAGTTATACGGCAGAAATAAGAAGACTATAGAAAGACACCTTAAGCCATAAAAAAATTATGAACTTTCAAAAAAATTATATATTTTAAAATCACCGGCACCAACAATGAAAATCGATAATTTGTTATAATAATAATTTAATTGAAGCCCGTGATCGCAGATGTTAATTTAAAGCAAAAATATTTTGCAAGTGTCCTTCCTTCTTCTTTTCTTTTAACCTTTATCCACATCCAATGGTGCCTAGGGCACTGCTTCTTATTGACGCAGTTATATCTTGATCATTACTCACATAACGGCGAGGTGATCACTCCTGCGCTTCAGGGACCAGTCCAGAATAATATTAAATAAATATTTAAGTATAAAATCATTAATATTTATTTTTAATCCCCCCTGGGAATCGAACCCGGGACCTCCAGCACGGTAGCTAAACACACTAACCATTGAGGCAGACAAAAGTGTCCTTACAAGCTATTAATTTTACTCTCCATAACTCTAGAGTTAGAGAATCTTTCTAGAAAGGTAGAAAAATCACATTTTATATCTGCCACAAAAAAGTAGCAAATAGTATTATAATATTGCTAGTACTGCACAATAAAGTATCATTTGCATGACTCAAAGGAATTCTTAACAAATATGGAAATTAGAAGTAATCATTGCCTTTAATCAAAATTCACATAATTTTCTGACAGTGAAAAATTACAAACATATCTGTTTACAAAGAAAGATTGGTGTGGCATTCTATTCTCTCTGCCTACCCCTATGGGGAAGCGGCTTGATTGTTTTTTATTGTATGCAAATATCAGCACCCACATTACAAACTTTTAAAAGTGGGGTATATCAATATCTCACAATCTAATATTAATATCCCACATTTCTAATAACATATCTGCACTCAAGCTGGCATGAGATACATTGTGTATTGTGGTTGAGGAAATAATGGCAATTATTGTGGAGGATTGTCCTACTCACCACGACAGTTGCACGTAATGCGGCAGATTGTTGTACAAGTACGGGAAAGCTATTCTGTATTCCGTCCGGATAGGCTGCCTTATAATGATCTTGTTGATATCGTTGAATTCGTTCCAATCTTCGTCGCCGGCACTGTTATCCTTAACCAAGGGTTCAAATTTGGGACCTCCGGGTATGGCCATGTTCAGCGCCTTCGCCGTGAAGAAACTCTTCGAATCAAAGAGGTAGAAGTAATTATCGTCGACCAAATCCGTCAGGAGCTGATTGGCTAAACGGTACAGAGTTGCCATCTGCGGGAGAGAGAGGTACCATTTTCTGTAGGTAGATCCGTTGACAAACTTGGTGCCGGTTAGAGGCTTGTGATCGTAGAACCAAGATGCGACGCTGGCGTCCTCGTCGGAATCCAGCTCTATTTGGATCGGCTCCAAAGGTTCCACGTCCAGGACGTTGTCTGCGTAATCTAGTGGCGGCTCTTCGTCATCGAACGGCGGAAATCTCATTCTTTTGAAGTGTCTACGGTCTCGCTTTTCCCTCCTCATCATAATCCACATAGTCCCCCATTGGGCTATGTACACCGGTTCTATGACCCACGGGATTTCGTTCACAAACGTAATGGCTCCGGTTATATGGTACAGGACTTTAACATCTCTGATTTGTTCCCACGGCATGGGCATATTCTCCAACAGCTTCATGACAGCGTGCGGCATGTACTTGAGAGCTCCGAGGTAGACCCTTTTGTCGTGGCGATATTTCCTGCTGGTCATGTCCCCGTGATCCCGGATAATCTTGCGTATGTGTTCGGGCGGCATGTCTTCCTTCTGGGCATCCACAAAACCGAACTTTCTCTTCTCTGAAAAGCGTTTCGACTGCAGTTGCTGCCATTTTTGGGCTGAAAATAAAATAACTCATGTACATAAATAATATAATTTAATGAGTAATAATTGGCTCAATTGAATACTATTTCACAGTTCAAAAGGTTAAAAAAACAGAGGATCTAAATTTTAACAAAAACATAAATGATTATGATTTTTGATTAGATACATAAATGATTTTTGGCTGCAGTTTTTTGTAAAAACATATTTTAAACATGTTTTAAGTGAAAACAAAGAAAAATATTACTTTTACACATGCTTTCCACATTTACACATTCAAGTTCATTGCACATTCACATGTCCACGAGTGTTCCATATTTACACATTCAAATTCGTTCCATATTTAATGTTTCCTGTTTACTCCATATTCACATATTTATTTATCATAAATCAGCTAATATGTGAGAATGTATGAATATATATCTCTTAAAATGGTTATTATAAAATAATAATATTTAATTGATAATGCTGTTATCAATTAAATAGAAGGAAATAACTTCCGAAAAGTTTAATGTTAACACACTAAGGACGGGAAAGGTTTTTCTACCCATTCGAACAATTGATACTTAAGGACGGGAAGGGTATTTTTACAAATCCAGTCGCCAGGAAATAAAAACTGTCCGAAATGTGTCAACACACTAAGGACGGATATTTTTTTACGCCTGCGGAGTGCTGGCGACGGGATTCGATATATGTGTACATATAGTTAAGACCTTAACAAAGAGATTGGTACATAATATAATATTCATATAAAAACATTTTTTTTAAAAAACCTTCTACTCTAACATTGAAATAAAGCTGGCGCAGGAAGTAAAAATACCCTTCCCGTCCTTAACCTGTTAACCGGGCGGTCCGCTGTTCAATTACGCAACTTGTAAAGGGCGCAAATACTGATTCACTCCGTGTCTTAAATTCATGTCGAGACATGTATGGATGACTAAAACCTTTGTTGTTCGAAAAATATACGTCCATATATATAATATAATAAACTTATATTTCAAGGACGTATTCATATGTCCTACCCGTACCCAATACTGTTTACGTTTGACGTATTTATGCGTCCTGCCCGGTTAACAGGTTAAGCATCAATCGACCGAATGGGTAGAAACACCTTTCCCGCCCTTAGTGTGTTAACACACTATCTGCGGGCGGATTCGCGCTCATAATAGAGATAAACATCTCAGAAAAAAAGTGATGACATTTACCATACTGTATACATCGATATGAGATCAAAAGATGCCGCAAAAATCATGCGTAAAAATAACTTACACGCAATTTACGATGAGTTGAGTGAAAAGGTAAAATTACCCTTCCCGCCCAACACCACCAGTCGACTGAAACGGTAAAATTACCCTACCGCAGATAGTGTGTTAACATTAAGCTTTTCGGAAGTTATTTCCTTTTATGTATTTAATTGATAACAGCATTATCAATTAGTATGTAGGTTAGGTTGGGTTAGGTAAGGTGAAGTCGTCGCTCACCCTTCTCCTGCAGCTTCTCCTCGGTGATGTCGTGCTTTGGCAGCGGCGGCGGCGGCTGCTGCTGCTGCTGCTGGTGCTGGTGCTGCGCGTGCAGCAGGTGCTGCTGCAGCTGCGCCATGTGCTGCTGCTGCTGCAGCTGCGCCACGGCCGCCAGCTGCTGCTGCTGCGCCACCATGGCCGCCCACGCCGCGTTGCCGCCCAACAGGTACGGGGGCAGCGACATAGCGACGGCGAATCTGACACAAACCCTCGATCAGCGAGAGGAACATTCTATACACAGGACCAGGAACAATGAAGCTCCTACCACCAAGACAGGTCGTGAGTTTCATGACTCATGTAGGTCTTGGCAGCGAGTTTGTAATACAGAGGGAAGTCACAATAGACCTAATATGGTCGCAGTGACATAAGCGATGCAAGATCCCTTGACCCCAAAAAAAAAACACATTAACTATCAAAAGCCGACAAGTGGCTTTTCGCTGCCAACCGTAAATTAAAACTATTAGTCAGTTTTTCAACCCTACGTACTGAAAATAATTCTCACAATTATGTGCATCACTTTTTCGATTTCAAATTTGAACTATTTACTTAAAAAAGGATATCAACTAAGAAAAAAATATATGCATTACTGTTTGTCGAAAATTTACTGGTTGAAAACAATATTTTTGCACTTGAAATTATAAGCAAAAAATGTCATATTGTGAAACATTCTAGATACATTTTGTAGTTATTAAAAATATTGTCTTTAATGTGTTACAAGTTTTGACGAATAATAGTGTATTTATTTTATTTTTATTTCTAGTAAAAATCCATTTCAAATGAATTGTTCAAATTTGAAATCGATGGAGTGATAACATAATTGTGAGAGTTATTTCCAGTACGTAGGGTAGAAAAACCGACTAATCGATATTTAGTCGTTTACAGTTGGCAGCCAAAAGCTGACTAGTCGGGCTTTTGGTAGTTAACACATTGTAGTCGGGCGCTTCGAACAATAGACTCTAGCCTATAGCGGGTGTTTTTCGCGATTAGCGCAAAAATATATCGCTTTCTTAAAATTGACACAATTTCTAAACCAAATAATATTTTCGATTGAAATTTTCAAAGAAATCATATATGACATTTGATAATCAAAAATAAATTATAATCATAATTTTTAATTAAGTATTCCGTATTTCACAATTTTAGAAGCATTGTAAACTATAAAAAAATAGTCTTCCCCTCCGAGGTATCATTCCCTATACAATGCTAATATATTCAAATAATAACATACCAAACAGTAAACGAAACAGTGCGAGCGGTATGAAAAATAGTCCAATACGTGAAATGGCTCAAACTAAACTTGAGATTGAGATCGCATAAAAACTCTAGATTTCTGGGGATGCCTTTACAAGCGACACACTAGCCAATCTGGACAAGACATCTCAAATGACATCAACAGACTATCGCCTAGCACCCAGGTAGCAGATTACCCTTCAACGCGTTTTATTTCACGCTGATAACAAACCCGTATATTGCCGTTTCCCGCCGATAACCGACAGTCGACAAAAACGGCAAATGCCGTGTCCCGACGACAACGTGTTAATACGATTGGTACAGAAATTAAGAATGTATTTATTATTTGTGTGTATTTTTTGCTATTATTACAAATTTCTTTCAAAAATTCGTTGGTAAATAAAGTGTTAATCTGTTCCATGTCTCTGAAGAGGTATTCCGAAGCGGGATTCTTCTACATCTTTACTTTAACAAGAGTCTTCTATCTTACTTTAATTTATGTTCTCAATGTATACGCCTTAATTGTTAGTTTATTATGTATTTATTAAATATTGAATAAATTGATTTTATTTTATTTGATTTGACTAGATACGTCAATTTTCTGCGCAACTCAATCAGTCAAACATGTATCGATGCATGTTGTCCAAAAATAATGCGTACTTTGAATATCATCAACGTTTTAAAGAGAAGCAAACTACGCAAAATGAAGGGTCATTCATGAAAAAGATAAATGATAAACCGTATTAAGCAAAACTGGGATAATCTTAGGATACAGAAAATACGAAAAAAATAGAACCGGGAACAAATTCGGAGTCGTGTGAAATTCCGAAGAACGCGACCAAACTCGGTCGGCACAACCGGCTCTTATATTATGGTACTGTTACACTCATATTCCACATATTAAGGACTGTAATCAATACGCATAACTGCATTTATCAGCGACATTAATCGTGGTTAAATACAAATGCATACATATAAGCATCAGAAAAACAATTTAGGATTTTTATCACGCGGCGGGTAAAACAAAAACAATCCAATAATGCGCGAAAGTAACCATTATTGTACGATCGATCTACAGGCTTTTGTTTGTACTTACCACTTAAACCCTATTATTTTTTATTAAACTAACAATTCACATTAATTTTTTAAATCAATGCATCGTATGAAAAACGTTTTCAGCGCGACAGGCAGCCCGGGCGGCCATTTACGGATTTTTATAATGTATTTTCTCTAGTCTCTGGTTATATTTGTCTATGATAGTTGGTAGATTTCGGTAGATTTTTGGTAAATTTTGGGGACATGGACCAATCATGATTTTCTTCTTTTCATTTCTCAACTTGAAGAAATCTGAGTCCAAATAAACTATTGGTCAATAAAACGTTAGATTATCTTACACAGACGTCTCAGTCGTGTTTATTCGCATAGCAGGTAAAAAATATCATGTAATAGTCGACAGACAGAGAAAATGCATGAAGGTGAAAAAAAACATAATTTGCATTTTTACTGTAACGTTCTTTTAAAAATCAGAAGTCAGTATTTTTAATTCTAGGATTTGTTATCTGATTTGAGAAATAAAGGATTTATATTTTTAAAACAATCAAATGCTGCTATAAGAATTACTTAAGAGTCCTCATTTGACCTTAATTATTTTATATTGGGGGTCATGCTTTCTATACGATACGATTTGTAAAAAAATCTTTTTTTCAACTTTATTGTTTGTGTTTCAGTCTTGTTAACCTTAATCCTATGTCCCAAATGAGAAACAGAATTTACTAATCGGTAATATTATAAATATATGATTTATGTATGTAAACTATTTTAAAAAAAAAGTATATAAATAAAAAAGTTTGCTTTTTAGTATCGAATAAATTTAAAAGCTTCGTGGAAGATTCACTTCTTCCACGAAGCTTTAAATTTACTGTTAATTTAAGTTTTTCATAAAAATATTTGTTCGATAATAATATTAGATAATTATTTTTATTTCGCCAAATTATTTCATCATTCAATAAATATTTGTCTATGCTCATAGCGAAAATCATAGATATGTAAATCTGACGTTTGATTCCACAATATTCGTTTGTTTGGCGCCATTCTTCGTCTGTCGCGAGAATTTTATATTTCACTCTTTTTTAATTTACATTCAAGAAAAAACTAACAAACATGGATCACGAAGATATAGACGAAGGTCAGTTTTCAAATTGTGAGATTCAAATACCGTACGTAATCGGTAGCAATATAATTCAAAGGAACGGTGAAAACGTTTCATGTTGGGGGAAGATCTCAAATATAAGTTCGAATGGTGATAATTTTACGATACGTACGGTCGACGACCAAGATGTTACCGTCCGACTGAAAAGTCCAATTTCGGAGCCTATTGAAGGATGGGTGGAAGTCCACGGAGTCGCGCAAGGAAAAGCAATAAACTGCAGAAACTTCATTGTGTTTTCCGATCAATCCCAAGAAATAGATAAAGAAGGCCATAAGGCATTTGTGCAACTGCTTACCGCCCTCGATGATCCATTCAATCTAGGAGAAGACCAGAATGGTTTCGATGGAGTCGTGCCCATGGAATGAAGTTAATCATCCGAGATACTGTTCATAAAATGTGATTTAATATGTTTTGATATAAGACTATGTTCAATATTTAAAATAAACCTTTTTTCAATTTCTTGATTGTTTTATACTTTAATATGTTAACCCTTTGAACGCGTTAGGCAAAAAATAAATGTTGATTTGAAAAATGCAAATTTTCCATGAAAAATAAAGTATTTTATAAAATTCCTTTTATTTGTTTACTTTAGTCCATGGCTTGTAAAAGCCATGGACTTATAGTCCGTGGCTTTTACAAGCCATGGACTAAATTCGATTTAAGCGTCCAAAGGAGAAAAAAAATTGGGGGACTTAAGTCAATGCGCGTCCAAAGGGTTAAGGGACCATGCTTTGTAGTATTTTTTAACATATATTTTACAATCAACCCTTTACGTATGAATCATCTTTACAGAATACAAATGCAGATTAAAAAAATATTACTTTAAATTTTATTGATTTTGTAATGACTAATGGTACTGGAACACTTATGATGAGGAAAACGGAAAAGCGCAAATGAAGACAATTATTTATTCATTAAAAGTTATAAGGGCGAGAAGAACAAAGTGACGCCAATAGACAAAGAGCGAGTGCCACATTTAACGGTACCTATATCTATCTGAACACACAAATATTGGGCCTGCACCCTTAATATACGATATTAAAGGAGTTACTGTGGTGGGGACAATATTGTAAACAAAATAAAAGTCCATGAACTGCGTCTCTTTGTTCTTCTCGCATACATTTATGAATACAATTTTATTATAAAAAATACACAAATTTGGAAGGAACAGATATAAAACTCTTAGAAACAGGAATTTCTGCCCAAAGTTATACATATATATTCACTAATGAAATAAAAATGAATGGCTTTTGATAAGCAGTTTATTGGTGGAAATTGATTGACAATTATTTTTTTTTTACATATCAATAAACACGCTTTCTGCCATGAACAATGTTCACTATTTTTTGTGCTTGAGGTGTTGATATTTTAACTCCGTACAAAAAAAGAGTATATCAAAAAAAAAATGGTAACAAGTCTCATTTTCATTGTTTTAAATATGTCATCGCAACTGGTCACCAAATAAAACATGTTTTTAGTGGAAGCAATTTATCAATAAAGTTCACTTTAAATACAAGTATGAATAATTATAAAGTACAGCTGGCAGTACAAATTGTATTAATTTTATAAAAAAAATTAAAAATATTAACTTTATAAACTAAAAAAATCTTAGAAAATTTAAGCAGTGCCATATTGGGCATGATTAAGGATCAATAATGGGATTGTTGAAAAAGTAATTTTTGTTGTCATTAACTCTTCTTGCACGATTTTTCTTCACCAACAATGGCGTCGCACACGAATGTTGTAATTTCCCGAGTTTTTGGTTCTCCATTGCTGCATCCTTCTTTCGTGTTGCACCGCATTACACGTACTAGCTTCGATGCAAGTTACCGGGCGCCTTCGTCTGGAAAAAGTAATGAAAATGATTTGGGTAATAATTGATATGTTTTAACACGATAGGTTGACTTAATAGATAGATTTATTTAATATCTCATTTATTTTCTGCTAAACTCTAATATACGCAACAAAACAAATAGACGCATGATAAAATCAATGACACGTAAAAGTTTTTGATGTAGAGAATCAGCAATACATAAATATAATTTGTTTGAATCTTCAATGACTTCAGAATATAACCTTTTTTTTTTTTTTTTTTTTTCATTTCATAATACATAGATACATTCAAAAATACATATTCATTTCATATATACATTTATTATACGTCTTACGGCTCTTTAGGCATGGCCTGTGTTGAGCCGAATACTAACATGTTAATACAATTTTAATTTTATTTTTTTATTTTTTAATAATATTTTTAATTATTTAATAATATTTTTATTTTTAATTATTAGATTATAAACGTAACATACAGGAGATACAAAATAATTTACAGTTTAAAGGTTTTTCAATAAGATAATTACACCTGGACTTTAATTAATTCACTTTCTACCTTGTCCCTTCCAATGCTAAGCAACCATCGACGGACACTGTTCTTAAAGACCTGATCACTCCTGGAAATCTTAATGGTTTCGGGCAGCAAATTAAATATTTAAACCTTATTTAAATTTAAATTAAATATTTCAAACCTATATGATGAGCATGAAGACTTGTCATGAAAGGTGTTAATTTTTATAAATCAAAATACCTAACGCTTCAAAGGAACAGTTTATGTCTGGCTTCGCGTTGCAAAGCAAGTGACTCCATCTTTTCATCAAAAAAGCAGATGCGGAAAATTTTACTTCTGACCGGTCTTCAATCAAATGTTAGACATATTAAATATTCGTTTGTTGAATATATTATCAGCCTTTTACTTCATTAATATAAATAAATGCGTGATTTTGTCACTAGGCTACATTATTCATAAAAATTTATTAAAAAGTAAAGGAGTCCACTAAATGGTATTTCAGTATTACAGGGTAGTATTAGGATTGCCAAAATCGCACGCAATTATTGGTTTTCCCTGAAATTTTGTAAAACTGTATTACATTCAAACTTGCATGCAGTCTCATAGAGTGTTCGATATAAATATTGTTTATTTCATGATATAAGTAATTCAGCATTACAATGACCTCTTTTAGTGCTGCTATGAGAATATTATTTGTCATCTGTGAGGAGACAACTGAATTATTATTTTATTTCATGTATGTACTTTTAATTTGAGATGATTTAATAATAATTATAATACTCACGTTGCCGCTGTGTCTGTTCCCGACATTGGTGTCAACCTGTACATCTTCATGCTGCTGGGCCTACCTGCTGCCTCTGCCTTGATACTGGCACTGCCCTCCAAAGCAGCCTTGACCAGGAACGCCTTCAGATACATCTTCATCCTGCGATTCTCCTGCTTCAGACTGTCCCTTTCCGCCTTCATTGTCACCAAGTGAACATTCACTCTGTTGTACTTGAACCAGAAGTTTTCTAGTTTCTCATACGTCTCAATATCCTTCTATAAATTCATATTTTCATTTTAAATCTCAGTTCATTTTAAATTATTTAAAAAAATCATTATTCATTGTCCGGTCCACAATCATGCCCAAGATTACACTAATAATTATTGAACTGCATTAAGATTTGCTTTTGCCCCCCCCCCCCCCCTTAGAATCCGTGGGGCAGACCGTTGGGACGGTGTGAGATTCTGAATGCTGTGTTTTACTCCCCTGGGGTAACCTTGTTTCGGAATTCGGGTTCATTTGATTTGATTTGGCAGGAGTGTGGTAAAACTCAAATGGCAATGGGACATATTGCAAGACAGGACCCCAAATGTTTTCACGATGGAGATCTTGGGAGAATAAAAGAGTTGTCGGAAGACCCCAAAGAGATGGTGCGAGGACATAGTCGCCGTGGGGGGTAGAAACTGGCTGCAAGGAGCAACCGACTGAAGGAAATGGAAAGAAGGGGAAGAGGCCTATTATATCCAGCTGTGGAGGACAGAGGGCTCATGAAGAAAAAGAAGATAAAGATCTAATTAATTTAAGTATTTTTAATGTAGTGAAGCAGAGAATATCTCTCATATAATTATGCACTTGGTTGGGATAATAAACAAAACTTTTATCTACTGACTGAATATGTACAAAGCTTCTTAATTTAACAAGGTAGTATGTCCAGATACCTTTCTCACCTCTCACACGCTTGCTATAATGATATGTTTTATATATTACCGCCATTTCCTTTGTCATTTTAGTGTCTTCTTTCACTTCTAATGCAGTACTCCACTGAAGAACATTTTCCCCTTCAATTTCATACTTTTTACACATAGCATCCATTTGTTGAACTTTTTGACCTTTCTGCAATAACCTCTCTAATTTCTAAAACATGGAAAATTCTAAAAATAAGTTTGTTTATCTTTTTATAACATTTTACTGTTAAATAATTTTATTTTTGATAATATGAACCCAACACATCACGTTAGGTATTCAAACATACTAATCACAAATCTTTGGTTGATGGCTATCTGCATCCAAATGATGTACAGAATCAGTTTGGTGCGGTATCAACTCGGTTTTTAATTATATGAAGACAAGTCGACTAGTCCTGAGCTAGGTAGAGAAATATAATGAGTGTATAATAACACATTGAAATCATCAGGAATTTTTATTTTTATTTTTAAATATCATAAAAATACTAAAACTAATTTTTTCAATTGCTAACAATTTTGTATTTCAATTTCCCAACAAAGCTTATTTACGTTTTAACTAATTGTTATAATTACCCTGCAATATAATTTTAATACTCGAAAAGTGCCCAACCTTAATAGCTTCGTAGCTTTCAACGCTTAAAGTGGTAAGCTGTTCTTTATCCTTAATATGATTCTCCGTCATTTGTATTTTAGCTTTAGCAGACATCATTGTTATACAGTCTCTCTTGTCCCTTGAATTTTTAGATTTTATTTCCAATTCTTCTGATAGATTCTCCCATTCATGCTGATAATAAGCAATCATGTCCTGAATGCGCAAAAATGAAATTCGAAGAAAAATTATGTCTTGTGTTTAAAAATGTACCTTAAAGGTACACCCCAAATTAAGTTCACATTCAATTAAATTTATTCAGTAAAAATAACATATACATTACAAACAAAAATAGAAAGGTATGTATATTAAAAAAAAAAAAGTAAACCAGAACACTCGTGTCAAAGATGTACAAGAATCCCGCTTCGGAATACCCCCTCAGACAGATCACCTTTGGGCACTTAATCTTATCAATGAGTGTAACTAAGGTAGTAAGTAGGTATCAATGATAGTAAGATTAGAAGCAGAGACTGCCCAAATACTTCCTGAATCTTGGTGCAGGTTGTCCTTATGTAATAATCTATGATTGTGAAAACTAAAGTGATATACTATGCCAAAGAACATTCGGCCAACGTCATGTGAAGAAACTACTCGATCGGTACTCTCAAAAATTTACTTCCAATGTTACGAAACTCAGTCGTATTAACTGCGGGTTGTAACTGGAGAGTGTTAACTTTAAGGAGTGTTAACCAAACTCAAGAATGTGAGAGTACTCACGCCCCATGTAAAAACCAGGATTATAAAAGACCTGGGGCTAAATTGCGAGATCTAAATTGGAGATTATATCCTATTGATCTATTCAGACAGCAGCGACCTGGGAGCCTTGAAATACATTGACCTCCAACCAGTATAAGACTAAGAATGTAATGTTTACAAATTATATTAGTTCTGATTGCAAGTATCTTATTGAACATTGATAATTGTTTATCTTACGCTAGCTGCCAACAAAAGTTCCATATTGTGATTGATATCCTTCCTGTATGTGGCGTCCTTTTGCCTGAGGAGTTGATATTGTTGGATTTTAGGACCATGATAGTTCACATAATCACAGAAAACGCGCTTCAGTTCATTCCATATTCTCTCAATTTGTAATTGTTTTGGAAGTATCATGTCATTTAGTTCCTGCTCCATCTAAAATGCATTCTCAAATTCCACTAATGATCTCTTCGATAGTATGATTTATTTTGTAAGAATCATGTTGACATATTTCCATAATTTAAATAAATTCAAAACACTTTTAATCCTTACAAGTCTAATGAAACAAATTAAAATTCATTTTAAATTGTAATTTTTTTTTATTGTCTAGAAGTATATGGACTACACTTGGATATAAATGATCAGAATTGAATCTCCAATGCCCAATATTAACTTCCAAGTGATAGAGTTTTATTTTGAAAGTAAACTATAAAAAAACAACTAACTAACCATCACGCCGCTTCTCCGCAGGGGTAGGCAGAGAGAATAGAGCGCCACACCACTCTGTCCTTCCAAACATTCTTCGCCTCTTCCACGTTCATGCATCTCCTCATACATACCCGCCGATTGTTACGACTCCTAACCTGACCACTTTCAAGTAAACTATATGTATGGAGTAAATTATATTTACATTTGGCTATTTTTTTTTCACAAAATCGAGAATTTACTGAAATTGTGCATTCTTGAGATCAATCATCGTAGCTTTTAACTAATTTTAATCAGCTCTAACCCAATTTTTTTTCAATACGGATTTTAAATCAAATTTGAGTTGTATTTTTTTTCAAGTCAGTATTACAGATGAAATATAAATAACATGTACAGTAAACCCCCGTATAACGTTGAAACAAGTACTGCGTTATTGGGGAGAATGTTATAGGGGGTAAATGTTTTCATATTGTATTTTAATTTAATAATGATTCACTTCAGTCATTTCCGCTGTTTAAAATGTAAAAAACAAATTTAAAACATTAACACCTTGATTACTAAATATGAAAATTTCAAGAAACTTTGCAAAGAAGTCCACAGATGTCAGCACAAGACCTATTTTCTTAATTAAATTTGACAGGTTGAATTTATAGGTATGGTCCTTGATTGACCTAGATTATAAGATGTTGCATTCCATACCGTATGGAATGCAACATCTTATAATCTAGGTCAATCAAGGATTTCATCTGTACTCCTTTGCTAGGATGTAAAGATTCATGCATAGTCTTTAACCATAACTGTATTCTATTATAAATTAATATTATTTCCTTCATACCGTAATTGCTCTGTACTTAACCAAATGTTCCTTAACATTGGTCACATCCTGTGTATGAGTTTTCATATTTTCTCCTTGCTGATAAATAACTAGTCTCATGTGATTTTCCGCATCTTTTTGATTAACTTCAAGACTCTGAAGTTCGTCTTCCCAATTCTCCATTAAAGAGAATTTTTGCTCTTCAAAATTGTCTTGGAAGAATTTTAGACGGTTTTCTCTGATTTCTGAAATTTTAATAAACCTATTTGAAATTATTGAATGACTTACCTCTTTATAGATTTTTTTCCTTTTATCTTTCCATTTAGGTCCAACTATATAAGAACTATAATTGGAGAACGCTCATTCTGGGAGATATACATCCTAGTAGATATTCTTCTATTTTAAGTCATTTGTTGGGACTGATTTTATTTCTAGGAGTGAAACTGATATAAAAAAGGAAACTTATCTATTAACTACCTCATTTGACTGACAAATAATGTTACTTGTTTATTTGTTATGAATAATATATAGCTTTTTGTATACAAACCTAAGAATTGACTTATATTTTCCATGTGGGATTGAAGCATAAAAGAATATTGTTCTTCCGCTTCCTCCAGTGAATCCATTAGCTTACAAATAACAGAGTTCTTTGTGTCTTTTGTTCTCAGGAATATTGATATTACCACCTGATAAAAAATAAATTTTCAAGTATATATTGCACATATAATAATGACTTACGTTAGACAAAGGAAGTCTCTGCGTTGAGTTGAAAAAAGTTGAGAAAAGATCCAATAAAAAGGCAAGTATGCATATATTATATGCACAACTAAGTATATTTATACATTAATTAAATATATTATAAATATGTTGCTTATTAAATTGTCACTGTGGGTTTATGGTTTGTGCAGGATACATAATATTATATGTAATCCAATCGGATTGAAATGATATAATAAAATGCTCGAAAATATATTTATATTCTTTTATTTATTTATATATATTTTTAAAAGAAGATTTTTTATCTTTAAAGGATTAGGTCACAGAAAAAACATGGAACTTTAAATTTTTTTTGTTCACATTAATAATAGAATAAAAATATTAGGTCGTCACTGTCATTTAGATGTTGAATTTTTGGGCTTTGTTATTACGCTGTGCGCCATTCACACCGTAGTGACGTTTTAGACTACGGCGATTAGCAATTTTACATGATAAATATTCACCCACCTGCATTTCTGCATGCAAATCCTTAACTTTTAATTTTCTCAATATAAAACGCCACTGCTGATTGATTTTAGCAAGGTTTATCCGGGCGAATGCTTCTTCTTTCTGAAGTTTGTTCTGTAATAAAACAAATAAAGCAGCTTGTAAAGTGTACTTCAGATAATACAGTTACTCAAAATAATACGAGTACAGATATGCAACTCCGAGAACATAGCTATATATATATATATATATATATATATATATATATATATATATATATATATATATATATATATATACATATATATATATTTATATATATTTTTATAAACATATATATATATATATATATATATATATATATATATATATATATATATATATATATATATATATATATATATATATATATATATATATATATATATATATATATATATATATATATATATATATATATATATATATACATAATTATGTTGACCCTTATATGGTGATGGTGCATAGGATACTATGTTGTATAGAAGAAATATTTTCTTGATCGTACGTAAAATAATGGTGATCAGTCTTGTTTTTAAATTACCCAATGTCCAAGTGACTCTGAAATCGAGCTACAGTTTATGCAACACCGCTTACCATGGCCCTAATTAGAGGCTTCAACTTTATAATTTTTATAGCTTTACCTACTCGTGAGCCGATTTACTCTTTGTGTTGAAAGTTACTATACTTTGTTGTTATTCATGAGTAAAAATTTCTGCACTTCAGGTACCCTCATATATACCATTCGCCAAACTTAAGAATCTAAAGCGTAGTATTACTGATCGGAGTACCTCAATATAATTATTAATCAAATTAACACCATGTTGATCCAATGCAGTGCCTTTGCACTATCTGGGTGTAGATAGGGGTAAAAAAATATACATTTCTACCACTGGACTGTAATTAATGCATTATTTATTTCTCCAGATCTTTTTGTCTACTTATTAATGTGTCATGTAAATGCAACCAAGGCAGTGTGCAAAAAAATCAATATGGCGTACATCCAATGAATTTTTATTTTATAAGTTTTTTAATTTATTGAAATTATAATTAATTGAAACCTTCATGTATCGAGATATCAATTCTTCTTTTCTTCTTCTCGCTTCTTCTTCAATCGCCGCCTTGTGCTGCAAATACCTCGCTTTTTCTTCATCGGACATTCCTTTCCCCTTTCCCTTCTTTTTTGGACCCATCTTGTACAAGTATTCGGATAAATTATATCAAAATCAAATAAAAAATATACCAATTTATAACACTGACTTTATGTATAGTATAAACTATAAAACAATGCACAAAATATTCTTTACTTGTGTGACTTAAATTAATTTATCTGTAATTAAATATCTAAAAATATACTGCTGATGGAAATCCATCAAGCTATTAGCATGATCAAACAAAGTTGACATTTCAGTTTCCATGGCAAATCAAATAAATCACTTGACATTATTTGAAGGGGATAAATGATCTCTTAGCAACACAAGCTAATTATTTTCCAAATCTTTATTTTATTATTG
This sequence comes from Brachycentrus maculatus, assembly GCF_059751285.1. Taxonomy (NCBI): domain Eukaryota; kingdom Metazoa; phylum Arthropoda; class Insecta; order Trichoptera; family Brachycentridae; genus Brachycentrus; species Brachycentrus maculatus. The sequence continues at coordinate 2,570,049 of NW_028280931.1, read as the reverse complement.
ATTTTCTGTTATATTTAATCACTGTCTTCTTTGCTGTTACTTCATCACAAAATTTAGCAATGGCGGAGAGTGAAAATAGTTCATCTATCTCACTTGGATCAGACAAAGTCTCTAGTATTAATTTATATAATAAGCCAGAAATTGGAGATAAAGGTAGATTTATAAAATAATCACTTTACTTAGTATTAAGAAGTACCTGAGTAGTTTACCTCTGTTATACTATAACCTTACCTAATGGACAAAAGTAATAACCTAACCTTACACTATGAAATGTTTCTAAAGATAATATAATTTAAAGATACTGTCTCCATTTAGGCAAGTCATAAAAACTAATAGGTACAATGGTGAACTTACTCTGCTCATATCATAGAATAATATTGTTTTAAATATAAATAATTACAAATTGAACTGTAGGCTATATTTTAACGCAATCACCTTGGCTTTGTAAGATCAATGATGAAGTAACAATATTTCAATTTCTTAAAGTGCCCTTTGCACTATTGGGTGCAGATGAGGGTCCGAATAATTATTTGTTTATAATAAAAATTAGAGATTTTTCATGCAAATATTTATTCAATGACATCAATGTTTAAAGAGTTGATATGATGCAGTGTCCTGTAGTCCATTAAGTGAAAACAACCTTTATTGTCATGGAACAAATGCTTTTTCTTGTTGTTGTAGACAAAGAAAGATTATCATAGCATTTGTCAATTGATGAATTTGGCCTGGATGGAGTTTTTTTTAATGTTTAATTATTGTGTGTTTTTCAGGTTTTGCCCCCATTGATATAGAGATTCAAATCCAAAATGAAAGAATATTAGCTATATTTACTGAGGCTATAACCAGAACAGAAATAGCCGTATTTTTGCTTTTGTGTACATTAAAGGAAATCAATTTTGATATACGGAATGTGATGTCACGAGAACATTTTCTGTTTTTAAGGCAAATTTTTAGTTCTGGAAAATTGAATGTGGATTCAACTGGAGACGAAAATAACGGTTACACTTTAATAACAAGTGAGCACATACAGGAGGCAAGTATCATATTTCCTATTAGCTGTACCCAGCCACGAGTTGCACTTGCTCAGTCTGGTTAAATAGAAAATAAATAAAATAGAAAGCACACATTTCTAATATGTTTAATTTCACAATGCTTGTGAAACAATAAACATGTTTCAAATCTACAAAACAACACTACAATCGATAAAATTTAATCGACACATCTGTCAAGAAACACGCTGTTTGCCGTGAACAATTATGCGAGGCAACACTATACTGTGACAAGTAAAAACATGTTTTTTTTAGAACCACTTTTTAACAGCAATACTAAACATTGTTCATGACAGACGGCATCATAAACCTGTGACCCCAAAAAAAAAATCATTAAAAAAATTGTTTAAGTAAAATCACTAGTATGGCAGGTATCACCCAAAATCGGGTGCTTTGCCAATAAATAAAAAAAAATGACAGACGGCATGTTTTTTGACAACTGCTAAAATATTTTTACTCTCAAACGCAGAAATTTTTATTTTATTCTTTCTTCCTTTACCATTTCACCAGACTGAGCACAACAGGTAGTGGGTAATATAACTCAAAAATGAGTTTCGGCTTATTTTCTATGGAACTGGATCATCGCTATGATTCTTTTTACCAACAGATCATTGACCGGCCAGATACTAAAATGTTACCTGAGCTTTCCCAAATGATTAAAGTGTTCTTGGAGTATCCCGAACTTCAACCAATTATTCAAAAGGAAATTCAATGGGTTTGTCTTGTTTAAATATATCCTTAGATCTTCTCCATCTTCCCCTAAACTCCATCTTTATCCTAATTCCTTTATCTTCCATGTTTTCATCAATCAACAGTACCATAAATGAACATTAGTCCGCCTCCATAGTGTACTGGTTACCACATTTGGCTACGGTGCTGCGTAGGGGGTGAAATTTTATGCGTAAGATATTCCCAGCGAGTCAAAATAAGCAATAATTATTTTATATTTTATTGTTTATTTGAACTACCCTGGACTGGTACCTGAAGCGCTGGTCACCTTTCCTTCATGTATTAAACATTTCAGATAACACTGTTTTTATTTAATGCAGTACCCTATGCACCATTGGGTGCGGATAAAGGTTAAAAGGAGAAGAAGTATACAATGTTCCAATTTTATTACATGTTAAGTATTTATATGTGAGAACTCACATATAAATAAAGTTTCAATCACAGGATGAATACAACTTTTGAAATTTGAGTAGTGTGGTTGTCAATCATGTGTAGAATGTTGAATGTTACACATGTATAAAGTGGTCACTTAAACCACCCTACGATAGGTCTTAGACGCTGCAAATATCAAGAGTTCCGTATTCTTCTTCATCAATTTTGAGATGTCAGTATTTATTTGTATTAAGATGATATATGGGGGGATATACTTTCCTATATGTTCCAGACCTAAACAAAGCGTTTTTTTTAAAGATGATCTTGTTTAGATCTGGAACATATAGCTATGTATATTTCCTTGCAATTAATATGGTCTTAAAGTATGTTTACTGGTATTTTTGTATTGAAAAAACAATATTAATATTATTTTTCTTGTTTCCATATCCACAAAGTTCCGATACATTTCTGACAAGGTATGCTTTTTTATTTTATTTCACTTATTACTCAAATATTTACTTCAATGTGTTGTTATTGAATTGTTTACTAAAGCAACATATACATAGGAAAAAACTCGCCTTCCTGATGCAGTGCTTTTTTTGGATTCGTTAATACGATTTAAGACGAGAATGATAGAAAAACTGACCATGTCTGCCGTTGAAAAGCTTAAAAAAGAAATTGTACAAAGGAATTTAAGCAGAACCAACAAGGTTCTTAAGTCTAAAATAAATGGTAATTATATACATACTACTATTGTAGTCTATGGTATGAAACGTAAAAAATTGAATTACGGGATTGGTTATATATCATGTTTGTTGTATTAATATTTACAGTAAGAGTTCAGTTATTTAAAAAATTGTGTTGCCAAATTTTTTTAAATAATTCTAATTTCTGTTCCCTTTATTAATTTTTCATTCAAACAAAACTTTTTGAAATAAAATTACAATATAAAATTTAAAAAAATGATTAAAAGAACGCTTGTTTGAAAAGAAAAAATATTATCAAACATGACAATTTTATTCACTGCTTTTATCAATTAATTTATGAGAAACGCCAATTGCTTTCAAAACATTCTTGAGAAAATGAGCCAAATTTTTTTTTCATCTTTATGAAATTTAAATAAAAAAATGTGGTCCCTTCAATTTATATTAAGGACCTTTAGTAAAAGGTATAAGATAGGTATGGTATGTACAAATATCTTTTTTACATTACTAAAGAATTCAACCCTTTGACGGATTTGCCTGTATCACATACGAGTAATAAAATGGTGAATAAATTGCTCAAACTGATTTTCCCATCATTATTTTATGAGGGTAGTTAAATGTATTCTCACAGGGTAGCTCTATGTATATGGAGTGTAGTGGACTTTATTGTCAAATGTCGGTATTATTTCCTTTGTTCTGAACATATCTTAATATCATATATTTGAAATGAAAAAACCTGCCCTTTTTCAAAATAAAAGCTTTTTTAAAACTCATCATTCAAAGGGTTAATAACTTTTTTTTTCTAATTTTATAACCATCTCTATTAATTTGTAGAGGTTTCGAAGAAATTGAAAGAGGAAAACACAACTTTCTTTCATATTTATAAACAAAAAACTGCCATTATCAACCATCACCGAGAAGAACTAGACCTTCTAAAGAATGAGTGTGTGACGGTTATCAAGAAAAAAATGTATGTTCTGATTTATTTTAGAAAATATATATTCCCTTTTTTATCCTATTAAATACATAAAGTTCACAATCTAATATGCCATGCTGCCATCATAGTCTATATAAAACTAACTAACAGCATCACACCGCTTTCCGTAGGGGTCTGCAGAGAGTATAGAACGCCAGTCCACTCTTTTTTATTGCTCAAGCATCTTTGCAAATGTTCTTTGCATCTACCACATTCATGTATCTCCCATACATACCTAGCGATTATTCCAACTCTATTCACTATTCTTTTCTGTGGGAAAGCGGTGTGGTTACAATAGTTAGTTAAATGTGTGATGTGCATGGAAAGTAACATTTAAAAAAATACATTTGCAGATTAGACTCGGAAAGAAAAATGATGAAAGAGACAGAAGTTCATAAAATAAACTACGAGACTTTGGTAGAAAAAGAACGTGAAGTGAAGGAGACATATGATGATATACTAAAACGGCACTTAGAAAGCGAAAAAACTTTGAGAGCTAAAAGGTAAAGTAACATTTTTCATTTTGTTTAAAATCTCAAATATTTTAAAGATAAACCAATTCTTTTTCTTTGTCATGTTTCTCAAGACGCTCTGCTTGTGACCTCCCAGTAACCTCTAGTTTGATATCTCTCTCCATCTTCAGCATCTTTCAGCTACCTGGTCGTTGCCATTCTCCATGAACCTTTCCAGATTGATATCGCAGTGCGGCAAACGTATCCAAAATATTGAAGAATACAAATGGCAAAGAGTCTAATTTTATTTACACTTAAATATGTTAAGTTTTGTTTTTGATCCCAAAGGTTCAAAGTAGAAACACAGTTATTAAATTGGCTTCGTAAGTACGATCAGGAAATCGGCGACAAACAAAATGAGCTTGATGCTCTGACCAAAAATTATGAAGATGAAAAGGATCAGTTGGCGGAATTACAAGTTTGTATGATTTTTTATGTTACAAATTAGTTTTTGTGAAAAATGGGTATTGAGTTACATATCTATGTAATAATATATGATTTTTATGTGGCTATATGAGTATATTGAGATATATCAGGTGTCTCAAATAAAATGAAGCATCTTCTTATTTCAAGGAAATATGGAAGTCTGCATGTTCACAGAACTTATGACATGACATTGGCTGGCTTAAGTAATCTCTTCATAAAATGTTTCACATTGTTCTTCTGCCTATTACTGAATATCTATTGGGTTGATGCAAAAGTTTTGACCGTTTTTTACATATATTTTTTTTAAAAATTTTTTTCTTGTGTATTATTTATTTAATAAATTATATAATTTCCATCAGTTGTTATAACCTTCTCTCATCTTTCTATCAACTTATTAATACCAATAGTATAAAATTCCGTGGATTTTAATGCGAAAAATGAAGTAAGGGATGTTTTTACCTGCTCTATTGAATTTTTTTTTTTCATCATTTAAATTTTTTTGCAGTGATCGGAATAAATAAAAATCAGAAAGAGCAAGATCTGGAGAATACAGTGGATGCTTAATAACATCCCAATTTAACTCATTTAGCTTGTGTTGGGTCATCATAGCCACATGTGGTCGCGCGTTGTCTTGATGAAACACTGCCCCTTTTCTGTTTACCAATTCTGGTCTATCCTTTTGAAGGACCATGTTCAATTTGGATAATTGCTGACAATGTCGTTCTGTTGTACTTGTCTTATCGTGTTTCAAGAGTTCAAAATACACAATACCCTTATTATTCCACCAAACACAAAGTATAACTTTTTTTATGGATTTCGGCCTTCGAAGTTGTTAATGGGGCTTGTCCAGGTATAGTCCAATGTCTTTTCTTGTCACGTTGTTGTACACGACCCATTTCTCATCTCCCGTCACCAAACGATGCAAAAAAGGTTCATGTTTTTGTCTCGCACTCAAAGCAACGCGCGTTGAAAAACGATAAAATAAATTGGCAGCCGACAATTGATGAGGTATCCAAACGTCGTACCGCGAAACCATTTCCATACGCTTCAAATGTCTTAATGCGATTGTTTGGTTGACTCCCATTATTGACACAATCTCCCTGATGGTTAGACGTGGATTGGTGTCAATTATGACTTTTAATTCGTCGTCATCAGACTTCAATGGCCGCCCGGTACGTGGTTTATCAATGAGTGAAAAATCTACAGATCGGAATTTTGCAAACCATCTTCGTACCTGTCGAACTTTGATGACATCTGCTCCATACACTTCACAAATGTTTTTGGTTGCCACACTCGCGGTATTGTCTTTACGGAATTCATAAAGTAAACAATGACGTAAATGCACTTTATCGAACGACATTTTGAAAAAATACAAGGGGTTATTACTGTACTCTGGCCAGGCCAAAACTGAATAGAAAGTAGAGGGAAAGCATCATTTATACAATGGAATCATAAAAAAAGAAGATACTATTCATAATTTATGAAAAAAAAATTTTTTACCTGGGATCATAAAAAACGGTCATTACTTTTGCATCAACCCAATATATTGATGAAATTCTTGAAAGTTTTAAATATGAATTTTATATCAAAGACTTTATATAAAGAAAATTAACACAGGCGCCGTGGCGTAGTTGGTTAGACGCTCGACTGCGAAACTGGCGTCGCGGGTTCAATTCCCGCCAATTGCAAAATGAATTCAAGAAAGTTTTATCTTCAATTGGTCTGGGTGTTTGTGATGTATTTTTCACATTAACCTTCCCTATCCTTACTATCCTACCTGCAGACAAGCATCTAAAATAGACGCTTTGCAAGTTGTTACAATAATATATATTTTTTTTAAATCTGGTTTAATTGGAATTCAGTAATCTACATACGCTCCCTTTGTCCACAAATATGGACTCCAAATGCTCCAGCATATGGAGTCAGCTCCGTATCCCGAAGTGCAGACATGAACTATTGACAAATAGTCAGCATTGGATATCATGGGCGATGGAAAACTGGTGCTTTGTAATATAAAGCAAGCTTAATTAATGCTCTCCTAGTGGCCTAGCCGACTGATTTCCCTTTTCTTGACAAAAAATGTGAATTAGATGAATTGAAAAAATATTTCAAACATTTCCTTAATGTGCGAAAACAAGGTCTGGAGAAAAAAGCTATTTACTTCATAAATTTCTTAACAGATGGCATTTTTACCGGTCAGTTCCAACTGCCGTATGAAAGTGGTTATAAAATACAATATATGTACATATATACAACTCCCAAGAATTAAGAAAATATGGATGTTCAATGATGGTTAAAATTGTAAAGGTTACCGTCTGTAAAATGAGCAGCTAATGCCCATAAGCACTGTGAATATCCAGCCTTCCATAATTCCGTTCTACAAAATAATTTTTCAACTCTATTGTAAGATGAGTGCATTTTTGCATTAAAACATTGTCAGTAAAGGTGGAGACTGATTGGAGCATTTCGTCATAACATAACGTTGTAACATCGCTCGCGGCGAGCATCTCAAACTATGGATGGAGCGCTCTGCTCGCTGTACTGACTATACGAATGCTCGCATTGTAACGTGTTACGTTACGACGAAATGTTCTGGTCAGTCTCCACCTTAAGACATCTTTTGTTGCTATTTTAAATCTTTAGAGACAATTCGATGAACAAGAGTTGATTTACAAACCACTAATGGCTGAAAAGGAAGCGGAATATCAGGCGGACCTCGCGATACGGGTGGACAACTTTGCCCGGAATTACGCGGCTCGCGTGATTCAACGCTTCTGGAGAAAAATTCTTGCTGCCGAGGCGGCAAAAAAGAAGGTATATATTTTTTACACAATATCACTTTGAATTAGAGATAATATGTGTAATTGGTAACTGTTACTTTTACGACTACCTATAATTATTACCATTATTAACATATGATGAATTAACATACTACCATTATTAACATATGATGAATTAAGTACCTACTTTTCTTTTTTCAAATTTTCATTTAATTTATTTTTTAGAAAAAGAAGAAGGGAAGAAAATAAATTATCCAATAGCGGTTTATATTCTTGTGTTATTCAAATATACACATATACATACCGTATTCAACTAACAATAAGGTCATTTTAAATGCTAAAAAAAATTCACAAAATCTGAAAAATCATTATCTGTGATGCTTCATCGTTATATTATTTTGTTTAACTTGCAATAAATAACGTTTATTAAATTAAGACTTTTTTATTGACTTTGTGTTCCATATATGTAATAAGCTAGAACAGGAAATCTACATATGTGTATAACCCATTTCTTCCCCTTTCCAGCACACTTATATCATATACCATTAAACCTATAAACAAATTTTCTCTCTATCCGGTTGGCAACAATGAGAAACCATTTTAGAATGTTTTTTTATAGAACAGTAAAAAATATCCCTAACTTTTTTTTAAACATTGTAAATTTTGGAATGGTCTAAATCAGAGGTTCCCAAACTCTTTTATCTCGTAGACCCCTTGCCTTACCTGATATTGATTTTTATCAAATTCATTAACTTCAAATGTATTTTTGACAGCCGGTATATGTAGTGTTACTCACTTTGAACCACACATGTTAGGTTTTATACATTTATATTTTAAATTCAAATTAAAACATAGACCCCTTGCAAGTTGTCATAGACCCCTGGGGGTCGATATAGACCACTTTGGGAATCACTGGTCTAAATGATTTTTGTATTAACAATAATGACGTTTCCGCCCCCACCAATTATACAGATAAGTTTATCGCACCAATAAATTTGCACTGAGGCAAATAGAAATAAAAGTGACAAATAGAAATGTGCTAGAATCAGAAGAAATATCCGATCCGTTGCATCCAGCTGTCATCCACATACATTTTTCTCTTTGCTTTTTTTTTTATTGATAATTCAATATTGAGATTGCCAATGCACTCTCCATTCAAATATGGAACTCATTGATTTTAACCATAGAGTATACTCAAATTGCCTTCATCATTTCTTCGCTATGAGTTTTTTTTTTGTGAAGTGGAAATAAAACAAAAGAAATAATTCTATATGTATTTATTTATTAATGGTAATTTTTAACATATTGATACAATATTTTAAATATCTTCAAAAATGCTTGGCACAAAATCATGGGTATAAAATTTCTATACAAAATAATGTTTTTTTATACAAAATATAACTTTTTGAAGTTCTGTAGATAAAACTTGAGTTATGTTTTATTTCATAACCTCCATTGCTAAAAATGAGATTCATATTATTAAAAAAGTATGGTATTGAAATAAATACATTATTTCATAATTGAGGTATCCTCATTACATTTATTTCTAATAACATGGTAAATTTGATCTATTACTCTCACAGTGCCTCCTTGATGATAAATACTATGCTGTATTGAGCTTAAAAAAAACATAAAATAAGTATTGAAAAGGCATCACTTAACAGATATTACCAACACAATAACGTAATCCAAAGTTGGGATCACGGATTGTGTTCTATATACGTAAAAACCGCTATAATTTCAACTAATAATGTCAAGTATCAGTTTGTGTGTTACAAGTAGACAATAATCCTTTATCTTTTTTTGAATGTCTCTTCAGTGTGGCAGCCCTCGCTTGTAAAAGGGGAGCGTTGTTATTATTTGTAGAAGGCATGAAGGAGAAGGCTCTTCTTACCCCTTCATTTTCTTTTTTTGTTGGAGACATCACCTAAATAACAAAAAATAACAAATATAATACTAATAATAAACATATCAAAAAAATATATACTACTTACTAAAATTATTACTACTATTATAAATAAATACAACGCTAAGTATTTTTTCTTAACACACTTACCATGAGGTGTTCTTCTAATATTTGTTTGGAATTTTCGCTTAATTTTATTTTATTACGAGCTAGTTTTAATTCATTATCTAATCTCTGTTTTTCTACTTCCAATTGCTTTAGACGATATTCAGCCTCTGTAAAAATAAAACAGCTCAATTATTCACTGTAAAACTATTTATTTAATATCGCTCGCATTAAATATTACAACTATGCACATGTGGTGGAGTAATTACTACAACTGGATAACTTGGAAATCCATGTTTTCGAGTTAGTCACTAAAAATATAACTTTATTTTCTGGTTTGTATATGTTTCAAACATATATCATAAAATATTGAAACTATCAAGAATTTTTATAATGTTTTTGTTATATTTGGTATGGAGTGTCAAAAGGAGGTAAATTTTTAAAATTTCAAAAGGATAATGTGAAAAATCAGTTTGCAACGCAATGGCTTTAGAAAAGAAACATATTGACTATTAAGATAATAAAATGTGCCATAATTTAGCACTTTTAGAAAAGGAAATCAATTGGCTCCCCATATCGCTTAACGCGATTTTTTTTTTGTCATTGATTTTGACGCCATCTTTTGCACTGTCTAAACTGAAAGTCAAATTTATCAGATGGGTACTTTTCAAAACTGTCACCTGAGCATTCTGTCATTTGAGCAAACATTGTTAGGTGCTTGAATTTGAAGACTATCTTCACATAAATTTCATAAGCAAATTAAAATTTTAAAGGCACTGTACTTTTTTTTTATAGTGAGGGAAATATTTACTTGCCTTTTAATTGAATCTCTTTCGCCTTTTGAATATCTTCAAATTGTTTTCGTTTAAGTGTTTCGGTGGCCAGCATTTGTCTCTGTTCTTCTTGGAGCCTTTCTAATTCTTCTCTTTTTTCCCATTCCTCTGTTAAGACCCTGAAATTAATTTTTTTGTTTTTTTTAAATGATATAATCATAGTTCTTTCACTTCACGGAGAGTATGTGCACACATTCTTGTACAATCAGAGGTTTATCTCACCACTCACTCCCCAGGGGTTTATTTTTATAAATGTGATTCTATTGAATTTTCTTTTCAATTTTATACAAAAGAGATACTGTTTTTCTTCTGTACAAAATGTTTAGTAAATATATCCATAAAATTTAATTTTTTTACTACATTTCTTTAAATTTTTTGAAACAATATTCTATTTATTAACTGACTTACAACAACTCCGCTTCCTCTACATTGGTAGGCAGAGAGAAAAGAATGCCACACCACTCTGTTTTTGCAAGCATTTCTCACCTTTTCTACATTCATGCATCTTCTCATACATACCCACCGATTATTCCGACTCCTGTAATGACCGCTTTCAAGTATTTAACATATTTGATTATGCTAAATTTTCTTCGGTCTTCTTTCATGCTCCTATTTCCTACTACATTGGCTTCATAAATTTGTTTTTTTGCAGTCGTTCACCTCGACAGCTAACAACACGCCAAAGGCATGATAGAGGACAGTAATTTTCCCAGAACCCGATAATGCAACTTGGTAATATGAATACCTTGTTGGTATCACTATCGAAATTTATCATTCGTTCCACATATCCGAACCATCTCAACATCCCTTTCTTTAATTTAATTTTATCAATAATTCTAATATTCTATTTCTTATAGGTAAAAATCAGTGAAATAATATACACCTTGCTTGTAATGCTCTCACGATCTCCTCATCCTGCTTGGCTTGAGTTTCTTCAGCGAGTAATCGCTCCAACTCCTGCTGTGCGTCCTGCATCTTCAGTATTTTCTTTCCGTCTTCTTCGGCTATTAACGCCAACTCGTGGGCTTGAGTTTCTGCGAGGACCCTCGCCTTCACCTCTTCCTGCAGCAGCTTCTTGGTCATGTACATTTCTTGTATGTAATCGTTCTTTCTCCTCTTCTCTTTACACCGCTTTTCCTTTTGCCCCCTCTGGTAACCCAGTTTCCCGCAGGAATGGTCGATTGCCAGCTGCAAAGCCGACAGCCATTGTAAACGGCTCCTTAAAGCAAAAAATTAAATACAGCAGCTTTATAACAAGAATTTAAACTTTTTTTAATTAAAGTTTTACTTGGTAAATATCACTATTTCTTAAAATCTATTGTGACACATGTTTAATGTATTCTGCATCATTTTTAACACAGTACGTGAAGCTAAGTCTAAATTTTAGGGTTGTGTCCTTGAGGCGCTGAAGGATGAAGAGGGGGCAGGAGTTGTCTCTTATTTTAATCTATGTGGGAACATAGACAATAGAGAAAGGCTTGCCATGTTGTTAATTATGGGTTTATTGTTATTTATATTTTGCCCTTAGGTAGGGTAGGGTGGCTAAGGAAGTTGTTATTTAATTAGGTTCTTTTATTTGGTCGCCCATACCCAATCTGCACTTAAATCGTGCCAAAGATATATTTTATTGGATTGATGCTGTATAAACTTGTATTAACATTGTAAATTACATTAATTATTTGACATCTTTTCTTTTTCTCACCCTTATCTGCACCCAATCGTGCATAAAGTACTGCATCGCATCGACACAGTGTAATTTTGACCATAAATCGCATGAAGGCAAGGTGACCAGTCATGCGCTTCTTGTACGAATCAAGGGTGATATTAAATAAATATAAATATAAAAATCACATTTATTTATTATAACTCCCCGGTAAATCGAAGGCGGGAATTTCAGCACGATAGCCAAACATGCTTCGATAGTACCTAAATACATTACAATGGAATTTCTTTCATCAAGAAATATCTCTTTAAAAAGGTTGATAATTAAACATTATAAAAGTCATTTCAGCTTGAAGTAGTTTATGTTTTTTACAGCCCTGACTCATTGACGCAATACATTACACAACTTGACCTCCCTGACACGGGACAAATTCTCACCAAATTGCTTATTATGTATTATGTACTTCCATATAACAATAAGTCTTGTGACAATGTGCTATTTTCTATCTATCACATAAGAATACCAATACAAATTTGAGAGAGGTAAGCGTTTATTTTTGTTTAATTTCAAAATTATGAAAATTAAAATTAAAAATAGCAATATTTTAAGTACGTCCAAACAATTGTTCACAAATTCTGGGTTTAGTTCATTTAATAGCTTTTTATATCATTTTCACTTCTTCATCTATGTTGTGATTTTATTGATATCACAACATAGATGAAGAAGTCAATTGAGATGAAAATATAGAATTCTGAATATTTAAGGAGCCTGTCATTGGCTACGTTTAAAGATTCAGTAATACACTATGTAACATTTACCATTCCATGATTGGCATTGGTATCCATCATGTGTGTTGAGTTATTAATAAATAAAATAAAAATAGCAATTAAACCATCTGTCAAACTTATATGTATTTCTTAAAAGAAAGAAAGCATAAAAACGTGGAGAATTTGTCTATCAGTAAAATCTTGAGTTTACTTACGATAAAACATAGCATTAACATTACTTACAGTTTACTCGCCTTTATAGTGCAGTGGTTAACACATGTGCCAGAGGTCCCAAGTTCAATTCTCAAGGGGGGGGGGTAGAGTAAAAACAATTTTTCACACTAATACATATTTATTTAATAACCTGGACTGGTACCTGAAGCGGAGAGCTGATCACCTTTCCTTCATGTGTAAACGACCAAGATAACACTGCTTTCATATGAGGCAGTGCCCTATGCACCATCGGGTGCGGATGAGAGTGTAAGAGGAAGATTTTTCAAAAACATATTTTAGAAGAAAACAGCGAGAGATTACTGATTTTATTAAAATGATTGTGTTGATCAACTTTCGCTTGTGTGTTTAATGATCAAGACAACACTGCTTCCATATGATGCAGTGCCCTATGCACCATTAGATGCGAATAAGGGTTAGAGAATAATAAAAAGTATAGCTTACTTGTAATCCTGTGTTGCTAATTCAAAAGACCTTTCTGTAGTACATAAATGCAATTTGAGTGGTTTAGTTGTTCCAATGACGGGCTCCACCAGGCAGTTGGGGGTGAGCGCTATGGAGCCGCACAGCATCTTCTCGGAGGGGCTCTTGTAGTAGGTCAACTCGCAAGGTTGTAGCACAAACCAGTATTCTCTTAAGGTGGGGAGCAGGTAACCCCGTTTAAATAAATAACCCTGGGACATAGAATAAGCGTTGACAACATTAGTCAAAATTTGACATTCAAACAAAATTTACAAAAAATAAATTACCATCGTCCTCAACTCCTTGGTCATACCCTCATCTAGTTCAAATCTTTATTATTTTGACACACTTTAAAATTTACATATATATATATATATATATATATATATATATATATATATATATATATATATATATATATATATATATATATATATATATATATATATATATATATATATATATATATATATATATATATATATATATATATATACATATATACATATATATATATATACATATATACATATATACATATATATATATATATATATATATATATATATATATATATATATATATATATATATATATATATATATATATATATATATATATATATATATATATATATATATTTATAAGTAAGCATTCAACAATCTCTAGAATATAATATAAGATGTCGCTCACTCCTTTCAAGAACGTCATAAATCAAAAAACTTGATTTTTCAGGAGGACGTTTTTAAAGCTTAAAAATATAATACAATTTATAAAAAATAACTATCAAGCCAATTATTGAATTTTTTACTGTGCAACAGATTTTAGGTAAAACCTGAAGGTTTTTTCTCCATTTGAAAAATTATTTAGTATATTAAAAAAAATAATTAAACAATACATTTTATTCAAAATGCAAAAACATCACTTTCTGCCCTGTAGCGGGTAAATATTAAGTTAAAAATATGCCGCTTTTGCTGGGATATAGTACATTTTCTAGGCGTTTCGAAAACATGCACAACAGAAAATTGACGATTTTTGATTTATGGCATTCTTGAAAGGAGTGAGCGAAGTATTAATGAAATCAGTATTACGCACTGATAAATTTGAATAAATCAAACCGCCCTACTTTTGGGTTGTTATACAAAAACTAAGGAAAATATACAGTACTAAGATTTTTTTTATTACATTTCTCAATAAAAATGTCATGAAAAATGTACCAGATAATTTTTTCAAACAAAATACCTATTTATGACCCTTTTTATTTTCTTTGCAAATCAAAGGTTCTCAACATTAGATGTCACCGGATATTTTTTTGTAACATATTCTATTTAATATTTTAAAAAACATATTTTGATCAATCAACATGATCCCGACATATTCTGCAAACGAGGCAGCCAGTGATATTGACCCTCGAAATACTAAACGCGCCTAATGACGTATTGATATGATCCATGTGTCGAAAAATCTTTCTTTTTGATTATTAATCTGTATTTACCTGTGTAATATTTCATGAATTGTATCTAGTGTTTGATTTTTTATTTAACCACTTAATGCTAGGATTTTCTAGCAAGTATTTCAAGTACTTGAAAGTAGTCAGACCGGGAGTCGGAATAATTGGTGGGTATATATGAGACCCACCACCTCTGTAATGCAGTGGTCAGCGCGTTCGGCTACCGTGCTGGAGGTCCCGGGTTCGATTCCCAGGGGGGTCAAAATAAATATGGCCGATTTTCACTCTAATATTTATTTAATATCACTCTAGACTGGTACAAGAAGCGCAGGGCTGATTACCTTGCTTTCATGCAATTAACGATCAAGATAATACTGCGATGCAAAGCCCTATGCACCATTGGGTGCGGATAAGGGTTAGAAGAAAGAAGATATATTATAAGGAGATGCATGAATGTGAAAGAGGCGAAGAATGTTTGCAAAGGCAGAAAGCTATGGCATTCTATTCTCTCTCCCTCTGCGCAGAAGCAGCGTGATAGTAGATGGATTAAATCGGTTGTTATAATATACTTCAATATACTTCATAACAAATGTACTTCGTTTAAAATGAGTCATTTTATTTCGGTGATACAGGATTAAACATCTGGCCATATCACTTCTATTTTGTATAAGTCACTAAGTAAACCAGATACAGAAATCCAATGCTATTTTTATGACTTGACTTTTTATGACGAATGCCATACCAAACTCAAAAAACACATGTGCAAATATGAATGCATTTCCTACCTTTTTAATAACGTCTTTGATGAATGTTTGATATATTTCATCGACGGCTTCGACTATTGGCGCTTCATCTACAGACCCGTCACCGCAGTATTTAGATTCCAGTACGCATATGAAGGTCTCGAGTTGGAAGACTTCGATTGAACTACACAAAGCTTCCCAACTGTCAATGTTCCAGGGCAGACCGAGAGAACTAGCCAATTGCTCCGCTACTATTCCTGCCTCAGATGCTTCTATCGTTACCTGAAGAAAAAATTATTTTTTAAAAAAAAAAGATAAATGTATTGGTTAAGACTGACCAGAGCATTTCGTTGTAACGTAACGTCATAACATCACTCGCGGCGAGCATGTTACGTTACGACGTTACGGCATTGCTGACTGACCGCGATCACTGCTCGTTTAGAACACAACTGTTCGCTTGTGGCCTTGTGCTCAGTGCTGCCATATGCCAAACCAAAAAATCTGAATTACAGTCTAGAAATCTGTATTAAATATGTATGGAATCAATAACCCAAAATCTGTATGAATCTTTGCATTCGTATTTAAAATGTCGGATGAAGAAGACGTGATTCTTGGTTCTGTGATTTTAATAAATTACAGCTTACTCCAGATGAAGAAAAAAATATTCCCCACAGTTTGGGGAATTTCCCACAGATTGGCAACCCTGGTAATGACCTAAAATTGCATCCGACTTCGGATGAAGCATTCGGAACAAACGACGAGCAGCTCGGCTCACTGTACTGACTATACGAATGCTCGCATAGTAACGTGTTACATTATGATGAAATGGCTCCGGTCAGTCTCTACCATATGAGTTCTTATTATACACTTAAATATTTTAATATCACAATAGTAAAAAAAATACACAATATTAAAATTTTCAAAACTTCTACATATATTAATCAAACTTGTAGCATAGTATGCGCGAGTTCACAATAGCCATCTATAGTGGGATGAGGAAAGCTTTTATTAAGCAGAGAATCTTTCCACTTGTATGTGAGGTCTGAATCCTGGATTATGTTCACATACTCGAGAAACACTTGAAAACATGATTTTCAATTTATTTTAGTTTAAAATTTGACCAGTTAAGTTCTTTTTATATACCTGAAAATCGCCATCGTTTTTATCATCAGGCACCAGATCTCCAAGAAGGCAGAAAATTCTAAAAAGCTGGTAAACACAAGTCTTTGGGAAAATTGAGTTCTCTCTTTGAAGATAGTGTTTACGGCAAATCAACCAGGATACCTGCATTGAAAATAGATTCAAATATTAATTAAAAATAACTTATAAAGTAAATTTAAAATACTTATATTTTTCTGGGTCGAAAGAATTGAATGAGAAGGGAATTTGTGATGCAACAAATTTCCCGCTTATTCAAAACATTTACTTTTGTTGCAATTTCTCGGCTCCATTTGTCCCATCAAATTAAGTTTCAGCATATCGCTCACTCCTTTCAAGAACGTCATAAATCAAAATACTTGATTTTTTAGGAGAACGTTTTTAAAGTTTATAAATATAATACAATGTATTAAAAATAAATATCAAGCCAATTGTTGAATTTTTTACTGTGCAACAGATCTTTTTAGATAAAACCTGAAGGTTTTTTCTCCATTTGAAAAATATTTCGTATATTTAAAAAAATTATTAAACAATACCTTTTCTTCAAAATGCAAAAACAACACTTTCTGCCCTATAACGGGTAAATATTAAGTTAAAAATATGCCTCTTTTGCTGGGATACAGTACATTTTCTGGGCATTCCGAAAACATGCACAACTGAAAATTGACGATTTTTGATTTATGACGTTCTTGAAAGGAGTGAGCGATATGTAACATGTATAGATTTTCTTTGCGTAAATATGGACTTTAAAGAAAAAGTACGTATATTTGAAGTCAATCATGGAAGTATTCAATAAAACCTATCCTACTGTGTCGCAATATTGCGTTCGTTTATATTTTTAAGAAGCTAACAAAAGTATTTTTTAACCAATACGCCGTAACTGTCAATTGTCAATTTGACATAACATCAATAGACAATATAAGTTTTATAATTTTTCTATAGAAAATTCACGGGGAACTTTCACTGGTAAACGTAGATTATTATGAATTTTCAAATACATAATACATATCGCTCACTCCTTTCAAGAACGTCATAAATCGAAAATCGTCAATTTTAAATTGTGCGTGTTTTCGGAATGCCCAGAAAATGTACTATATCCCAACAAAAGAGGCATATTTTAAACTTAATATTTACCCGCTACAGGGCAGAAAGTGTTGTTTTTGCATTTTGAATAAAATGTATTGTTTAGTTATTTTTTTAAATATACTACATATTTTTCAAATGGAGAAAAAAACTTCAGATTTTATCTAAAAAGATCTGTTGCACAGTAAAAAGTTCAAAAAGTGGCTTGATATATATTTTTTAATACATTGTATTATATTTTTAAACTTTAAAAACGTTCTCCTGAGAAATCAAGTATTTTGATTTATGACGTTCTTGAAAGGAGTGCGCGATATGTACAATATATTATATTGTGCGCTGTTTCCAAACATCCATCTAATAACTTTATTTAGATCCATTTAGATGGATCTAAATATATTTCGAAAAACGTAAATGAAGAACGATGAAAAATATTATGGACTTTTGATTTTTTTTGCACGATTTAAAAATAATTCCGGGAATGCATATGATAGGCGATCCGGTTTATTAATGACTCCCGGTGTCGGCGAAATCTCTGTCAGTACAATAAATTTAATTATTATTTTGATCGGCATTTTCACTGACCGCAATCAGGTATAGTATTAGTAGTATTATAAATATTTACCTCTTCAATTTTTTCCTCGAAACTTCTCTGTTCTGAAAGACTCAGCTTCTCGGAGAGTTGTGAAAACACTTCTTGTTGCAAATAGTATTGGAAATGTTGGAAACTCAATTCCAATGTCGAACGGTAATGATCCAAACCTCTTTCTACTCCATACAAATCCAATAACGTTCCGATATTCGCAGTCAAAACCTAAAAAAAAACATACACACACGCATTAATTTATTATTTTGTTATAACTCATATTTCAAGTATCTCCTAATAGGTAAAAAGTTGTAGGATAGATTTTCGAATTGTGATAAAAAAAAATGTAAGGCTGAGATAAGCATTATCGATAAAATTAAAGAAGGAGGATTGAGATGGTTTGAATCGAATGAGTGAAGGAAGGATAGTTAAACAAATTTATTAGGCGAATGTGGCTGGTAATAGAAGTAGAGGAAGACGGAGAAAAACTTGGCATGATCAAGTATTTCAAATACTTGAAAGTGACCAGGTCAGGAATCGGAGTAATCGGTGTATATGTATGAAAGAGCGAAGATTGTTTGCAAAGACGGATTGGCGTGGCGTTCTATTCTCCCTGCCTACCCCTGCTGAGAAGCGGCGTGATTGCTAATTAGTAAATTAGTTTTAATAGGTGAAAATCAATTGTTTGTTTGCTTGGTGTTCCTCCTTAGGACTTGAGGTTTGGGGGAGAATATAAAGCGCGGGAAGTTGGCCTGTTAGTGTTGATGGTTTCCTAATGGGTCTGGGGTCCCCTAACCTTCCTGCCGCTGTCACCCTGGCTATTAGTACATGGTGGTTTATTGTATTCACTACTTAGTATTAACTTACTTGTCCCGCTGACAGTGATAGGGACTTTGAAAACATTAGTAATAATTTTTATCTTTTATCACGAAAAATTTGAAAAGCACGATTGATTAAATATCGATATAATATTCATGATTAATTAAATACCGATATAAGATTTGCATGAAAATTAATTCGAAAGAATTCTATCGTCAGACAGGGCAACCCTATTTACAAAGTTCTCAACAGATGGCGATGCCATCTAAAGCACCACATCCAAGAATTGCGACACTATGGATGTTCAAATTGGGCATAATTGTCACCATTATATAGCCTACAAAGTGATCAGTCACCCAATACCCAGACTTCCATAATACTTTAGTTTAAAAATATGCTTCTTCTATGTTAAGACATCATGACGAATCATTAATTATATTATGTTATTATCATATATCTGTTTAACTATTGATATTCCTTCTTTTAAAATTATTTTATGGTATTATTATTATTTAAGTGTTTTTTCACTTCAATATTTATTTAATATTACCCTGGACTGGTACCTGAAGTGTAAGACTAATCACCTTTCCTTCGTATAATTAACTATCAACTTAACATTGTATTGATACAGTGCCCTACGCACCACTGGTACGGATAAGGGTAAGAAGAAGGAGATTTAAAAAAATGTAATAAATTAAGCGAGTAATAAAAGGTATTTTTTTTATACTTAATTTTTTTTACACTTTTTAGTTAATAAATCGATATTTTTACAACCATAATATAATATGTTAAATAATTTAAACGCAATATTATGTTAAGTGTGTTTAAATAATTTTGTTTTTTTATTTTTTTATTTTTTTCATTTAAATCAGTTATACTTTTTGTGGTTTCTCGTGATGATAAGAATGTTGTTATGAGTGAGCGATTAGTCATCTTTTCGAGTCATTAAATTTCCTCAGGGAACTCGGACAACTTACACACGATAGTACTAGTACGGGTATGCAACTCCGAGTGCCGTAGCCATTACTCCCATTCTTCTTTTCCTACCTGCTATTTATCTTTCATTTTCTTTCTCTTTTAGAAGCAATGCCCTTCACCCTGAGCTCCTTAACTTTCGTCATCTGTATTCCATCAAATATTCACTTTAAATCCAAGAATCTGAAACGCAGGACTGATCACCTTGCCTTTTTATGATTAAGGATCAAGTTAACACCGCATCATCTTATGCGGTACGCGGTACCCTATGCACCATTTTGATAAGGACAGGGGTCAAAAAAGAGGATTTTATTAAGTCAAATTAATTAATTTAATTTTTTCTCAACCTGTTTAAAATATTTATTAGTACATTTTGCTACATACAGAAGATCTCTGTTTATGTTCTCAAAATCATGACAGTCATTATGTAACTTACTATCAAGATAAGACTGTATCAACCCAGTGCACTACAATATTCACAATTGGTATAAGAGAAAGAAGAAATACGTACCAAACATGTTTAAAGCGTACATATACCACCTACTTTTATTTTTATGGAGCGAATACGTCAATATATTATTGCTCAATACATTATATTACGTTTAATAAAACGCGAATTCAAGCAAATTTATGAATGAAAAATATGTTTCACAATTTTGATAAAGTCACTTTAAAACCTTGCTAAAACGATGTTTAACTCAATTTTTATTTTCTCATTTAAACACCAAAGATAATCGCAAAAAACTGCACAGATGATAACACGGTGTGCGCAAAAAAATGCGCTCATTGCGAAAGAAATTCACATAAGTTTACCTTCAGTTTTGATTTATGCACAGTCTCCGAAGCGTCCTGCCGCAGCGCGGAGAAGGCGTGCCAGATGCTGTTGGTCACATTTTGCAAGATAACAGCCATTTCGTCGGTGGTTGTTATTTTGGCGAACGAGACACGCGCATGGTTCGAGAGCGACTCCCGCCAACGTAGGGCCCGAGCTCTCGAGCAAAGACTAACTAATTTGTATGCTCTCGAGTGGTCGAGTGCGATCTGTGGCCGCCCACAGCCCGTTATTGCATTTCTGCCGCAAAAGGAAATACCACTTGATCCCGACAAGTCGATTGCGTGTACTTCTGGCTCTTATCGAAAGTGAGATTAAACGCGACCGTCGACGCAACACACGACGCGACTGACTGTATAAATATGGTAGTGAAATCACTAACCGTTCGAGATGAATCACGAATTTGAGCATTTGAACTTATTATGACGCGGTAATTATTATGTATTGTAGCGCCGCGTCGCGCCGGTGAGAACATTGCACTGCACTCCCTCACTACGCGATTTCAAAATAACACGATGCAAGTGACGGGTTGTGTTCCCGTGGTTAGTGTCCATCCATAAATCTAGTCATACATGCCCTCCGATTACGCAGACTTTTGAGCCCACCAGATTTTAGGTTCTTTCAGTCTTTTTCGGTCGTCCACGTTCTGTTTTCTCGCTCACATTCGCCACATATATTTTCTTATATATATATATATATATATATATATATATATATATATATATATATATATATATATATATATATATATAAAATCTCATTTATCATATCCCGCACTCACTGGGTACATATGTTTGATTGAGTTTTTTCATGCATTGTTTTTCTATATGGGTTCTTTCTACATGAACCTACCTACGGATATGTTTGTTTTGACAGGTATGCAATTTATAGTATGAAACTCGTTCTCCGTCTTGATGCAATCAAGGGTGAGTCAGGACTTGATATGATAACTGGCAAATAAACAACATATGCACAAATATCCTGCATTCCAATAACAGTACAATACATACAACCTTCAACAATTCTCGAATGTTTTTATAATACAACATATAAATTCAGACATAGGTACTTATACCATATATGTTAAGTAATAATTTGCTAGTAATCTATTATTTTGTACGAGTTTTCCTTGCTGTAGCAGGTACAGTGCATTTCAACGACACGATAGCATAAATAGGTCAAAGAAGAGCCTTATTTTTTATGCATATTCTATATTCCGAGTTGGTATAAGTCAAAGCGCCGTATCAGAGAAAACAAGAGGCAGAATACGGTTTTAGGACCGCAGGTTTCCTAGCCCTGGTATATAATATTCTAAAATCAAATATCACACGTTAAAACCGTTTTATTAACATTTTTCTTTATTCTACCTCGCTAAAATCATATATCATACCTAAAAACCATTATATTGGTATTTTTCTGTATTCTGACTTTGCTAAAATCAAATATCATACCTAAAAACCGTTATATTGATATTTTTCTGTATTCTGGCCTTGCTAAAATCAAACAACATACGTAAAAACCGTTATATCGATATTTTCTCTATTTTAATTTCAAATATCATATACATATAAAACCGTTCTATGTTTATGTATTGATATTTTTCTGTATTCATACCTTGCCAAAATCGAATATATCATACGTATAAAATTAAGAATGAATCCGTTTTATTCAGGAGTTTTTAAATCAAATATCACCCTTCACACGTAATAACGCAATATTTAGGCGTTTCATTGATGTTTTACTTTATTTACCTCGCGAAAATCGTATTTCCCGCGTTAAAATCGAGACCGAGACGCGAAGAGACGCGGCGCTCACTTCGGAATGTTCTGTCAGCCGGTGGATCCATAGAAACGCGCAGCGCCGAGGAGAGAAGAGATTTCTCCGGCAGTCTTTTTTCAGAGATTTCTTCGATGAAAACTTTGCATGACGTTTAGTATTTCTCTGCGTATAAAAGCAATATTTTTCGAAACTTCAGTGTTGTTAGTAATAATAATGTTGGATGAAAGTAAATTGGTTTCTTTGGTAAGCCAGCACAGAGAATTATTTGACAAAGAAGATAAAAATTATAATAACATTTTGAAAAGAGATGCTTGCTGGCAGGAAATCGCTGAAGTTATTAGGGTTTCAGGTATATAAAATCTTTTTATTTGCTTAAATAATTTGATGTAATATTTTGTAATTATGTACCCTCTAGCCAACCATAGCCTAGTAAAAATGATTTGTTTCATACATCACTATTAATTCGCAAAACTACTTTTAAAGTATTATAAGTCAAACTTGGCATTATAAAAATGATTCAAGAATATGTTCAAAATAATATAACACCTCCGCTTTTAGTATATTTTGAGTATTTTTTAAAATACGTAATTCATACTTAGTTAAAAATTACCCATTTGGAGATGGTTATATTTACTTTCAATGCCCTCATTATTGTAAAAATTTCTTTACACATTAGCTTATCTCTTTCTTTTTGATTAGGAATTGGTGGTGCATAGGGTTTTGCAATGTGTTGATGCAGTGTTATCTTTCACCTGAAGCACAAGACTGATTACCCCATACCTTCATGAAACTTACAACTAAAAAGTTGTATATTCTTTTACAATTCCCTATGCACCATCGAGTGTGGATAAAAAAAGATAGGTAATTTCATAAAGAGTCTAACAAAGTATGCGGGGTAGATCAATAACTTTTTAATGATTTTTAATAAAAGGATCCAATAATTTATTATATTTTTCATGTTTGTACATACTGTGTAAAATAGCCCTACCATTCTTTCAATTAAACTGGGTAAGTAGGTCTTAAAATCACTACATATATATTTTATTATAACTTTCGTATATTTTTCCTCTTTTGGTACTGTATGAGGTCCCCACAACGTTGGTGATCATTTTAGAGAATGCTTCTCTGTCCTCTGCTTATATTTCTCAGCCAGGACATCTGCTTTCTTCCAACTCCTCGACTTTCCTCAAGTTTCCCTTTTATGATTAGTTAAAAAAAGGTATATTTCTCACCTCGCAGCATAGTCACAGGTAGGAGATTTTGGGCTTGTCTACATTCATTAACAGTTTACGGTCTATTCCGGCTCTGCGAAGAACTTCCTCCATTTTATAAATTATTTTTGAGGACGCTTCGTACTTGTTTCGAAAACGGTCCAAATTATAATTAAGTAGTAATAAGATTTATAGTGATTTTAAGGTGGAGACTGACCGGAGCATTTCGTCGTAAAATCGCTCGCAGCGAGCATCACTGAGCATCCGAAACTATGGATGGAGCGCTCGGCTCGGTGTACTGACTGCCTGAATGCTCGCATCGTAACGTGTTACGTTACGACGAAATGCTCCGGTCAGACTCCACCTTTAAACAAAGATATTTTGGATGTTACAAATGTAAAATCACAATAAGACTGCTTGAAATATTGATTGGAAGAAACATTTTGTTATTTCAGAGAAAGAATGTAAAAATCACTGGAAAAGACTGAGAGAGCAATATCGGAAAGCCATACAGTTTAGATCGGAAAGAGGTGGTAAACACAGACCATGGAAATTAGAATACGAGATGAGTTTTCTCCTCCCTTACATGAAAGAATTTTCATATTTACCATCTTATTCGTTTGGTAAGAAGATAAACGAAGACATGGGCAGAGGCAATTTTGAAGAAAATGATGACCCGGAGAATGTGATGTCTCTCTTACCATCTTCCCCGGAATACGTCGTGGATTTTAAGAAAAAGAAGGATGGCGTTCTAAGTGCCGCCGCAGATAAAAGTTATCCTCCCTTAGTAAATTTCTTCATCAGTCTCGGTGAGACCACTTTAACGCTACCACGTCACTTACAAATGGAAGTCAAAAGAAAGGTCTTCGAAGCCGTCCATGATGCAGAATTAGCCGCAATGAAGTGCTGCAAGGATTACAACACAGAATACAAAAATCCTGATTATGAATAAAAGCTTTTAAGTAGTCCATATTCTCATTTAAATTTTAACTTAGTACGTCAGACAAGTATAGTTAAATCTCCACCATATATTTGCCATTATTTCCGTCCTGAGACCCTGATACATATAGAAGGTGTTTTTCCTACGTGTACCAACTAAAACAATCAATCCATAATGAAGGTGTTGTAAAAATAATATAAAAGGTTTAAAACTTCTGATTTTGTTTCTCATATGCTCTAATATTTCCAAACATCTAGTTAATGGGTGAAAAACTTTTTTGAACTTTAGAACTATGACATATTCAGTTGTGGCAACTCATTTGATTATTTTTTTAACATAGTTTTTACCGCATGCTTATGGGAATTAAATTTTTATTCAGGTTGGTAGTTTTCCTCACCGTGGGACCATAAAATACCAGGTCAGATAGCATATGGTCCCACGTTTGATGCGTAGTTATTATTTCTCAAATATTTCTAGATTATGTTGGGATTTGGACCACCAACCCTATCTATAGGCAATTACAATACAATAAAATTATTTATTGGCTAGTTACCTGTTTTACCGACTGAACAAACCATGTTTTAAAATGTCATTAACCTTCCCCTTACTGTGCCAATAAATCTGGTGCTATTTAGACAATACACATGTAAAAATGAATGATTTAAAATAGGAAAAAAAATGTTCTTAGATAATCGCCTAAGTTTATTATATTTGAAGTCAAAAGTGATGTTTATTGAAGTTTGATAGCTGAAAACATGAAAAAATCGTTGACTCAGGCTTACAAACGAGCGAGACAACTACCCCTGTGGGCTGTCTGAAACTATTGCTGACGCAAGTTTCGTCTCGGTCCATTGCTAGAAACACAACTGAGAAGGCATATCTCGCGTTCCGATATAACCAAGTAAAGTAAGAATGAGATGTGAATAGCATTGCATAGTGGTTTTTTGAGCATTAATATACCTACAATATACGTTTGATCGTATTGTACATTTTTTTCCAAATTCTCACAAAACGTCTGCCCTATAAGTGGTAATTGTTACAAATTATTTTTCATTCAATTAGTAAATGTATTACGGAGGAATTTCTAAAATCTGAACTTATTATTTATTAGATTTATGGAGATATTAAAGTTATTACAAGCAATGTGTACGAGTTACACATCACCGGAAACGAAGGGTTAATATCTTACTACTGGAGAGGTTGATAAAAAGATCATATTGTAGGGTAACTTGAGACATTTATTAAAATAAAATTCACAACAAATAGAATCACAATTACAATAAATTGTTTTCATACGAAAACTTTGTATTTAAAATTAAACTCACTATAACTTAATTACATACTATAAAATAAATATATTTTGAATTAAGTACTTTACATAATATAAACAACTCTTGTGCATTTAAGCTTTATCACAAAATGAATGTAAATATTTTGAAAATTTTATTTCAGAAGCTCCGTGAAGCTGCAAATTCACTAGAAATGAGTAGATCACCTGTCAGTGATTTGTGGCAAATATCTTCGGCGGAGTATTACAATTCCAAACTAATATCAGTAATACATTTAAAAAATATTTGGCGCTCGCAATTTTCAAATGCAGTGTCAAAATCTATGCTATTTATTTTTATATATTTAAAAAATGCACACCGAAAGAAAAATTATTGCAGATGTTATCATATTATAATATAAAATCACTTATATTTACTTATTTATATGTGATCCAAAAAAGGATGTAATTTAACTGTGAAGTCCTTTGCGGTGTGCAATGTGTTCTCTAAAATTTAATGAAAAATGGCAGTTTTGGCATTATCCGATGTCATGGTCGCATTTTTATTATAAAGTTATTTCGAATGTATAAAACTCTTAATTAAATCGCAGTTACTTTCATTTAATAATGCATAACTATGTATTGTAATAAATTTTAATTATAGATGGTGCGTCGAAGCCTCGGCTTTCAACTAACCAAAATCCGTACATATCTCTATGTAATAACATAAGGTACGTAATCTCATTAAAATTAATCGTAACTAATGAGGCGTAATATGCAAATTCTAATCGTAAAAATGGAACCTACAGTACCACGCTTTTGACGATAACAAAAATCAAAATTGAAAAATCGTAATATTTATTTATTGCATTCTATTGCAATCTAGATTATTTATTGCATTCCTTTGTTAGTTGTAATTTAAGTAGCTACTTTTTTTTTATCTGATGTCAAATTGGAGTTGTTAGCCAAAGCAGTATTTACGGAAACTATTATACAGTGATGCCTCGTATAACGAACACTGCGCACAACAAACATTCTGTTTGTCCATTATGCGACTCACACAACGAACCTCGCTTCACACAACATACTACATCATATTTTATCTCGTTCCTCGAATGCTACAAGGTCGCACGCAGCCAATGCAATGCAAAGCAGTTAACGACACAGAAGTGGCGAAAGAAAGTTGGAATTGGAAGTAGAGGAGAAGGATATGGAAGAGCTTATTGAAGAAAATCAAGAAGAACTGAAACTATAGAGTTCCTACCACTTATAGTCCAGCAACATGATAAAGTTCAAAGCTTCAACTGAAGAGGAGGACCAATCAAATCAACCAATCTCGACTGCTATCATAAGGACATCCTAGTCAAATGGGGAGAAATTCACTTCACTAACACTCATTATCCAAGCTTAGCTGAGGTCAACGATTTTTACAAAGACACCCTTGCTCATTATTTCTGGCACATGTTAAAGAAGATGGAGAAACAAATAACCTTGGAAAGGTTTTTCAAGAAGCCAGCACCCAAAAAGCAATGGATGGAACAAGAGGATTTGACCCGCAAGCCTTGGTAGACTCCTAAATCTAAGTATAAAAAGAAAAACCCGAATATCTTTTTAATGTTACAGTTCCATATTTAATGCTACGGAAGATTTTTTTAACATGTATGATTATTTTTTAACGAGTTAAGTACGTTACACGAGGCATCACCGCATACCACTGTATGCTTTTAATCTAAGAAAAAGTATAGAGAATCTATTACAGCTAGACACATGCACGTAAAACATTTACCCAATATTTTGTTACAACATTTAATGATTATATTAATGGCAAATATCAGTATATTAGCTAAAGCTGCAGCTTTAGGTGACTAGGAATGTAATATGTAGACAAAGTGACGATAAGATAATACAAACGTGTAGACATCGACAGAAATCCAATATGGGGCACAGCGGTGTGGTCGGGAAAAATCAATTCAGAGCGGTACAATAATCAGATTTAAAATCTCAGTAAAAATTATCACAAAATCAGGTCTTCCAGCTCTGATATCCGCCGGGAAGTCTGCCACGGCCGAGCGAGAGGGGAGACGCGCCACGCCCCTGGGGGGCCTCATTCGCGAGATCGGGAGGTTCATCGTCACGAGCGGCGTTCGGGGGTCGTGTGGAAGGGGTGGGTGTGGTGCCCCGCATTGGGTTCTAGTCGGGCGGCGAGGAGCGTCCGCTAAGTGGCGGACACCAGGGCGAAGTTCTGGGGAAGCCATCGTCATCTAGTAGCCGAGGCGCAGGAGCCGGCGGAGCGGTTCTTGCTGTGGCCGCGGCGCGAGTAGCCCCGGTGGCGGTTGAAGCCGCGGTACGGACCGCGGTACCCTCCGCGGCCCCCGCCGCCCTGGGGGCTGCTGGAGGCGGCGCTGTCCCCCTCCGAGGGCTTGGGGCTGCTCTCGCCGCTCACTTCCTCCACTGGGGACGCGTCCTGAGAGCTATCGGACTGAAAACATCAATAGGAAACCATGAGACTAGTAACTAAAAACAGACGCCGCGGCATAATCAGGTAGACGCTCGACTGCGAAAGTGGCGTCGTGGTTCGATTCATGCCAGTTGCAAAATGAATTGTAATTTTTTTTATTTTCAATTGGTCTGGGTGTTTGTAATGTATTTTTCTCGTCTACCTTCCCTATCCTAACCATCCTACCAGCAGACAAGCCTTTGAGTGTTGTTGCCTAGAATTTTCACTTATGAATTACATGAAATTATAGTAGCTTTCAACATAAAGAGTAAATCCACTCACGAGTAGGCATAGGCTAAGAAACTTAAAAAGTTGAAGCCTGAGTAGGGTCATGATAAGCGGTGTTGCATAAGCCGTAGCTAGATTTCAGAGTCACTTTAGGTCACTTTAGGACGTTAGGTAATTCAAAAAAAATAGTAAAAATATTCCTTTGAAAAAAAATACAATAAATTAAAGTAACATAAGCTTGATTTTACTCTTCATGCAACTATAGATCACCCTATGGCAGAAACTTGTTAGATGTGGCATACTTGAAGGGCTGTATTTGTTCACACTCGGCACTAACCTTGTTGGCGGAGCTCTCCTCGGTGGTCAGCAGCAGCAGCTTGGTGTTGTCGGCGTCGGCGTCGATGATGCCCCCCCGCGTGCGTTGGCGCTGGAACAGCTCGGCCATGCGGCGCTGCAGGTCGCGCAGCTCGGCCGTGAGCTCGAAGGAGCGCGCCGTGCGCAGCGCCAGCGGCGGGGGCGCGCTGCTCAGCTGGCTCGCGTCGCACGAAATGGCCTCGCGACACACGGGACACGTCGGCTGCGATACACAATTCACTATTATAATCGCAAACTGATTCAATTTATGAAAGTGCTCTTTATTTCACATTTTTATTTCTTCTTCTCCGTCTTATTCCTCATTGCTGAGGGTTGTGACCCTTGCAGAAGCAATGACTCTTCTCCAGTTATCTCTTGACTGCGCTGCATGTAGCGCTCCAACCACTGAGGTGCCTGCTGCTGCCTTAATTTGATCGGTCCATCGTGTGGGGATCTTCCTCTCCCTCTCTTTTCCTCCAGGCTACCAATCACAACTAGTCGTTCAAGGCTATCCTCGTTGCCACGCGCAACTGAAGAATCCGTCGGGTACAGACATTGGCCAGAGTCAAGCCATCCAAGCGTAGTTCCTGGCGAATGAACGCATTGGTGCGTCTAGCTGTCCATGGAATTTGGAGCATGCGCCTCCAACACCACATTTCGAAGGCATCAATTTTTCTCCTTTCTGCTGCTTTTATGGTCCATGTTTCAGCAGCATACAGAAAAATGGAGTGGACCAAGCTCCTGACAAGCTTCATCTTGGTGTTGTTACTCATACTCCGGTCTTCCAGATTTTGGGTGCATAGAAACCATAGTGCAATATGTTTTGCCTATGTAACAGAAATAGTGCTTGTATAGATGTCATGTTGGTTTCATTGTGTTGGAGCTTATTTCAGACTTTATTGTGGCGATGTGCACATGTCGGGATATTTATAGGTTATGTGTATCTTGGTTTATTAATTTTGTAAGGTTATTGAACGAAAAAAACAAAATGACAAGTGAGTTATAGTCATTATAATAAGTAGTGTTATATATTACCTCATATTTTCAAGAATAAATGCTTTTTTTAATAAAACATGGTCTTTGTTGCTAACCACCAGGCACAGAATGCGTACTTTTAATTTTGTTGAGGGATAAATATTGTATCAATCTGTGTACACAATTTTCAGTTGCTGTATACACTTATTTTAAATAATTTCTAGAAATAAAAATGTTTTAAGTAAAATATTTTTTATTCTGTCCTCAAAGGGTTAAGGGAGATTAAAACCCATATACAGGGTGGGGCGCGATCACTACCTTTTATGAAACTCTTGCCACAAAATGACAGTTACTCCTAGAACGTGTTTTTATAGCGCGTTTGAAAGCGCAGGTTCTGAATTTTTTTGAGGTTAGTTTAGTGTCAATCATGCCACGGACGAACAAGGAACGCGCCGTCACGAACGCCGAACGTTTGCCGTGAAGGCCTACTTTTCCTTCGGACGTTCGGTCATCGCAACTCAGCGTGCATTTAGAAAACAATTCAATATGGCGCCTGCACGTCAAGTGCCTAATCGTAAATTGATTTTTACATTAATGCCCATTACATATAAATCTTGAAAAAAAATATGAAAAGAATTCAATCCAACAAATCTTGTTTTATTTTGGATATATTACCCGACAATTAGTTATTTAGCTACCGACTCGACAAAGTAATTGGAAAGTCACCTTGTAAGGACCGGCGGTGGTCTTCTGCCAGAGCGGCAGCTTGTCCAACTCCTCCTTGTAGTTCTTGTTGCCGGCCTCCAGGTGGCTGGCCAGGCAGTGGCTGTGAAAGTGGTGGTAGCACGGCGTCTTGATGAACTCGTCCCCCGCCGTGAACCCGTACAGGCAGATCACGCACTGCCCGCTCGGCAGGTTGCTGTTGGTGAGGTTCTCCCGGATCAACTGGAAATTACAATCGGGGATCAGCGAGACGGATAAAACGAGTGGTTTCTCAATAAGCGCACATGCGCAATGCGCTAATTGTCCACATGCAATCAAATTTACAATAAATAGAAAATTATTAGTTATTATTCAGACCTGACGATGGAAGTTTAACTTCCGAAACTAGTGGTCTTTAATAAAACTCAAGTGGTATAAAAACAAGTGTTTCCTTAATCATTGTAACATGTCTCACCACAAAGTTAATGCCGAAACAAAAAATGAGATTCATTTTGAGCACATTTTTGTCGGCCGGTTTTTTCATCAACCCCGACTCCATTTATACTCACGACAGTCTGCCACCCGACCCTGAGTATACTTATTATCTTAAACCATATCAGCTCCCTATATGGAGCATATGGAGTCCACTGGCTCCAGGCTTTTCTGTCAGCTGCCAGTTCCCTTGCATCCTCCCAAGTCAGGCCCGCATCCCGAAGTTCTGACGAGAACTGCCGACGAATTGCCAGTAGTGGCCGTCCTGGGCGGCGCGAACCTGATGCCTTGTAAAGGAGGCAAGCTTGATTAGGGCTCGCGGGAGGCATGCGGAGTACATGACCAAGCCAACTGAATCTCAGTATACTAATCACAAGTAACCGCAAACCCGATTCTAATCTGTACAATGTTTTTTTAGCGTTTCTCGTACTCTACCAAAAGTAAACAAATAGAACGCTTATAAGCGTCTCCTGCTCTCTACTAACAGTAGGTAAAAATACGCTTTTAAGTGTTTCCCGCAAACAATGTGTTAACATCCAGTATTTTTTAAATTCCCGCTAGAAATATTCCCACATTATTTTCTACATCAACGAGTTATACTGTGCTTATTTAAGTTTGCGCATAATTCTGTGCTACTATGATATGAAAATGTTACCATTCCTAGGGATGGTGGCATGACTGAGATACACTACACTACCTCGCTCAAATCAAGCGTTAGAACAGTGAAGATGATCCATCTCTGTCCGTTGGCAACAAGTCACTTGAACATGCGTAGCATAATCTGTGATGCGTAAACAACACATTATGGAATTTAATAAAAGTAATTTACAATGTTAGCGTTACGAAAGGTATATTATTAATTTTTGGCAAAGCACCCAATTTTGGGTGATACCTGAACGAAAGGTATAGTACGCACACCCAGACACACCATTGTGGCATGTTAACGCAGTTATTTCGACTGATTCATTCATGAAGAGGACATAATAAAAAATTAAGTATTTCTTGGTTTGATCGATTTTGTTGCTGAAATTGATTCGTTGAAGCAATATCATTAGAAAGCAGCTGTTTAACCCTTCCTTTACGGTGCTAAAAACTTCTGCGTGCGCCGGTGATGTGTGTTTTGTACACCATATGAAAATGTGATTTAAAAACGGGAAAAATGTAAATATTCCTAAATGTTGCGTTTATTGAACATAGTTGGAGTTGAAATGCATCAATTTTGTAATGTTAGCTCTGGTAAATACCTAAAATTTTTTTTTAAATACATCGCACAATAAAATTGCCCCCGTAGTTAGCGCAGCGACCCAACCACCCTGAACGACAACTCGTGCTCTACTAAAATGGGATCTTCGGAAACAGTATGAAGCCGCCTGCGCGTGTACGTAAAGTACGGCACGCACGCATACTCTGAGAAGCGTTTGTGTATTGGTGATTCTATACCCGATTTTTTTTACAATTTATTTATTTCTGTTGCTGCAAATGAATAACTTTATACTATAATACTTTTATGTAGCACGTAAAAGTATAATGGAGGAATACAAAAATTCTGAGCAGGTATCTATTATAATTTATATTGATATTTTAATTTCAAAGTCAAGTTGTAGTAAATACATTTCACTGGGAGGGGAAGGTTAAAGAGAATGCAAAATGTTTAATTGGATGCAATTTTACAAATTTGTAATAAGAAAAATTAAAAATAATTTTTTGAAACAGACCTATTTAATATATGATGTAACCATTTTTGAAGCGAAATGCTCTGACCGCCTATGATGGATGGTAAAAAAATCGATTAATTTAATGTTGACTTTCTAATAAGTTCACATTTTGCTCAATTTTTTTTTTGATCCTGTGGGTTATAGGTGGAGAAAGTGACTAACGTCTGAATATACAGGGACAATGTGGTGAAATTAGCGAGTTATTAAAGAGAAGAAAGGAGTACCTACATAATGTTAAATTAAATTACCTCGATCAGTTCAAACACCACTGACTGCCCGATGCATTCCATCAGTTTTAAGTGGATTTGTTTGTTGATAGACTCGATCACGGCGTCATCCAAACCGCGAGGATTTCTTAACTTGACACTGGGACTCGTATCTGGATACTCTGGAGTGAGGGTCACTTCCAGAGTCACGCAAACATACTGCTGATCGGTGTCATCCCCGGTCGACGGGTGGACCACGGTTTCAATCATGAACGGCCTCCCATCGTTACAATGCACCGTCACATCGTCGATTAATATAGCTTCCAACGCTTCTATTTCATCCGTAATCCTAAAATACAAAAAAATTATCACTAAATTTCCAGAAAAAATCTGACAGCGACCACACTGACATTGAAGCACGGCAAAATTCGCGGCCAATACCTTTCATCGACGCTATTAGACATGTTTACAACTAAACTAAGTATTGTCTCATATAAACAACGCAATTATGATGAATATTTGTCAAAAACTCGAAAAAAAATTAATCCAGGACAGCTGTGATTTTTCTCGGCAATATCGATTCTGTTGCATTTGGCGAGACGATCAGTGTGAAGTTTGCTACAGGTGTCAGGAATGAGAAAAATTGCTCCGTTTTGAATTTATGCGCATCGTCTACACTTCTTTTTTAGTACCTACTCAAATATGGTTATTTAAAGTTCACTTCCTAATAAATTGTAAATAAGTGTCGAAAAGCTATTGTAAAATATTGCTCATAACGAATTTTAATATTTAAAAAATATACGCATGATAGCGTAAATAAGATCAATAATAATGTTCAGTTACGCAACTAGGGAGGAAAGCAAGGGTAAAGAGTTTCTTAACCCCATAAATGCTCCGTGCCACTTTATCAGCACGATACTTTATGTCTCTGTTGTCTATATCACGTTTATATTTTTAATTAAAAAAAAAAACAAACACAATTTTTGTCGACCACTCAGGTGCAGCCCTAAGCATTACATTCTCCAAAAACGTAAAACGTTTCTTCGCAATTACAATTTCATACTTCTTTTTATACAACAAATGCTTTTTTATACAACATGGTTACTGGGTTTAATTTTTATCTATATTTGTGAGAATATAAGAAAGTCGAATAAAAAAGTTAGAATTCACCGCAAATTGTTTCCCTTATTCGAATATCTTTATAAAGCATTTACAATTTATGTCGAGGGAAAAATTATCTAAAATTTGGGAAGGTATAAGAGAAAAGGAACCCTTTTTGGCGTAATATCTTAATGTTATAAACATTCGATTAATTTGTTCGACCATTTATGCTGTGCATATAAAATAAATATATTCGAAGGATTATTCTATTAATTGCACATACGTGCATACACGCCCACACACGAGCACACGCGTGCATGATTTTTTTGTATAATTTGAAAAGATGAAATTACTATTTTATTACTATTTTTTTCCGCCTCCGTAGTAAAATAATAGTTAGCGGGTTTAGTACCGTGTTGGAGGTCCCGAGCTCGATTCAAAGGAAAAAGGGGTGAATTTTGTTTTTGCAATTTTACACTATATTAGATATTTAATATCAGTCTGAAACTCCAAAGTGAAGATCACCTTACCTTCATGTATGTAACGATCAAGAACACTGCGTCAATACGATGCAGTTCCCTATGCACCACTTTTATTACGCAACACTTTAATTTGAAAGTAAATATACATTAATTTAGAATTTGCTGGTTCATTTTATTATATTGATTTACAGTTTAGATATAAATTTAAACGGTAAACATTGATTATATTTTATACTGGTACGATCTTATCAAATAAGTAGATAGTAGTAAACCATGATACGTATATAAAACGATGTTATTATTGTCTCGTTACCTTCTAAAGTGGTTGTCTGACAGATCAGTCGGCTGTTTGCTCTGACGCGATGCATTCAATACTAATTGCTGCAGTCCTCATTGCATTTTGTGGGGTCAGTGCTGCAATAAAGGGTCAAAATGAGGAGATTTTGACTATCCCGCAGGGCCGACTTGCGGGAGAATGGAGGAATTCTTTCGGTGGAAAGCCCTTTGCTGCCTTTGAAGGGATACCTTATGCAGAAGCTCCTGTTGGAAAACTCAGATTTAAGGTAAATATTTTTAAAAGTATTTAAGGCCCAGCATTCGTTAAGTGGCATTCATTACGAGTGTTTTTGCCTAAAATTTTCACTCTTGAATTACATGAAATTATAGTAACTTTAAACATAAAGAGTAAATCCACTCACGAGCAGGCATAGGCTATGAAACTTAAAAAGTTGAAGCCTGAGTAGGGTCATGATAAGCGGTGATGCATAGGCCGTAGCTAGATTTCAGTCACTTGGACGTTAGGTAATTAAAAAAAAAGTCGCATTCATTTCACCGGAGAAGTCATATCGCTCACTCCTTTCAAGAACGTCATAAATCAAAAAACTTGATTTTTCAGGAGAACGCTTTTAAAGTATAATACAATGTATTGTAACGCTTTAAAAATATAATACAATGTATTAAAAACAAATATCAAGCCACTTATTGAAATATTTTACTGTGCAACATATCTTTTAAGGTAAAACCTGATTGTTTTTATCTCCATTTGAAAAATATTCAATATTTAAAAAAAAATAAACAATACCTTTTCTTCAAAATGCAAAAACAACACTTTCTGCCCTGTAGCGGGTAAATATTAAGTTAAAAATATGCCTCTTTTGCTGGAATATAGTACATTTTCTGGGCATTCCGAAAACATGCACAACTGAAAATTGACGATTTTTGATTTATGACTTTCTTGAAAGGAGTGAGCGATATGTATCCCATCAAATATGAGGAGTAGAAGACTGACGACCTGATGACCTTCATTACGAATTAACTATCCGTTGCAGCGCCCTATGCAC
The DNA here is from genome assembly GCF_059751285.1 of Brachycentrus maculatus. NCBI lineage: Eukaryota > Metazoa > Arthropoda > Insecta > Trichoptera > Brachycentridae > Brachycentrus > Brachycentrus maculatus. The sequence goes on along the minus strand of NW_028280931.1, from coordinate 2,533,602 downwards.
CACTCGGGGGTTTGAAATGAACCACGGTAAAATCAGAGTTAAACCCCATCTCGCGTTTGTATATATAATTTACACCTTCAACACTTTCGAACTTTTATTATTATTAATAATAAAAACTAGGTAACGATTTTTTTAGACCTGTCAAAAAAAAACGGTCTTAGGGCATTTGTGCACTACACGGAATTTTACCGTCCGGCAGTCCGATTTTGAAAAATAAAAGCGACCACTAAGTGGTCATGCACCGATCGAGTGCACCTATCCGAAGAACGAAAGACAAAAGCACAAGCCAATCAATCGTTTTATCATGCTAACTGAAGTGCCGGACGGTAAAATTCCGTGTAGTGCATAAGCGGCTTTAGAGATCATTATATCGTTACATAATTTACTGCATTAAGTTTATAACGCATATTATCTTATCTCGCTTATTTAAATTCGTGCAATTTGTTATCATTAAACCCCGTTTATTCTTTTTTTGTATGCATAACAATAAAAAATATAGCCCAAGTTCAAATTTGACAGCCAACATACTTAGATATTGTAAATATACACCGCAGTTTCTCAACATTTTTTTTGTTGCGCCCACCTAAAAAAATCTCGTAGACGTGAAAAAAAATTGTCAGAATGTCTTCACATGGATAGGAGGAAGGAATAAAAACATATTAAATGCTTTATTTTTATTTTTTATTATTTTAAATATTAGCAATCAGTCGTATTTTTTATTTTATCAGGGGATCAGTTTATAAATACCCTACTTCTTCTTCTTTTTCTAACCCTTATCCGTACCCAATGGTGCATAGGGCACTGCATCGTATTGACGCAATGTTATATTGATTGTTACTTACATGAAGGCAAGGTGATCACGCCTGCTCTTCAGGGACCAGTCCAGGGTAATACATATTAAATAAATATAAGAGTGATTAAAATACTAAAATTTATTTTAACCCCCCCCCCTAGGAATCGAACCATGTTACCGTGCAACTTTAGCTGACGTGCTGGAGGTCTTGGGTTCGAAATACCCTACACCACCAAATAATTTCAATCACTATTTTTTTAAACCGTGCGTCAAAATATCTCTAAATAATGAAACCAAAATTTTCTGCTTTTGGTCAGCGGAAAAATGATTAATCAAGGTTGAATTTTGACATTTTTTAAGGATCCTCAAAAACCGGAGAAATGGAATGGAGTTTGGATTGCCAAATCTCTTCCCAAAGTCTGCATGCAGTGGATTAATGCCTACGATGATGTCACAGGTCAATAAACTATTATTTATTATTTCCACATTCTATTATAAACGAAATACGACATATCGCTCACTCCTTTCAACAACGTCATATATCAAAAATCGTAAATTTTCAGTTGTGCATGTTTTTGGAATGCCCAGAGAATGTACTATATCCCAGCAAAAGTGGCATATTTTTAACTTAACATTTACCCGCTACAGGGCAGAAAGTGTTGTTTTTACATTTTGAAGAAAAGATATTGTTTAATTATTTTTTAAATTTACTAATTAGTTTTCAAATGGAAAAAAAACATTCAGGTTTTACCTAAAAATATCTGTTGCATAGTAAAAAATTCAATAAGTGGCTTGATATTTATTTTTAATACATTTTATTATATTTTTAAACTTTAAAATCGATCTCCTGAAAAATCAAGTTTTTTTTTATATTTATGACGTTGTTGAAAGGAGTGGGCGATATGAATTTGAGTGTCGATACATTTTTTTCAAGTCAACATTATTATTATTTTAAGCATTATGTAAAAATAGTAAAAATATAGTAAATAATATATATCGCTTCAGTAAAAACACTCTACTATCTATAAACTCCCTTTTGAGAGTGTGAGGGTTTATACAGCCTTGTTGAAGATTTATTTATTTATTTATATAGAAATTTAACAGAACATTAACATAAATACATTTACAATAATGAATAACAAATAAAACAGGAAATTGTAACATTCCAATTACAAAAATTCACAAATGTAAAATGAGTTTGAAGTAAACAGTAAGAATAAAATATAGCAAAAGTTAAGAAGATTAATAGGCAGACTTAATTTAGAGCTAAAGTAAAAATAGTAAAAAAAAACAAACAGTTATAAGATGTACAAGTTGAGAAGAGGAGTAAAGTAAAAATAAGTGCTAAGTAAAAAGTAAAAAAAAAAAACAGGAAACATACGCAACAGATACGTAGCTATTCATATATTGATACGTAGTACGGCTGTCAAAACTTAAAACACAGTAAGGGACATTTTTTTGTAGTACGTTTTTTTGCGTTTTTGGACTAAGTAGAATCTACTTAGTCCAAAAATGCAAAAAAAACTACATAAAAAATGTCCCTTACTGTGTTTTGAGTTTGGACAGCCGAGTATCGTCGTTTTGTCGTATTTCTCATCTTATCAGGGATATGTAACTTTAAAAAAATATATATGGTTCACAAACAAAGAAAAACATGAGGATGTTGGGGATTTATTGGTCGGAACATGCAGGGAACAACGAGGTACCAAGCAGGACTGGGGAGTCTAGATACTTGCTAAATAAAGTAACACAATAGCGAGCCAAATGAATAGGCGGCTAAATATATAACACCCTGGCCTGTTTATTACGATTGCGGAAAGGATGTGCAAAGGCACAAACTACAGAGGACGACCGCTTAACCTACATGGACCAAATTTTCTCCGAGATGCTTTGAAGCTGATACGCCGAGTTGAAAAGACAAGCGGATAATAGAGGCAGGTGGAGACTGACCATGAAAGAAGCATACAAATCATCACACAGATTGAAACCCACGAAGGAGGAGTACAAACCCACAGTATCCTTTATCCAGATTTAAGATTTTGTACAAACGAACGTTAGCATTTTTATTTATGTCTTTTAAAATAATATCCCTGTCTAATTTCAGGATTGGAGGACTGCCTGTACATAAATGTGTATACTCCATCTCCGTCAAAAGAGACCAAACTCCCAGTTATCATCTTTATACACGGAGGAGCATTCATCTACGGAACTGGCAACACCTACATGCCTGACTATTTGATGGATAGTGATGTTATCTACGTCAATTTCCAATACCGACTGGGTCCCTTGGGTAAAATATATTACAAGTTTTAAATATATCTATTTTGATAAATGCAAATATCTATCTGAAAGCCATCATTGAAGTGGAACTTTTTTAGACGCGGTAGGGCAAATTTGTCTGGATCGCTTCCCCCCTTTTCCGAATTCAACTGGCAGTTGAAAAGAAAGAGTGAGAGAATTGTTTCTTTATTTCCAAATTGTTGTTTCGTCACAATTGATTTGAAGAAATACTGGTATTTACCAAGTGAAATTTTAATTAAATATGACAAGGATTGGTTTTATGTGATTGATGTTAGATGGTGTTAAAATTCACTCTGCGTATGATAACTGTCTGCATAGCCTCTAAGGAATAAAGAACCTAAATATTGCAAATAGTTTTGCAATTTCGCCTCATAACTTTGCTTTACTAGTCTTTCTTCACTCGTTCAATTCACGTGCCCAAACCATCTCAAAATACCTTTTTAAATTTTATTTACCAGCTTATTTTAAGATTTTAAAGAGACTTCAGAGATTATACCGCGACAAAGCTTGGCTGTCCAAACTTAAAACACAGTAAAGGACATTTTTTTTGTATTATGTTTTTTTTTTGCAATTTTGGATTAAGTAAAATCTTATCAGTCCAAAAATGCAAAAAAACGTACTACAAAAAATGTCCCTTACTGTGTTTTGAGTTTGGACAGCCGAGCTTCGCTTTGAAAAAAAACATGGGTTATGTTCCACCAATAAGTATTGATTAGGAAAAAAACGAAATCATCATTTAAATCCATATACTTACTATGTTTAAAAAATCGCCTTCTAATTATTATTATAATCATGTGTTTTGCACTGCTCATACGTAAATGCCCATACCTACAAATCCATGTTTGAAACTGAATAGGTACTCACTAACTATTCATTGAAATAAAAACTGAAAACTCAATCGTTTTATCTATAATGCTTATCTCAGCCTTGCATTCTTTCCTTATATATCGCTCACTCCTTTCAACAACGTCATATATCAAAAATCGTCAATTTTCAGTTGTGCATGTTTTCAGAATGCCCAGAAAATGTACTATATCCCAGCAAAAGTGGCATATTTTTAACATGATATTTACCTGCTACAGGGCAGAAAGTGTTGTTTTTGCATTTTGTAGAAAAGGTATTGTTTTTTTTTTTAAATATCCTAAATATTTTTCAAATGGAGAAAAAACATTCAGGTTTTACCTTAAAATATCTCTTGCACAGTAAAAAGTTCAATAACTGGCTTGATATTTATTTTTAATACATTGTATTATATTTTTAAACTTTAAAAACGATCTCCTGAAAATCAAGATTTTTGATTTATGACGTTGTTGAAAGGAGTGAGCGATATATGTAACATATATACAATTAACAATCCTCTAATATGTTTTTTACAGGTTTCATGAGCACACAAGACAGCGTTCTTCCCGGGAATCTAGGCTTGAAGGACCAAACTATGGCCTTACGATGGGTTAAGGATAATATCGCTCATTTCGGGGGAGATCCCGAGAGTATCACCGTGTCTGGAATGTCGGCAGGAGGCGCGAGCGTCCATTACCACCTTTTGTCTCCAATGTCCAAAGGTCGTATTTATAGATATATTTTTAAATTTTGGTTAAAAAAAAACACTGATAGGTCGCATTTATTTAGTATATAATATTATATATTATATATTTTAAAAATATATAAAAAAGGTTACTTATAAAAAAGAGAGGATTATTCATTTTTTTAACGATAAAATGCTTAAATATTTAAATAATAAATAATTTTTAAATAAAATATGATAAACATTTAATGGAAACAAGGATAAAACACGACTGCCATTACAACAAACAGAATCGCGAAATTGTATCCTGTATAAGAGTGTAAAAATATATGATAAGATGCCTGAATGTACAAAGAATGAAAAGAGTCTGGAATAATTTAAAAATAAATGTTTTGTTTGCTGTGAGAAGATGTAAATACGTATTATATAAATGAAGTGTAAATAATAGTTTGTATTTAAATATCAAATGAGCCAACTGAAGAAACAAAAATAAAATATTTTAGATTAGAACAGCCACTACTCTAAATCCGACATTGATTGTGTGATATAAAACTGTGCCGGTAGTTACTCCCAGTTTATGTATAAAGTTAAAAATCATGTTTCAGGATTATTTCAGAAGGCCATAGCGATGAGCGGGACTACCTTTTGTCCTTGGACTCACCAGGAGGCGCCTTTATGGAAGGCTCAGATGATCGGAAGTAGTTTGGGATGTCCCACTTCCTCTACCAAGAATATGGTGGACTGTCTCATGAACAAGCCCGCAGCTGATATTGTGAGAACAATAACGAAACTAACGGTAAGAAACAAAAACGTCTGGGCATCGATTACATATCGCTCACTTCTTTCAGCAACGTCATATATAAAATAACTTGATTTTTCAGGAGATCGTTTTTAAAGTTTCAAAATATAATAAAATGTATTAAAAATTAATATTTATTGATCTTTTTCTGTGCAACAGATCTTTTTAGGTAAAACCTGAATGTTTTTTCACCATTTGAAAAATATTTAGTATATTTAAAAAAATGATTAAACGATACATTTTCTTCAAAATGCAAAAACAACAACTTTCTGCCCTGTATCGGGTAAATATTAAGTTTTAAATATGCCGCTTTCGCTGGGATTTAGTACATTTTCTGGGCATTCCGAAAACATGCACAACTGAAAATTGACGATTTTTGATACATGACGTTGTTGAAAGGAGTGTAAGCTAACGTCTTGAGGGGATTCGCAAACACAGAATTCAATCACCGGCCGACCACCGGAAAGGTCACACGTCTTTTCACGCCAAAATGTATCCAATAGAAAAAATCCAAGAATGTATAATATGTAAGTATTTTTTTAGAATATATATGGAAAAAATATTTTTAAATACATTTATTTTTAACTCCTTTACTTTCAATAACTTTCTTCTTTTGAAAACCATATAACTGTTTCGAATAAAAACTTAATTTTTTTAATGCCAAAACGATGGTTTGAGAAGAAAAAGATATATTTCCCGGGTTTATAGAAAATGAGGTTGCGATTTATTGAATACTGCACTTTAACGACGTACCTAAATAAAGATAATTCACAACATTTTGATAATATCCAAATAGTTCACAAATTTTAGTTTTTCTCCACTTTATGAGTTATTTTCACATACCTTGCATACATCTAAATAAAGGTCTCTGCGAAATAATACTACCATAGATGGCTTCAGTGAACTCGTATGTGTAGTGTCATGAGATTATTGATGTATGTAGGAGTTCCAAAAATTTATGTAGTGTGGCTGTCAATCATGGGGTATAATGTTGAATGTTGCACGTGTGTAAAGTGATAACTTTACCAGTCTATGACAGGTCATAAGCTCTGTAAATGCCTAGACTTCCATATTATTCTTCATCCACGTTGAAATGTCAAAAAACGTAAGAAAGATAACATTACTTTTTGATTAATTATATTTAAAAAAAAACAATGTTTTTTCGGTAACAACAATTCCCTGAGAAAACTGGTTTAGTATTTTTGGATAAAGAAGACTTGTTGATTTACAGCTGTGACGGGATCTGGTTGCTAGCGTTTTTAAAGTAAAATATGTATAATACATCATTATTTATCATTAGAGTACAATGACCACTGCGCACGGTCAAAATCAAAGAATACGCCGTTTCATATTTTATTTTTCCACTTCTACTCCACTAAATTCAAAACCTGTTTCAAAGATGATGTAAGTCGGTACATATGAATATGGAGGTTTTAATACTATTATTTTACAGCACACCAATGTACTACAATAAATGATGATAAACCCTTATCCGCACCCAAATGGTGTATAGGGCACTGCGTCATATAACGCAGTGTTATCTTGATCGTTTACACATGAAGGAAGGGTGATCAGCCCTCCGCTTCAGGTACCAGTCCAAGGTTAAATTGAATAAATATTACAGTGAAGAAATCACTGCCTCAGTAGTGTAATGGTCAGCACGCTCGGCTACCGTTCTGTAGGTCCCGGGTTCGATTCCCAGGGGGGTTCAAATAAATATAAGTGATTTCTTCACTACAATAAATAATTGTCAATATTCTCGCGTGATCGAATTTTAACTAACTTCTTCTCCTTATTCCTCATTACTGAGGGTTGTGACCCTTGTGGAAGCAATGACTCTTCTCCAGTTATTCCTTGACTGCGCTGCACGTAGCGCTCCAACCACCGAGGTGCCTGCTGCTGTCTTAACTTGATCAGTCCATCGTGTGAGGATCTTCCTCTCCCTCTCTTCCCCTCCAGGCTACCGATCACAACCAGTCGTTCCAGGCTGTCCTCATTGCCACGCGCAACATGTTTGGACACGTGTAGGCACGATCACGGGCAGATCACGGGTAGGCAAAAATAATAGAACGCCACACCAATCTGTCTACAAACAATATTCTCGTCTTCCAAATGCACACTTGCCGGTTATCCCTAATCCTGACCTGAGCACTTTCAAGTATTTGAAATATGTACTTGATGGTGCCAAGTTTTCCTCGATTGGCAACCACATTCATTTAATTTATGAGGCGATCGAATTAAAATTTAGAAATAACGTAATTTTTTTCATTATTTATTTGGGGATTTGGCGTTTAATTTGACGAACTCCATTTTGATTTTTATATTATATTTAATGTTAAAATCAAACACAGATTTTTTGAGTCTATTAAACTGTATTTTATTGTTAAAAATCACATAAAAATAAATTTGTGACAGTTGTTTCGCCTTTTTATGGCAATTTCAAACTAATGTCATTATGGAGACACGAGACCAACATAGACCACCAGAGAGGTCACATGTCTGTTGACGCTCGAGAATGTATATTGGATATTTTTTTGTTTGTAGAATATATATGAATATTTTATTTTTCAACTCCTTACCTTTCAATAACTCTTTTCTTTTCAAAACCATGTAATTATTTCGAAGAAAAATTAATTTTTTTAATGCAAAAACGATGTTTTAATAAAAAATCATTTACTTATGTAAAATTTTACCTGGATTTATAGAAAATAAAGTTACGACTTACGAATACTTGGCCTTAATTTGCTGAAATGATTGCTAATGTATTGATCAAACCACATTTCAGGCATTCCCCTTTGCCCCGTTTTCTCCCTGGGCACCACTGGTCGAACCAAAAAATGTAAAGGGCACGTTTATATCCAGCCACCCTTACGATATCGTAAACAGCGGACAGGCTCAAGATGTGCCATTACTGCTGTCAGTCACTGCGGACGAAGGACTCTATCCAGCGTCGTGTGAGTACCAATCAAAAATTACTGAGCTAAAAGATTTTTTTCAGAATTTTATTTATTTGTGAAAAATATCGCTCATAAAAAAGAACGTCATAAATAAAAAAATCGTCAATTTTCAGTTGCGTACGTTTTCGGAATGCCCAGAAAATGTACTATATCCCAGCAAAAGCGGCATATTTTTAACTTAATATTTACTCGCTACAGGGCAGAAAGTGATGTTTTTGCATTTCGAAGAAAAGGTATTGTTTAATTATTTTTTTAAATTTACTAAATATTTTTCAAATGAAGAAAACCTTTAGGTTTTACCTAAAAAGATCTGTTGCACAGTAAGAAGTTCAAATTTGATATTTATTTTCAATACATTGTATTATATTTTTAAACTTTAAAAAACCTTCTCCTGAATAATCAAGTTTTTTGATTTATGACGTTCTTGAAAGGAGTGAGCGATATAAAAACATATAAAAATATACTAGGGATGTCCAAAGATCGCCCAGCTGCCGTATGCATATTTTTCGTTCGATATTCTTATATAGGAATTTTGTACTATCCTTTTGATTTATACATACATACATTGTAGAAAATATATTTTTACTATGGAATATTGCAGATTATATTTCATATTAGATTTACGTTTCGTACTCACATCTCTTGGTGGAACTGCATTTTGTATAATAACAACAGACTATACAGTTTTATCTACTTTTATTTTGGGTGTCGCCTGTCTAATACCAGTCTGATAATGTCGATAAAGACGAAACTCATTCACTTTATGGTTGTTGATTTATATTTTCATATTTGTTTTCGTATAATGGCCCCATGACTTTATTTAAAAAATAAATAAAACAGAGAAATATTTGTGTTTTTATTATTTACAAAAATACTTCAATTTCATACTATTTATGTGAGCCTAAGCGGTTCATTATTAGAAATAGGTCTCAAATTGTGGTAGAGTGGGTTCGAAAGTTCGAAACTCTGACTCAAGAGTCCGCGACACTACGGGACCAAAACCTAACACAATCTTATTCCATATCTTTAAATCATTATAAAAATTTAAAATCGATTAACTTAAAAGTTGGTAGGCCGGATAAATTTCAGTCCATATTAAGCACTAGGTTACATGGAGATACATACTACATATCGAAGTCGTACAGGAGAAAGTGACCAAGTGCATTTCTTACAAAAGCGTGAACATTGACTATTTGATATCTTATTAGCTTAATATGCCCTGAAAAAATCCTAAAGGATTAAACTTGGATTTTAGGATTTTAAGATTTTAAAATGTAATATTGACTTATTAAAAATGACAAACTGCATTGATGTTTATTTTCTTGCCAAGCAAAAGTGACTTTAATGGTCCTCCTGAACATTTTACGTTTTGTTAGTTGGTCGCTTTCTCCTGTACGACTACGATGTTAGCTTTTTATTTTATTGTGTGTTTTAATTTTAGATTACATCCAAAAACCGGAGTACCTGGACCAATTAGCCACAGAATGGGATGATTACGTACCGCATTTATTCGATTTCAACTTTACTTTGCCCTTGAAGAAGCATGCTGAGGCTGCAAAAAGGATTAAGGATTATTACTTCAACGGACATGATCTCTCCATAGACACGTTCTCCAAATTTGTAGACGTAAGTTTTTCATTGAAGACTGAATAAAGGTTACACGAGAGAAAAATCAAGGATTTTGTTTTTTTGAAGTTAAACCTCTTAGGATTCTAAAATCGATAATCGGACAAGAATTCAGACTTAAAAATTTCAAGGACGCGTAACATTTATTGGGCACATTTCGTTACACGAGAGAGAAGAAATATATAACGTTAAGAGAAAGAAAAAGAGAGATACACAAAGATACAAGCGATAGAATAAAATTTGTATTTATTTAGATTGGCAGTGACAGGGATATGGAAGGCAATTCACAATTATATCGGGATAAAATTTTGTTTTGTTGGGTAATATATCCAGAATTAAACAAGGTTTATTGGATTTGAATTCTACATTTATTTTTCTATATATGTTAATACATGACGCCTTTCGTCTTATTAAGACATTATCAAACACCTAATAAGACGAAACGCGTCACGTATTAACATATATATATTTATATATATATATATATATATTTATATATATATATATATATATATATATATATATAAAGGGTCCGCCAAATAACTTTTTTTTTTTGAAAATGCTATAAAAAAAAAACTACTGAACTACGGCTGTGTGGCACGTAGCGCCGTCCTGTTGAAACCAAATGTTGCCAATATCCTCCTCTTCAATTTTTGTGAACAAAAATCCGTTCAACATGGCCCGATAACGATCGCCATTGACTGTAACGGCCACTCCTTGCTCATTTTCAAAGAAAAATGGCCCAATTATGCCTCTGGACCAAAATCCGCACCAAACAGTGACTCGTTTTGGGTGTACCGGCTTTTCAATGTATGCGTGCGGGTTTTCTGTGCCCCAAATACGACAATTTTGCTTGTTTACATACCCGCCAAGATCAAAATGAGCTTCATCCGAAAAGATGATTTTTTTGGCAAAATCGGCATCTTCTGTAAGTCGATCGCAGGCCCACTCAGCGAAGCGAAAACGCATTGGATGGTCAGTTGGCTTCAACTCCTGAACCAATTGGACTTTGTATGGCGTCATACCAAGGTCTTTATGCAAAATTCGTCTCAATGATGTCTCCGAAATGTTCAATTGTTGAGAACGACGGTGAATTGATGTTGATGGCGCTTCACGCACACTTTCTGCCACAACATCGATATTCTCGGGTGTACGCACTGTTTTTGGCTTTTCACGCTTTGGTTTATCGATGAGGATGCCAGTTTCTTTCACTTTTTTCACAAGATAACGAACATACGGAGCTGACGGTGCTTCTCTTCTTCCAAAAACCGTACGCAATTTTCGCACACATTCTGCAACATTACCATGATTTTCAAAGTAATGTCGCAATATTTCCCAGCGTTGTTCAAGCGTATACACAACCATATTCGCTCAGCGGAAGGATAAAACTAATTATCTGTCAAATCAGACATGAGCTAAGTGTTACCATTCACGAAATAAGCACTAGTTGAAAAAAAAAACTTTAGATGGCGGACCCTATATATATATATATATATATATATATATATATATATATATATATATATATATATATACATATATATATTTATATATATATATATATATATATATATATATATATATATATATATATATATACATATATATATATATATTTATATATATATAAATAAATGTAGAATTCAAATCCAATAAACCTTGTTTAATTTTGAATATATTACCCAACAATTCAATATGGAATTCTACCAACTGTCTGCAGTTACAATATAAGTATATACAATTTTGTTTCACATTTTCTAATATTTTTCGCAACTTAGTCCTTTTCTTCTGTGCGTGTCATGTCATGTTAGATCCCTCTGACGTTGACTATTACTTGAAAGTAATTGTCCTTGTCTTGGGCAGTTTTGATCCCCAATCTCGTATATTCCGGAGCCAGGAGATCTTCCTCCTGCCCCACCTCATCGACCCTCTATTTTACCTTTTATGATTAGGTTTGAAGCTCTTACTTCTCTCCTATTAACTTCTTCTAACCCTTATCCGCACCACAATGGTGCATAGGGCACTGCATAGTATAGAAGCAGTGTTATCTTGATCGTTAAATACACGAAGGAAAGGTGATCAGCCCTCCGCTTCAGGTACCAGTCCAGGGTCATATTAAATAAATATTAGACTGAAAAATCACTAATATTTATTTTGACTCTCTTGGGAATCGAACCCGGGACCTCCAGCATGGTAGTCTAGCGCGCTAACCACTAGACTATGGAGGCGGACTTAACTTACTCCATAAAATAAAATTGCTTTGCAAGAGAAGTCTGTCAGGAAGTCTAGATGCTTCTGCATCAGATCCTGGAATACGGTTGGGAGCTTTCAATGTTACTCTTTCGTCTGTGATATTAATTTGACGTTTTTCAGGCTCTCGGTGACAGACATTTCAAAGTTGATGTTGAAAAGACTGGAAGGCTACAAGCATCGCGTGGAAAAAGCCCCATTTACTACTACAACTTTTCATACAGGGGTGCCACTAGTTTGAGCGATGTTTATAGTAATTCGGAGAATAATTACGGTCGGTATAAAACCTTTAAAGATACTTTCATTTAACACTCTCCTTATCATTCATCGTTACTTTGTGTAATACCACTTTTATGAATAATAAAGGGAGTGTTTTATTACCATACCACAAAGTTGACGGATGGAATGATCAGCTAATATCCTTCTTCATCTGAGTTGAGATGAGGGTAGCAGAGACCCTTTTATTCGGATGTATGCAAAATTCGAACCTCGGAATATTTTACATACTGGGAAACGCCTGAAAACATGATTAATTTTTTTATGCTCTTTGGTTTCTGATTATAGGAGTCTCTCACGCAGACGACACCGCTTATGTGACCAATACAAACTATATGGATGTTACAACTACTCCAGAGGACATCAAAATGATCGGAATAATGACAAAAATGTGGACTTCATTTGCCAAAAATGGGTAGGTTACAAACAATATTATAAATTTTAAGCCACAACATACGAAAAAATGCAACATAATTTTCGTTAAACCTCCTCAATCCCTCATCCGCACTCGATAGGGCATAGGGGCACTGCATCATATAAAAGCAGTGTTATCTTGATCGTTAACACGTGAAGGAAAAGGGATCAGCCCTCCGCTTTTCAGGTTCTACTCCAGGATTGAATAAATAAAAAAGAGTGAAAAATCACAAATATTTATTTAACCCCCCCCCCCTGGGAATCGAACTCGGGACCTCCAGCTCGGTAGCGGAGCGTGCTGACCATTTTACTACGAAGGCGGACAAAGCCAAAAACAAACCCTGAGTTCTTTAAACCTACATAGGTAACATTAAACGAAATTGAATTTTTGGTTTTAAAATACCGTTTTTTTGATGTTTTCGAAATAAATATAAGGTTTTGAAAAGAGGAGAGTTATCAAATGGCAAGGAGTTTAAAAATGATAATAGAAATGTTTTTTTTAAATATGTATTTTAATAAAATCAAATTCCAGTTTATATTATAAAAATATTTGTGCGTGAAAAGACGTCTCCCCATAACGAGGCCGGTCGCGTCTGAACTGTTTATGCATCTGATATCTCAGCCTTTATGCTGAAAGATACCCAATTACTATAGAAACGGT